>NW_027184616.1:310681-621363 GCF_032405125.1 Capricornis sumatraensis | reverse complement strand
GAGAGGAATCCCGACAGGTCCCCTAGCAACTCACATGGGGACTGGCCTCTCCTGAGGCCACCAGGGCGGGTCCCTGAGGTCCCCGTCGTAACTCGAGAACAGCTGCCGCAACTCGAGAAAATCCAGGAAGTTCTCCCTTCCAGGCGAGATGAGGCCTATTTCCGATGAGTCGTCTGGAGACTAATGACACCTAACCTCTGGAACTTCGAAAGGGTCTTTCACACCCTTGCTGCAACTCAAGAAGTTCACCGCCATACCCGTCTCCACTTGAGAGGAAGCACGATGGTCCCGCCCACATCCAGAGGAGCCCCGTTTCCCCCTCGTAGCTCGAGATGAGGGATCCTTTCCCTGCTTTCAACGGGAAAGAATTCCCGGCGTTCCCGTCGCATCTCAACAGGAGGAACTCTCAACAGGAAAGGCGAGAGGAACTCCATGGTCGTACCACCATTCCAAGAGTCCCCCAGATGTCTCAGTCCATTCCAGAGGAACCTCTTTGCCTTGCACTGGCTCATCTTTCACGCCGAGGATCGACTCACACCACGGTGGCACGTGGGACAGCCCTGTGGGAAAGCCTCGAGGGAAAGCCTCGAGGGAAAACCACAGATCCTTTGATCCACGCGACGGGAAGCGTGACATTGCTGCTACAGCCTGGAAGGAAAGCGCACGTGCATGCCCCAACTCGAGACGAGGCCTGACTCCCCTGGGGAGACTCCAGAAGTACCCTAAGATCCATGTCAGCCCCTGAGAGGAATCCTCGGTTCCGGCCCTGACTCCACACAAGGTTTTTGGCCCCGGCATCGACGGGAGAGGAATCCCGAGAGGCCCCCTAGCAACTCGCATGGGGACTGGCCTCTCCATAGGCCACCAGGGCGGGTCCCTGAGGTCCCAGTCGTAACTCAAGAACACCTGCCGCAACTCGAGAAAATCCAGGTAGTTCTCCCTTCCAGGCGAGAAGAGGCCTATTTCCGATGAGGCGTCTGGAGTCTAATGACACCTAACCTCTGGAACTTCGAAAGGGTCTTTCACACCCTTGCTGCAACTCAAGAAGTTCACCGCCATACCCGTCTCCACTCGAGAGGAAGCACGATGGTCCCGCCCACATCCAGAGGAGCCCCGTTTCCCCCTCGTAGCTCGAGATGAGGGATCCTTTCCCTGCTTTCAACGGGAAAGAATTCCCGAAGTTCCCGTCGCATCTCAAGAGGAGGCACTCTCAACAGGAAAGGCGAGAGGAACTCCATGGTCGTACCACCATTCCAAGAGTCCCCCAGATGTCTCAGTCCATTCCAGAGGAACCTGTTTGCCCTGCACTGGCACATCTTTCACACCGAGGATCGACTCACACCACGGTGGCACGTGGGACAGCCCTGTGGGAAAGCCTCGAGGGAAAGCCTCGAGGGAAAACCACAGATCCTTTGATCCACGCGACGGGAAGCGTGACATTGCTGCTACAGCCTGGAAGGAAAGCGCACGTGCATGCCCCCACTCGAGACGAGGCCTGACTCCCCTGGGGAGACTCCAGAAGTACCCAAAGATCCATGTCAGCCCCTGAGAGGAATCCTCGGTTCCGGCCCTGACTCCACACAAGGTTTTTGGCCCCGGTATCGACGGGAGAGGAATCCCGAGAGGCCCCCTAGCAACTCGCATGAGGACCAGCTTCTCCTGAGGCCACCAGGGCGGGTCCCTGATGTCCCCGTCGTAACTCGAGAACACCTGCCGCAACTCGAGAAAATCCAGGAAGTTCTCCCTTCCAGGCGAGATGAGTCCTATATCCGATGAGTCGTCTGAAGACTAATGACACCTAACCTCTGGAACTTCGAAAGGGTCTTTCACACCCTTGCTGCAACTCAAGAAGTTCACCGCCATACCCGTCTCCACTCGAGAGGAAGCACGATGGTCCCGCCCACATCCAGAGGAGCCCCGTTTCCCCCTCGTAGCTCGAGATGAGGGATCCTTTCCCTGCTTTCATCGGGAAAGAATTCCCGGTGTTCCCGTCGCATCTCAAGAGGAGGCACTCTCAACAGGAAAGGCGAGAGGAACTCCATGGTCGTACCACCATTCCAAGAGTCCCCCAGATGTCTCAGTCCATTCCAGGGGAACCTCTTTGCCCTGCACTGGCTCATCTTTCACGCCGGGGATCGACTCACACCACGGTGGCACGTGGGACAGCCCTGTGGGAAAGCCTCGAGGGAAAGCCTCGAGGGAAAACCACAGATCCTTTGATCCATGCGACGGGAAGCCTGACATTGCTGCTACAGCCTGGAAGGAAAGCGCACGTGCATGCCCCCACTCGAGACGAGGCCTGACTCCCCTGGGGAGACTCCAGAAGTACCCAAAGATCCATGTCAGCCCCTGAGAGGAATCCTCGGTTCCGGCCCTGACCACACAAGGTTTTTGGCCCCAGTATCGACGGGAGAGGAATCCCGAGAGGCCCCCTAGCAACTCGCATGTTGACTGGCCTCTCCTGAGGCCACCAGGGCGGGTCCCTGAGGTCCCCGTCGTAACTCGAGAACACCTGCCACAACTCGAGAAAATCCAGGAAGTTCTCCCTTCCAGGCGAGATGAGGCCTATTTCCGATGAGGCGTCTGGAGACTAATGACACCTAACCTCTGGAACTTCGAAAGGGTCTTTCACACCCTTGCTGCAACTCAAGAAGTTCACCGCCATACCCGTCTCCACTCGAGAGGAAGCACGATGGTCCCGCCCACATCCAGAGGAGCCCCGTTTCCGCCTCGTAGATCGAGATGAGGGATCCTTTGACTGCTTTCAACGGGAAAGAATTCCCGGCGATCCCGACGCATCTCAACAGGAGGCACTCTCAACAGGAAAGGCGAGAGGAACTCCATGGTCGTACCACCATTCCAAGAGTCCCCCAGATGTCTCCGTCCATTCCAGAGGAACCACTTTGCCCTGCACTGGCTCATCTTTCACGCCGAGGATCGACTCACACCACGGTGGCACGTGGGACAGCCCTGTGGGAAAGCCTCGAGGGAAAGCCTCGAGGGAAAACCACAGATCCTTTGATCCACGCGACGGGAAGCGTGACATTGCTACTACAGCCTGGAAGGAAAGCGCACGTGCATGCCCCCACTCGAGACGAGGCCTGACTCCCCTAGGGAGACTCCAGAAGTACCCAAAGATCCATGTCAGCCCCTGAGAGGAATCCTCGGTTCCGGCCCTGACTCCACACAAGGTTTTTGGCCCCGGTATCGACGGGAGAGGAATCCCGAGAGGCCCCCTAGCAACTCGCATGAGGACTGGCCTCTCCTGAGGCCACCAGAGCGGGTCCCTGAGGTCCCCGTCGTAACTCGAGAACACCTGCCGCAACTCGAGAAAATCCAGGAAGTTCTCCCTTCCAGGCGAGATTAGGCCTATTTCCGATGAGGCGTCGGGAGACTAATGACACCTAACCTCTGGAACTTCGAAAGGGTCTTTCACACCCTTGCTGCAACTCAAGAAGTTCACCGCCATACCCGTCTCCACTCGAGAGGAAGCACGATGGTCCCGCCCACATCCAGAGGAGCCCCGTTTCCCCCTCGTAGCTCGAGATGAGGGATCCTTTCCCTGCTTTCAACGGGAAAGAATTCCCGAAGTTCCCGTCGCATCTCAAGAGGAGGCACTCTCAACAGGAAAGGCGAGAGGAACTCCATGGTCGTACCACCATTCCAAGAGTCCCCCAGATGTCTCAGTCCATTCCAGAGGAACCTCTTTGCCCTGCACTGGCACATCTTTCACGCCGAGGATCGACTCACACCACGGTGGCACGTGGGACAGCCCTGTGGGAAAGCCTCGAGGGAAAGCCTCGAGGGAAAACAACAGATCCTTTGATCCACGCGACGGGAAGCGTGACATTGCTGCTACAGCCTGGAAGGAAAGCGCACGTGCATGCCCCCATTCGAGACGAGGCCTGACTCCCCTGGGGAGACTCCAGAAGTACCCAAAGATCCATGTCAGCCCCTGAGAGGAATCCTCGGTTCCGGCCCTGACTCCACACAAGGTTTTTGGCCCCGGTATCGACGGGAGAGGAATCCCGAGAGGCCCCCTAGCAACTCGCATGGGGACTGGCCGTTCCTGAGGCCACCAGGGCGGGTCCCTGTGGTCCCCGTCGTAACTCGAGAACACCTGCCGAAACTCGAGAAAATCCAGGAAGTTCTCCCTTCCAGGCGAGATGAGGCCTATTTCCGATGAGGCGTCTGGAGACTAATGACACCTAACCTCTGGAACTTCGAAAGGGTCTTTCACACCCTTGCTGCAACTCAAGAAGTTCACCGCCGTACCCGTCTCCACTCGAGAGGAAGCACGATGGTCCCGCCCACATCCAGAGGAGCCCCGTTTCCCCCTCGTAGCTCGAGATGAGGGATCCTTTCCCTGCTTTCAACGGGAAAGAATTCCCGGCGTTCCCGTCGCATCTCAACAGGAGGCACTCTCAACAGGAAAGGCGAGAGGAACTCCATGGTCGTACCACCATTCCAAGAGTCCCCCAGATGTCTCAGTCCATTCCAGAGGAACCTCTTTGCCTTGCACTGGCTCATCTTTCACGCCGAGGATCGACTCACACCACGGTGGCACGTGGGACAGCCCTGTGGGAAAGCCTCGAGGGAAAGCCTCGAGGGAAAACCACAGATCCTTTGATCCACGCGACGGGAAGCGTGACATTGCTGCTACAGCCTGGAAGGAAAGCGCACGTGCATGCCCCCACTCGAGACGGGGCCTGACTCCCCTGGGGAGACTCCAGAAGTACCCAAAGATCTATGTCAGCCCCTGAGAGGAATCCTCGGTTCCGGCCCTGACTCCACACAAGGTTTTTGGCCCTGGTATCGATGGGAGAGGAATCCCGAGAGGCCCCCTAGCAACTCGCATGGGGACTGGCCTCTCCTGAGGCCACCAGGGCGGGTCCCTGAGGTACCCGTCGTAACTCGAGAACACCTGCCGCAACTCGAGAAAATCCAGGAAGTTCTTCCTTCCAGGCGAGATGAGGCCTATATCCGATGAGGCGTCTGGAGACTAATGACACGTAACCTCTCGAACTTCGAAAGGGTCTTTCACCCCCTTGCTGCAACTCAAGAAGTTCACCGCCATACCCGTCTCCACTCGAGAGGAAGCACGATGGTCCCGCCCACATCCAGAGGAGCCCCGTTTCCCCCTCGTAGCTCGAGATGAGGGATCCTTTCCCTGCTTTCAACGGGAAAGAATTCCCGGCGTTCCCGTCGCATCTCAAGAGGAGGCACTCTCAACAGGAAAGGCGAGAGGAACTCCATGGTCCTACCACCATTCCAAGAGTCCCCCAGATGTCTCAGTCCATTCCAGAGGAACCTCTTTGCCCTGCACTGGCTGATCTTTCACGCCGAGGATCGACTCACACCACGGTGGCACGAGGGAAAGACCTGTGGGAAAGCCTCGAGGGAAAGCCTCGAGGGAAAACCACAGATCCTTTGATCCATGCCACGGGAAGCCTGACATTGCTGCTACAGCCTGGAAGGAAAGCGCACGTGCATGCCCCCACTCGAGACGAGGCCTGACTCTCCTGGGGAGACTCCAGAAGTACCCAAAGATCCATGTCAGCCCCTGAGAGGAATCCTCGGTTCCGGCCCTGACTCCACACAAGGTTTTTGGCCCCGGTATCGACGGGAGAGGAATCCTGAGAGGCCCCCTAGCAACTAGCATGGGGACTGGCCTCTCCTGAGGCCACCAGGGCGGGTCCCTGAGGTCCCCGTCGTAACTCGAGAACACCTGCCGCAACTCGAGAAAATCCAGGAAGTTCTCCCTTCCAGGCGAGATGAGGCCTATTTCCGATGAGGCGTCTGGAGACTAATGACACCTAACCTCTGGAACTTCGAAAGGGTCTTTCACACCCTTGCTGCAACTCAAGAAGTTCACCGCCGTACCCGTCTCCACTCGAGAGGAAGCACGATGGTCCCGCCCACATCCAGAGGAGCCCCGTTTCCCCCTCGTAGCTCGAGATGAGGGATCCTTTCCCTGCTTTCAACGGGAAAGAATTCCCGGCGTTCCCATCGCATCTCAACAGGAGGCACTCTCAACAGGAAAGGCGAGAGGAACTCCATGGTCCTACCACCATTCCAAGAGTCCCCCAGATGTCTCAGTCCATTCCAGAGGAACCTCTTTGCCTTGCACTGGCTCATCTTTCACGCCGAGGATCGACTCACACCACGGTGGCACGTGGGACAGCCCTGTGGGAAAGCCTCGAGGGAAAGCCTCGAGGGAAAACCACAGATCCTTTGATCCACGCGACGGGAAGCGTGACATTGCTGCTACAGCCTGGAAGGAAAGCGCACGTGCATGCCCCCACTCGAGACGAGGCCTGACTCCCCTGGGGAGACTCCAGAAGTACCCAAAGATCCATGTCAGCCCCTGAGAGGAATCCTCGGTTCCGGCCCTGACTCCACACAAGGTTTTTGGCCCCGGTATCGACGGGAGAGGAATCCTGAGAGGCCCCCTAGCAACTAGCATGGGGACTGGCCTCTCCTGAGGCCACCAGGGCGGGTCCCTGAGGTCCCCGTCGTAACTCGAGAACACCTGCCGCAACTCGAGAAAATCCAGGAAGTTCTCCCTTCCAGGCGAGATGAGGCCTATTTCCGATGAGGCGTCTGGAGACTAATGACACCTAACCTCTGGAACTTCGAAAGGGTCTTTCACACCCTTGCTGCAACTCAAGAAGTTCACCGCCATACCCGTCTCCACTCGAGAGGAAGCACGATGGTCCCACCCACATCCAGAGGAGCCCCGTTTCCCCCTCGGAGCTCGAGATGAGGGATCCTTTCCCTGCTTTCAACGGGAAAGAATTCCCGGCGTTCCCGTCGCATCTCAAGAGGAGGCACTCTCAACAGGAAAGGCGAGAGGAACTCCATGGTCGTACCACCATTCCAAGAGTCCCCCAGATGTCTCAGTCCATTCCAGAGGAAACTCTTTGCCCTGCACTGACTCATCTTTCACGCCGAGGATCGACTCACACCACGGTGGCACGTGGGACAGCCCTGTGGGAAAGCCTCGAGGGAAAGCCTCGAGGGAAAATCACAGATCCTTTGATCCACGCCACGGGAAGCGTGACATTGCTGCTACAGCCTGGAAGGAAAGCGCACGTGCATGCCCCCACTCGAGACGAGGCCTGACTCCCCTGGGGAGACTCCAGAAGTACCCAAAGATCCGTGTCAGCCCCTGAGAGGAATCCTCGGTTTCGGCCCTGACTCCACACAAGGTTTTTGGCCCCAGTTTCGATGGGAGAGGAATCCCGACAGGTCCCCTAGCAACTCGCATGGGGACTGGCCTCTCCTGAGGCCACCAGGGCGGGTCCCTGAGGTCCCCGTCGTAACTCGAGAACAGCTGCCGCAACTCGAGAAAATCCAGGAAGTTCTCCCTTCCAGGCGAGATGAGGCCTATTTCCGATGAGTCGTCTGGAGACTAATGACACCTAACCTCTGGAACTTCGAAAGGGTCTTTCACACCCTTGCTGCAACTCAAGAAGTTCACCGCCATACCCGTCTCCACTTGAGAGGAAGCACGATGGTCCCGCCCACATCCAGAGGAGCCCCGTTTCCCCCTCGTAGCTCGAGATGAGGGATCCTTTCCCTGCTTTCAACGGGAAAGAATTCCCGGCGTTCCCGTCGCATCTCAACAGGAGGAACTCTCAACAGGAAAGGCGAGAGGAACTCCATGGTCGTACCACCATTCCAAGAGTCCCCCAGATGTCTCAGTCCATTCCAGAGGAACCTCTTTGCCTTGCACTGGCTCATCTTTCACGCCGAGGATCGACTCACACCACGGTGGCACGTGGGACAGCCCTGTGGGAAAGCCTCGAGGGAAAGCCTCGAGGGAAAACCACAGATCCTTTGATCCACGCGACGGGAAGCGTGACATTGCTGCTACAGCCTGGAAGGAAAGCGCACGTGCATGCCCCAACTCGAGACGAGGCCTGACTCCCCTGGGGAGACTCCAGAAGTACCCAAAGAACTATGTCAGGCCCTGAGAGGAATCCTCGGTTCCGGCCCTGACTCCACACAAGGTTTTTGGCCCCGGCATCGCCGGGAGAGGAATCCCGAGAGGCCCCCTAGCAACTCGCATGGGGACTGGCCTCTCCTTAGGCCACCAGGGCGGGTCCCTGAGGTCCCCGTCGTAACTCAAGAACACCTGCCGCAACTCGAGAAAATCCAGGAAGTTCTCCTTTCCAGGCGAGAAGAGGCCTATTTCCGATGAGGCGTCTGGAGTCTAATGACACCTAACCTCTGGAACTTCGAAAGGGTCTTTCACACCCTTGCTGCAACTCAAGAAGTTCACCGCCATACCCGTCTCCACTCGAGAGGAAGCACGATGGTCCCGCCCACATCCAGAGGAGCCCCGTTTCCCCCTCGTAGCTCGAGATGAGGGATCCTTTCCCTGCTTTCATCGGGAAAGAATTCCAGGTGTTCCCGTCGCATCTCAAGAGGAGGCACTCTCAAAAGGAAAGGCGAGAGGAACTCCATGGTCGTACCACCATTCCAAGAGTCCCCCAGATGTCTCAGTCCATTCCAGGGGAACCTCTTTGCCCTGCACTGGCTCATCTTTCACGCCGGGGATCGACTCACACCACGGTGGCACGTGGGACAGCCCTGTGGGAAAGCCTCGAGGGAAAGCCTCGAGGGAAAACCACAGATCCTTTGATCCATGCGACGGGAAGCCTGACATTGCTGCTACAGCCTGGAAGGAAAGCGCACGTGCATGCCCCCACTCGAGACGAGGCCTGACTCCCCTGGGGAGACTCCAGAAGTACCCGAAGATCCAGGTCAGCCCCTGAGAGGAATCCTCGGTTCCGGCCCTGACTCCACACAAGGTTTTTGGCCCCAGTATCGACGGGAGAGGAATCCCGAGAGGCCCCCTAGCAACTCGCATGGGGACTGGCCTTTCCTGAGGCCACCAGGGCGGGTCCCTGAGGTCCCCGTCGTAACTCGAGAACACCTGCCACAACTCGAGAAAATCCAGGAAGTTCTCCCTTCCAGGCGAGATGAGGCCTATTTCCGATGAGGCGTCTGGAGACTAATGACACCTAACCTCTGGAACTTCAAAAGGGTCTTTCACACCTTTGCTGCAACTCAAGAAGTTCACCGCCATACCCGTCTCCACTCGAGAGGAAGCACGATGGTCCCGCCCACATCCAGAGGAGCCCCGTTTCCGCCTCGTAGATCGAGATGAGGGATCCTTTGCCTGCTTTCAACGGGAAAGAATTCCCGGCGTTCCCGACGCATCTCAACAGGAGGCACTCTCAACAGGAAAGGCGAGAGGAACTCCATGGTCGTACCACCATTCCAAGAGTCCCCCAGATGTCTCCGTCCATTCCAGAGGAACCACTTTGCCCTGCACTGGCTCATCTTTCACGCCGAGGATCGACTCACACCACGGTGGCACGTGGGACAGCCCTGTGGGAAAGCCTCGAGGGAAAGCCTCGAGGGAAAACCACAGATCCTTTGATCCACGCGACGGGAAGCGTGACATTGCTGCTACAGCCTGGAAGGAAAGCGCACGTGCATGCCCCCACTCGAGACGAGGCCTGACTCCCCTAGGGAGACTCCAGAAGTACCCAAAGATCCATGTCAGCCCCTGAGAGGAATCCTCGGTTCCGGCCCTGACTCCACACAAGGTTTTTGGCCCCGGTATCGACGGGAGAGGAATCCCGAGAGGCCCCCTAGCAAGTCGCATGAGGACTGGCCTCTCCTGAGGCCACCAGAGCGGGTCCCTGAGGTCCCCGTCGTAACTCGAGAACACCTGCCGCAACTCGAGAAAATCCAGGAAGTTCTCCCTTCCAGGCGAGATTAGGCCTATTTCCGATGAGGCGTCTGGAGACTAATGACACCTAACCTCTGGAACTTCGAAAGGGTCTTTCACACCCTTGCTGCAACTCAAGAAGTTCACCGCCATACCCGTCTCCACTCGAGAGGAAGCACGATGGTCCCGCCCACATCCAGAGGAGCCCCGTTTCCCCCTCGTAGCTCGAGATGAGGGATCCTTTCCCTGCTTTCAACGGGAAAGAATTCCCGAAGTTCCCGTCGCATCTCAAGAGGAGGCACTCTCAACAGGAAAGGCGAGAGGAACTCCATGGTCGTACCACCATTCCAAGAGTCCCCCAGATGTCTCAGTCCATTCCAGAGGAACCTCTTTGCCCTGCACTGGCACATCTTTCACGCCGAGGATCGACTCACACCACGGTGGCACGTGGGACAGCCCTGTGGGAAAGCCTCGAGGGAAAGCCTCGATGGAAAACAACAGATCCTTTGATCCACGCGACGGGAAGCGTGACATTGCTGCTACAGCCTGGAAGGAAAGCGCACGTGCATGCCCCCACTCGAGACGAGGCCTGACTCCCCTGGGGAGACTCCAGAAGTACCCAAAGATCCATGTCAGCCCCTGAGAGGAATCCTCGGTTCCGGCCCTGACTCCACACAAGGTTTTTGGCCCCGGTATCGACGGGAGAGGAATCCCGAGAGGTCCCCTAGCAACTCGCATGAGGACCAGCCTCTCCTGAGGCCACCAGGGCGGGTCCCTGATGTCCCTGTCGTAACTTGAGAACACCTGCCGCAACTCGAGAAAATCCAGGAAGTTCTCCCTTCCAGGCGAGATGAGGCCTATATCCCATGAGGCGTCTGGAGACTAATGACACCTAACCTCTGGAACTTCGAAAGGGTCTTTCACACCCTTGCTGCAACTCAAGAAGTTCACCGCCATACCCGTCTCCACTCGAGAGGAAGCACGATGGTCCCGCCCACATCCAGAGGAGCCCCGTTTCCGCCTCGTAGCTCGAGATGAGGGATCCTTTCCCTGCTTTCAACGGGAAAGAATTCCCGGCGTTCCCGTCGCATCTCAAGAGGAGGCACTCTCAACAGGAAAGGCGAGAGGAACTCCATGCTCATACCACCATTTCAAAGGTCCCCCAGATATATCAGTCCATTCCAGAGGAACCTCTTTGCCTTCACTGTCTCATCTTTCACGCCGAGGATCGACTCACACCACGGTGGCACGTGGGACAGCCCTGTGGGAAAGCCTCGAGGGAAAGCTTCGAGGGAAAACCACAGATCCTTGATCCACGCGATGGGAAGCGTGACATTGCTGCTACAGCCTGGACGGAAAGGGCACGTGCATGCCCCCTCTCGAGACGAGGCCTGACTCCCCTGTGGAGACTCCAGAAGTACCCAAAGATCCATGTCAGCCCCTGAGATGAATCCTCGGTTCCGGCCCTGACTCCACACAAGGTTTTTGGCCCCGGTATCGACGGGAGAGGAATGCCGAGAGGCCCTCTAGCAACTCTCATGGGGACTGGCCTCTCCTGAGGCCACCAGGGCGGGTCCCTGAGGTCCCCGTCGTAATTCGAGAACACCTGACGCAACTCGAGAAAATCCAGGAAGTTCTCCCTTCCAGGCGAGATGAGGCCTATTTCCGATGAGGCGTCTGGAGACTAATGACACCTAACCTCTGGAACTTCGAAAGGGTCTTTCACACCCTTGCTGCAACTCAAGAAGTTCACCGCCATACCCGTCTCCACTCGAGAGGAAGCACGATGGTCCCGCCCACATCCAGAGGAGTCCCGTTTCCCCCTCGTAGCTCGAGATGAGGGATCCTTTCCCTGCTTTCAACGGGAAAGAATTCCCGGCGTTCCCGTAGCATCTCAACAGGAGGCATTCTCAACAGGAAAGGCGAGAGGAACTCTATGGGCGTACCACCATTCTAAGAGTCCCCCAGATGTCTCAGTCCATTCCAGAGGAACCTCTTTGCCCTGCACTGGCTCATCTTTCACGCCGAGGATCGACTCACACCACGGTGGCACGTGGGACAGCCCTGTGGAAAAGCCTCGAGGGAAAGCCACGAGCGAAAACCACAGATTCTTTGATCCACGCGAAGGGAAGCGTGACATTGCTGCTACAGCCTGGAAGGAAAGCGCACGTGCATGCCCCCAATCGAGACGATGCCTGACTCCCCTGGGGAGACTCCAGAAGTACCCAAAGATCCATGTCAGCCCCTGAGAGAAATCCTCTGTTCCGGCCCTGACTCCACACAAGGTTTTTGGCCCCGGTATCCACGGGAGAGGAATCCCGAGAGGCCCCCTAGCAACTCGCATGGGGACTGGCCGTTCCTGAGGCCACCAGGGCGGGTCCCTGAGGTCCCCGTCGTAACTCGAGAACACCTGCCGAAACTCGAGAAAATCCAGGAAGTTCTCCCTTCCAGGCGAGATGAGGCCTATTTCCGATGAGGCGTCTGGAGACTAATGACACCTAACCTCTGGAACTTCGAAAGGGTCTTTCACACCCTTGCTGCAACTCAAGAAGTTCACCGCCGTACCCGTCTCCACTCGAGAGGAAGCACGATGGTCCCGCCCACATCCAGAGGAGCCCCGTTTCCCCCTCGTAGCTCGAGATGAGGGATCCTTTCCCTGCTTTCAACGGGAAAGAATTCCCGGCGTTCCCGTCGCATCTCAACAGGAGGCACTCTCAACAGGAAAGGCGAGAGGAACTCCATGGTCGTACCACCATTCCAAGAGTCCCCCAGATGTCTCAGTCCATTCCAGAGGAACCTCTTTGCCTTGCACTGGCTCATCTTTCACGCCGAGGATCGACTCACACCACGGTGGCACGTGGGACAGCCCTGTGGGAAAGCCTCGAGGGAAAGCCTCGAGGGAAAACCACAGATCCTTTGATCCACGCGACGGGAAGCGTGACATTGCTGCTACAGCCTGGAAGGAAAGCGCACGTGCATGCCCCCACTCGAGACGAGGCCTGACTCCCCTGGGGAGACTCCAGAAGTACCCAAAGATCTATGTCAGCCCCTGAGAGGAATCCTCGGTTCCGGCCCTGACTCCACACAAGGTTTTTGGCCCTGGTATCGAAGGGAGAGGAATCCCGAGAGGCCCCCTAGCAACTCGCATGGGGACTGGCCTCTCCTGAGGCCACCAGGGCGGGTCCCTGAGGTCCCCGTCGTAACTCGAGAACACCTGCCGCAACTCGAGAAAATCCAGGAAGTTCTCCCTTCCAGGCGAGATGAGGCCTATTTCCGATGAGGCGTCTGGAGACTAATGACACCTAACCTCTGGAACTTCGAAAGGGTCTTTCACACCCTTGCTGCAACTCAAGAAGTTCACCGCCATACCCGTCTCCACTCGAGAGGAAGCACGATGGTCCCGCCCACATCCAGAGGAGCCCCGTTTCCCCCTCGTAGCTCGAGATGAGGGATCCTTTCCCTGCTTTCAACGGGAAAGAATTTCCGGCGATCCCGTCGCATCTCAAGAGGAGGCACTCTCAACAGGAAAGGCGAGAGGAACTCCATGGTCGTACCACCATTCCAAGAGTCCCCCAGATGTCTCAGTCCATTCCAGAGGAACCTGTTTGCCCTGCACTGGCACATCTTTCACACCGAGGATCGACTCACACCACGGTGGCACGTGGGACAGCCCTGTGGGAAAGCCTCGAGGGAAAGCCTCGAGGGAAAACCACAGATCCTCTGATCCACGCGACTGGAAGCGTGACATTGCTGCTACAGCCTGGAAGGAAAGCGCACGTGCATGCCCCCACTCGAGACGAGGCCTGACTCCCCTGGGGAGACTCCAGAAGTACCCAAAGATCCATGTCAGCCCCTGAGAGGAATCCTCGGTTCCGGCCCTGACTCCACACAAGGTTTTTGGCCCCGGTATCGACGGAGAGGAATCCCGAGAGGCCCCCTAGCAACTCGCATGAGGACCAGCCTCTCCTGAGGCCACCAGGGCGGGTCCCTGAGGTCCCCGTCGTAACTCGAGAACACCTGCCGCAACTCGAGAAAATCCAGGAAGTTCTCCCTTCCAGGCGAGATGAGGCCTATATCCGATGAGGCGTATGGAGACTAATGACACGTAACCTCTGGAACTTCGAAAGGGTCTTTCACCCCCTTGCTGCAACTCAAGAAGTTCACCGCCATACCCGTCTCCACTCGAGAGGAAGCACGATGATCCCGCCCACATCCAGAGGAGCCCCGTTTCCCCCTCGTAGCTCGAGATGAGGGATCCTTTCCCTGCTTTCAACGGGAAAGAATTCCTGGCGTTCCCGTCGCATCTCAAGAGGAGGCACTCTCAACAGGAAAGGCGAGAGGAACTCCATGGTCTTACCACCATTCCAAGAGTCCCCCAGATGTCTCAGTCCATTCCAGAGGAACCTCTTTGCCCTGCACTGGCTGATCTTTCACGCCGAGGATCGACTCACACCACGGTGGCACGTGGGACAGCCCTGTGGGAAAGCCTCGAGGGAAAGCCTCGAGGGAAAACCACAGATCCTTTGATCCACGCGACGGGAAGCGTGACATTGCTGCTACAGCCTGGAAGGAAAGCGCACGTGCATGGCCCAACTCGAGACGAGGCCTGACTCCCCTGGGGAGACTCCAGAAGTACCCAAAGAACTATGTCAGGCCCTGAGAGGAATCCTCGGTTCCGGCCCTGACTCCACACAAGGTTTTTGGCCCCGGCATCGACGGGAGATGAATCCCGAGAGGCCCCCTAGCAACTCGCATGGGGACTGGCCTCTCCTTAGGCCACCAGGGCGGGTCCCTGAGGTCCCCGTCGTAACTCAAGAACACCTGCCGCAACTCGAGAAAATCCAGGAAGTTCTCCCTTCCAGGCGATAAGAGGCCTATTTCCGATGAGGCGTCTGGAGTCTAATGACACCTAACCTCTGGAACTTCGAAAGGGTCTTTCACACCCTTGCTGCAACTCAAGAAGTTCACCGCCATACCCGTCTCCACTCGAGAGGAAGCACGATGGTCCCGCCCACATCCAGAGGAGCCCCGTTTCCCCCTCGTAGCTCGAGATGAGGGATCCTTTCCCTGCTTTCATCGGGAAAGAATTCCCGGTGTTCCCGTCGCATCTCAAGAGGAGGCACTCTCAACAGGAAAGGCGAGAGGAACTCCATGGTCGTACCACCATTCCAAGAGTCCCCCAGATGTCTCAGTCCATTCCAGGGGAACCTCTTTGCCCTGCACTGGCTCATCTTTCACGCCGGGGATCGACTCACACCACGGTGGCACGTGGGACAGCCCTGTGGGAAAGCCTCGAGGGAAAGCCTCGAGGGAAAACCACAGATCCTTTGATCCATGCGACGGGAAGCCTGACATTGCTGCTACAGCCTGGAAGGAAAGCGCACGTGCATGCCCCCACTCGAGACGAGGCCTGACTCCCCTGGGGAGACTCCAGAAGTACCCAAAGATCCATGTCAGCCCCTGAGAGGAATCCTCGGTTCCGGCCCTGACTCCACACAAGGTTTTTGGCCCCAGTATCGACGGGAGAGGAATCCCGAGAGGCCCCCTAGCAACTCGCATGGGGACTGGCCTCTCCTGAGGCCACCAGGGCGGGTCCCTGAGGTCCCCGTCGTAACTCGAGAACACCTGCCACAACTCGAGAAAATCCAGGAAGTTCTCCCTTCCAGGCGAGATGAGGCCTATTTCCGATGAGGCGTCTGGAGACTAATGACACCTAACCTCTGGAACTTCGAAAGGGTCTTTCACACCCTTGCTGCAACTCAAGAAGTTCACCGCCATACCCGTCTCCACTCGAGAGGAAGCACGATGGTCCCGCCCACATCCAGAGGAGCCCCGTTTCCGCCTCGTAGCTCGAGATGAGGGATCCTTTGCCTGCTTTCAACGGGAAAGAATTCCCGGCGTTCCCGACGCATCTCAACAGGAGGCACTCTCAACAGGAAAGGCGAGAGGAACTCCATGGTCGTACCACCATTAAAAGAGTCCCCCAGATGTCTCCGTCCATTCCAGAGGAACCTCTTTGCCCTGCACTGGCTCATCTTTCACGCCGAGGATCGACTCACACCACGGTGGCACGTGGGACAGCCCTGTGGGAAAGCCTCGAGGGAAAGCCTCGAGGGAAAACCACAGATCCTTTGATCCACGCGACGGGAAGCGTGACATTGCTGCTACAGCCTGGAAGGAAAGCGCACGTGCATGCCCCCACTCGAGACGAGGCCTGACTCCCCTAGGGAGACTCCAGAAGTACCCAAAGATCCATGTCAGCCCCTGAGAGGAATCCTCGGTTCCGGCCCTGACTCCACACAAGGTTTTTGGGCCCGGTATCGACGGGAGAGGAATCCCGAGAGGCCCCCTAGCAACTCGCATGAGGACTGGCCTCTCCTGAGGCCACCAGAGCGGGTCCCTGAGGTCCCCGTCGTAACTCGAGAACACCTGCCGCAACTCGAGAAAATCCAGGAAGTTCTCCCTTCCAGGCGAGATGAGGCCTATTTCCGATGAGGCGTCTGGAGACTAATGACACCTAACCTCTGGAACTTCGAAAGGGTCTTTCACACCCTTGCTGCAATTCAAGAAGATCACCGCCATACCCGTCTCCACTCGAGAGGAAGCACGATGGTCCCGCCCACATCCAGAGGAGCCCCGTTTCCCCCTCGTAGCTCGAGATGAGGGATCCTTTCCCTGCTTTCAACGGGAAAGAATTCCCGAAGTTCCCGTCGCATCTCAAGAGGAGGCACTCTCAACAGGAAAGGCGAGAGGAACTCCATGGTCGTACCACCATTCCAAGAGTCCCCCAGATGTCTCAGTCCATTCCAGAGGAACCTCTTTGCCCTGCACTGGCACATCTTTCACGCCGAGGATCGACTCACACCACGGTGGCACGTGGGACAGCCCTGTGGGAAAGCCTCGAGGGAAAGCCTCGAGGGAAAACCACAGATCCTTTGATCCACGCGACGGGACGCGTGACATTGCTGCTACAGCCTGGAAGGAAAGCGCACGTGCATGCCCCCACTCGAGACGAGGCCTGACTCCCCTGGGGAGACTCCAGAAGTACCCAAAGATCCATGTCAGCCCCTGAGAGGAATCCTCGGTTCCGGCCCTGAATCCACACAAGGTTTTTGGCCCCGGTATCGACGGGAGAGGAATCCCGAGAGGCCCCCTAGCAACTCGCATGAGGACCATCCTCTCCTGAGGCCACCAGGGCGGGTCCGTGATGTCCCTGTCGTAACTTGAGAACACCTGCCGCAACTCGAGAAAATCCAGGAAGTTCTCCCTTCCAGGCGAGATGAGGCCTATATCCGATGAGGCGTCTGGAGACTAATGACACCTAACCTCTGGAACTTCGAAAGGGTCTTTCACACCCTTGCTGCAACTCAAGAAGTTCACCGCCATACCCGTCTCCACTCGAGAGGAAGCACGATGGTCCCGCCCACATCCAGAGGAGCCCCGTTTCCGCCTCGTAGCTCGAGATGAGGGATCCTTTCCCTGCTTTCAACGGGAAAGAATTCCCGGCGTTCCCGTCGCATCTCAAGAGGAGGCACTCTCAACAGGAAAGGCGAGAGGAACTCCATGCTCATACCACCATTTCAAAGGTCCCCCAGATATATCAGTCCATTCCAGAGGAACCTCTTTGCCTTCACTGGCTCATCTTTCACGCCGAGGATCGACTCACACCACGGTGGCACGTGGGACAGCCCTGTGGGAAAGCCTCGAGGGAAAGCCTCGAGGGAAAACCACAGATCCTTTGTTCCACGCTAAGGGAGGGGTGACATTGCTGCCACAGCCTGGAAGGAAAGTGCACGTGCATGCCCCCACTCGAGACGAGGCCTGACTCCCCTGGGGAGACTCCAGAAGTACCCAAAGATCCATGTCAGCCCCTGAGAGGAATCCTCGGTTCCGGCCCTGACTCCACACAAGGTTTTTGGCCCCAGTATCGACGTGAGAGGAATCCCGAGAGGCCCCCTAGCAACTCTCATGGGGACTGGCCTCTCCTGAGGCCACCAGGGCGGATCCATGAGGTCCCCGTCGTAACTCGAGAACACCTGCCGCAACTCGAGAAAATCCAGGAAGTTCTCCCTTCCAGGCGAGATGAGGCCTATTTCTGATGAGGCGTCTGGAGACTAATGACACCTAACCTCTGGAACTTCGAAAGGGTCTTTCACACCCTTGCTGCAACTCAAGAAGTCCACCGCCATACCCGTCTCCACTCGAGAGGAAGCACGATGGTCCCGCCCACATCCAGAGGAGCCCCGTTTCCCCCTCGCAGCTCGAGATGAGGGATCCTTTCCCTGCTTTCAACGGGAAAGAATTCCCGGCGTTCCCGTCGCATCTCAAGAGGAGGCACTCTCAACAGGAAAGGCGAGAGGAACTCCATGGTCGTACCACCATTCCACGAGTCCCCCAGATGTCGCAGTCCATTCCAGAGGAACCTCTTTGCCCTGCACTGGCTCATCTTTCACGCCGAGGATCGACTCACACCACGGTGGCACGTGGGACAGCCCTGTGGGAAAGCCTCGAGGGAAAGCCTCGAGGGAAAACCACAGATCCTTTGATCCACGCCACGGGAAGTGTGACATTGCTACTACAGCCTGGAAGGAAAGCGCACGTGCATGCCCCCACTCGAGACGAGGCCTGACTCCCCTGGGGAGACTCCAGAAGTACCCAAAGATCCATGTCAGCCCCTGAGAGGAATCCTCGGTTCCGGCCCTGACTCCACACAAGGTTTTTGGCCCCGGTATCGACGGGAGAGGAATCCCGAGAGGCCCCCTAGCAAATCGCGTGGGGACTGGCCTCTCCTGAGGCCACCAGGGCGGGTCCCTGAGGTCCCCGTCGTAACTCGAGAACACCTGCCGCAACTCGAGAAAATCCAGGAAGTTCTCCCTTCCAGGCGAGATGAGGCCTATTTCCGATGAGGCGTCCGGAGACTAATGACACCTAACCTCTGGAACTTCGAAAGGGTCATTCACACCCTTTCTGCAACTCAAGAAGTTCACCGCCATACCCGTCTCCACTCGAGAGGAAGCACGATGGTCCGGCCCACATCCAGAGGAGCCCCGTTTCCCCCTCGTAGCTCGAGATGAGGGATCCTTTCCCTGCTTTCAACGGGAAAGTATTCCCGGCGTTCCCATCGCATCTCAAGAGGAGGCACTCTCAACAGGAAAGGCGAGAGGAACTCCATGGTCATACCACCATTCCACGAGTCCCCCAGATGTCGCAGTCCATTCCAGAGGAACCTCTTTGCCCTGCACTGGCTAATCTTTCACGCCGAGGATCGACTCACACCACGGTGGCACGTTGGACAGCCCTGTGGGAAAGCCTCGAGGGAAAGCCTAGAGGGAAAACCACAGAACCTTTGATCCACGCGACGGGAAGCGTGACATTGCTGCTACAGCCTGGAAGGAAAGTGCACGTGCATGCCCCCACTCGAGACGAGGCCTGACTCCCCTGGGGAGACTCCAGAAGTACCCAAAGATCCATGTCAGCCCCTGAGAGGAATCCTGGGTTCCGGCCCTGACTCCACACAAGGTTTTTGGCCCCGGTATCGACGGGAGAGGAATCTCGAGAGGCCCCCTAGCAACTCGCATGGGGACTGGCCGTTCCTGAGGCCACCAGGGCGGGTCCCTGAGGTCCCCGTCGTAACTCGAGAACACCTGCTGCAACTCGAGAAAATCCAGGAAGTTCTCCCTTCCAGGCGAGATGAGGCCTATTTCCGATGAGGCGTCTGGAGACTAATGACACCTAACCTCTGGAACTTCGAAAGGGTCTTTCACACCCTTGCTGCAACTCAAGAAGTTCACAGCCAAACCCGTCTCCACTCGAGCGGAAGCACGATGGTCCCGCCCACATCCAGAGGAGCCCCGTTTCCCCCTCGTAGCTCGATATGAGGGATCCTTTCCCTGCTTTCAACGGTAAAGAATTCCCGGCGTTCCCGTCGCATCTCAAGAGGAGGCACTCTCAACAGGAAAGGCGAGAGGAACTCCATGGTCGTACCACCATTCCAAGAGTCCCCCAGATGTCTCCGTCCATTCCAGAGGAACCTCTTTGCCCTGCACTGGCTCATCTTTCACGCCGAGGATCGACTCACACCACGGTGGCACGTGGGACAGCCCTGTGGGAAAGCCTCGAGGGAAAGCCTCGAGGGAAAACCACAGATCCTTTGATCCACGCGACGGGAAGCGTGACATTGCTGCTACAGCCTGGAAGGAAAGCGCACGTGCATGCCCCCACTCGAGACGAGGCCTGACTCCCCTAGGGAGACTCCAGAAGTACCCAAAGATCCATGTCAGCCCCTGAGAGGAATCCTCGGTTCCGGCCCTGACTCCACACAAGGTTTTTGGGCCCGGTATCGACGGGAGAGGAATCCCGAGAGGCCCCCTAGCAACTCGCATGAGGACTGGCCTCTCCTGAGGCCACCAGAGCGGGTCCCTGAGGTCCCCGTCGTAACTCGAGAACACCTGCCGCAACTCGAGAAAATCCAGGAAGTTCTCCCTTCCAGGCGAGATGAGGCCTATTTCCGATGAGGCGTCTGGAGACTAATGACACCTAACCTCTGGAACTTCGAAAGGGTCTTTCACACCCTTGCTGCAATTCAAGAAGATCACCGCCATACCCGTCTCCACTCGAGAGGAAGCACGATGGTCCCGCCCACATCCAGAGGAGCCCCGTTTCCCCCTCGTAGCTCGAGATGAGGGATCCTTTCCCTGCTTTCAACGGGAAAGAATTCCCGAAGTTCCCGTCGCATCTCAAGAGGAGGCACTCTCAACAGGAAAGGCGAGAGGAACTCCATGGTCGTACCACCATTCCAAGAGTCCCCCAGATGTCTCAGTCCATTCCAGAGGAACCTCTTTGCCCTGCACTGGCACATCTTTCACGCCGAGGATCGACTCACACCACGGTGGCACGTGGGACAGCCCTGTGGGAAAGCCTCGAGGGAAAGCCTCGAGGGAAAACCACAGATCCTTTGATCCACGCGACGGGACGCGTGACATTGCTGCTACAGCCTGGAAGGAAAGCGCACGTGCATGCCCCCACTCGAGACGAGGCCTGACTCCCCTGGGGAGACTCCAGAAGTACCCAAAGATCCATGTCAGCCCCTGAGAGGAATCCTCGGTTCCGGCCCTGAATCCACACAAGGTTTTTGGCCCCGGTATCGACGGGAGAGGAATCCCGAGAGGCCCCCTAGCAACTCGCATGAGGACCATCCTCTCCTGAGGCCACCAGGGCGGGTCCGTGATGTCCCTGTCGTAACTTGAGAACACCTGCCGCAACTCGAGAAAATCCAGGAAGTTCTCCCTTCCAGGCGAGATGAGGCCTATATCCGATGAGGCGTCTGGAGACTAATGACACCTAACCTCTGGAACTTCGAAAGGGTCTTTCACACCCTTGCTGCAACTCAAGAAGTTCACCGCCATACCCGTCTCCACTCGAGAGGAAGCACGATGGTCCCGCCCACATCCAGAGGAGCCCCGTTTCCGCCTCGTAGCTCGAGATGAGGGATCCTTTCCCTGCTTTCAACGGGAAAGAATTCCCGGCGTTCCCGTCGCATCTCAAGAGGAGGCACTCTCAACAGGAAAGGCGAGAGGAACTCCATGCTCATACCACCATTTCAAAGGTCCCCCAGATATATCAGTCCATTCCAGAGGAACCTCTTTGCCTTCACTGGCTCATCTTTCACGCCGAGGATCGACTCACACCACGGTGGCACGTGGGACAGCCCTGTGGGAAAGCCTCGAGGGAAAGCCTCGAGGGAAAACCACAGATCCTTTGTTCCACGCTAAGGGAGGGGTGACATTGCTGCCACAGCCTGGAAGGAAAGTGCACGTGCATGCCCCCACTCGAGACGAGGCCTGACTCCCCTGGGGAGACTCCAGAAGTACCCAAAGATCCATGTCAGCCCCTGAGAGGAATCCTCGGTTCCGGCCCTGACTCCACACAAGGTTTTTGGCCCCAGTATCGACGTGAGAGGAATCCCGAGAGGCCCCCTAGCAACTCTCATGGGGACTGGCCTCTCCTGAGGCCACCAGGGCGGATCCATGAGGTCCCCGTCGTAACTCGAGAACACCTGCCGCAACTCGAGAAAATCCAGGAAGTTCTCCCTTCCAGGCGAGATGAGGCCTATTTCTGATGAGGCGTCTGGAGACTAATGACACCTAACCTCTGGAACTTCGAAAGGGTCTTTCACACCCTTGCTGCAACTCAAGAAGTCCACCGCCATACCCGTCTCCACTCGAGAGGAAGCACGATGGTCCCGCCCACATCCAGAGGAGCCCCGTTTCCCCCTCGCAGCTCGAGATGAGGGATCCTTTCCCTGCTTTCAACGGGAAAGAATTCCCGGCGTTCCCGTCGCATCTCAAGAGGAGGCACTCTCAACAGGAAAGGCGAGAGGAACTCCATGGTCGTACCACCATTCCACGAGTCCCCCAGATGTCGCAGTCCATTCCAGAGGAACCTCTTTGCCCTGCACTGGCTCATCTTTCACGCCGAGGATCGACTCACACCACGGTGGCACGTGGGACAGCCCTGTGGGAAAGCCTCGAGGGAAAGCCTCGAGGGAAAACCACAGATCCTTTGATCCACGCCACGGGAAGTGTGACATTGCTACTACAGCCTGGAAGGAAAGCGCACGTGCATGCCCCCACTCGAGACGAGGCCTGACTCCCCTGGGGAGACTCCAGAAGTACCCAAAGATCCATGTCAGCCCCTGAGAGGAATCCTCGGTTCCGGCCCTGACTCCACACAAGGTTTTTGGCCCCGGTATCGACGGGAGAGGAATCCCGAGAGGCCCCCTAGCAAATCGCGTGGGGACTGGCCTCTCCTGAGGCCACCAGGGCGGGTCCCTGAGGTCCCCGTCGTAACTCGAGAACACCTGCCGCAACTCGAGAAAATCCAGGAAGTTCTCCCTTCCAGGCGAGATGAGGCCTATTTCCGATGAGGCGTCCGGAGACTAATGACACCTAACCTCTGGAACTTCGAAAGGGTCATTCACACCCTTTCTGCAACTCAAGAAGTTCACCGCCATACCCGTCTCCACTCGAGAGGAAGCACGATGGTCCGGCCCACATCCAGAGGAGCCCCGTTTCCCCCTCGTAGCTCGAGATGAGGGATCCTTTCCCTGCTTTCAACGGGAAAGTATTCCCGGCGTTCCCATCGCATCTCAAGAGGAGGCACTCTCAACAGGAAAGGCGAGAGGAACTCCATGGTCATACCACCATTCCACGAGTCCCCCAGATGTCGCAGTCCATTCCAGAGGAACCTCTTTGCCCTGCACTGGCTAATCTTTCACGCCGAGGATCGACTCACACCACGGTGGCACGTTGGACAGCCCTGTGGGAAAGCCTCGAGGGAAAGCCTAGAGGGAAAACCACAGAACCTTTGATCCACGCGACGGGAAGCGTGACATTGCTGCTACAGCCTGGAAGGAAAGTGCACGTGCATGCCCCCACTCGAGACGAGGCCTGACTCCCCTGGGGAGACTCCAGAAGTACCCAAAGATCCATGTCAGCCCCTGAGAGGAATCCTGGGTTCCGGCCCTGACTCCACACAAGGTTTTTGGCCCCGGTATCGACGGGAGAGGAATCTCGAGAGGCCCCCTAGCAACTCGCATGGGGACTGGCCGTTCCTGAGGCCACCAGGGCGGGTCCCTGAGGTCCCCGTCGTAACTCGAGAACACCTGCTGCAACTCGAGAAAATCCAGGAAGTTCTCCCTTCCAGGCGAGATGAGGCCTATTTCCGATGAGGCGTCTGGAGACTAATGACACCTAACCTCTGGAACTTCGAAAGGGTCTTTCACACCCTTGCTGCAACTCAAGAAGTTCACAGCCAAACCCGTCTCCACTCGAGCGGAAGCACGATGGTCCCGCCCACATCCAGAGGAGCCCCGTTTCCCCCTCGTAGCTCGATATGAGGGATCCTTTCCCTGCTTTCAACGGTAAAGAATTCCCGGCGTTCCCGTCGCATCTCAAGAGGAGGCACTCTCAACAGGAAAGGCGAGAGGAACTCCATGGTCGTACCACCATTCCAAGAGTCCCCCAGATGTCTCAGTCCATTCCAGAGGAACCTCTTTGCCCTGCACTGGCTCATCTTTCACGCCGAGGATCGACTCACACCACGATGGCACGCGGGACAGCCCTGTGGGAAAGCCTCGAGGGAAAGCCTCGAGGGAAAACCACAGATCCGTTGATCCACGCGACGGGAAGCGTGACATTGCTGTTACAGCCTGGAAGGAAAGCGCACGTGCATGCCCCCACTCGAGACGAGGCCTGACTCCCCTGGGGAGACTCCAGAAGTACCCAAAGATCCATGTCAGCCCCTGAGAGGAATCCTCGGTTCCGGCCCTGACTCCACACAAGGTTTTTGGCCCCGGTATCGACGGGAGAGGAATCCCGAGCGGCCCCCTAGCAACTCGCATGGGGACTGGCCTCTCCTGAGGCCACCAGGGCGGGTCCCTGATGTCACCGCCGTAACTCGAGAACTCCTGCCGCAACTCGAGAAAATCCAGGAATTTCTCTCTTCCAGGCGAGATGAGGCCTATTTCCGATGAGCCGTCTGGAGACTAATGACACCTTACCTCTGGAACTTCGAAAGGGTCTTTCACACCCTTGCTGCAACTAAGAAGTTCACCGCCATACCCGTTTCCACTCGAGAGGAAGCACGATGGTCCCGCCCACATCAAGAGGAGCCCCTTTTCTCCCTCGTAGCTCGAGATGAGGGATCCTTTCCCTGCTTTCAACGGGAAAGAATTCCCGGCGTTCCCGTCGCATCTCAACAGGAGGCATTCTCAACAGGAAAGGCCAGAGGAACTCCATGGTCGTACCACCATTCCAAGAGTCCCCCAGATGTCTCAGTCCATTCCAGAGGAACCTCTTTGCCCTGCACTGGCTCATCTTTCACGCCGAGGATCGACTCACACCACGATGGCACGCGGGACAGCCCTGTGGGAAAGCCTCGAGGGAAAGCCTCGAGGGAAAACCACAGATCCGTTGATCCACGCGACGGGAAGCGTGACATTGCTGTTACAGCCTGGAAGGAAAGCGCACGTGCATGCCCCCACTCGAGACGAGGCCTGACTCCCCTGGGGAGACTCCAGAAGTACCCAAAGATCCATGTCAGCCCCTGAGAGGAATCCTCGGTTCCGGCCCTGACTCCACACAAGGTTTTTGGCCCCGGTATCGACGGGAGAGGAATCCCGAGAGGCCCCCTAGCAACTCGCATGGGGACTGGCCTCTCCTGAGGCCACCAGGGCGGGTCCCTGATGTCACCGCCGTAACTCGAGAACTCCTGCCGCAACTCGAGAAAATCCAGGAATTTCTCTCTTCCAGGCGAGATGAGGCCTATTTCCGATGAGCCGTCTGGAGACTAATGACACCTTACCTCTGGAACTTCGAAAGGGTCTTTCACACCCTTGCTGCAACTAAGAAGTTCACCGCCATACCCGTTTCCACTCGAGAGGAAGCACGATGGTCCCGCCCACATCAAGAGGAGCCCCGTTTCTCCCTCGTAGCTCGAGATGAGGGATCCTTTCCCTGCTTTCAACGGGAAAGAATTCCCGGCGTTCCTGTCGCATCTCAACAGGAGGCATTCTCAACAGGAAAGGCCAGAGGATCTCCATGGTCGTACCACCATTCCAAGAGTCCCCCAGATGTCTCAGTCCATTCCAGAGGAACCTCTTTGCCATGCACTGGCTCATCTTTCACGCTGAAGATCCACTCACACCACGGTGGCACGTGGGACAGCCCTGTGGGAAAGCCTCGAGGGAAAGCCTCGAGGGAAAACCACAGATCCTTTAATCCAGGCCACGGGAAGCGTGACATTGCTGCTACAGCCTAGAAGGAAAGTGCACGTGCATGCCCCCACTCGAGACGAGGCCTGACTCCCCTGGGGAGACTCCACAAGTACCCAAAGATCCATGTCAGACCCTGAGAGGAATCCTCGGTTCCGGCCCTGACTCCACACAAGGTTTTTGGCCCCGGTAACGACAGGAGAGGAATCCCGAGAGGCCCCCTAGCAACTCGCATGGGGATTGGCCTCTCCTGAGGCCACCAGGGCGGGTCCCTTTGGTCCCCGTCGTAACTCGAGAACACCTGCCGCAACTCGAGAAAATCCAGGAAGTTCTCCCTTCCAGGTGAGATGAGGACTATTTCCGATGAGGCGTCTGGAGACTAATCACACCGATACTCTGGAACTTCGAAAGGGTCTTTCACACCCTTGCTGCAACTCAAGAAGTTCACTGCCATACCCGTCTCCACTCGAGAGGAAGCACGATGGTCCCGCCCACATCCAGAGGAGCCCCGTTTCGCCCTCGTAGCTCGAGATGAGGGATCCTTTCCCTGCTTTCAACGGGAAAGAATTCCCGGCGTTCCCGTCGCATCTCAAGAGGAGGCACTCTCAACAGGAAAGGCGAGAGGAACTCCATGGTCGTACCACCATTCCAAGAGTCCCCCAGATGTCTCAGTCCATTCCAGAGGAACCTCTTTGCCCTGCACTGGCTCATCTTTCATGCCGAGGATAGACTCACACCACGGTGGCACGTGGGACAGCCCTGTGGGAAAGCCTCGAGGGAAAGCCTCGAGGGAAAACCACAGATCCTTTGATCCACGCCACGGGAAGCGTGACATTGCTGCTACAGCCTGGAAGGAAAGTGCACGTGCATGCCCCCACACGAGACGAGGCCTGACTCCCCTGGGGAGACTCCAGAAGTACCCAAAGATCCATGTCAGCCCCTGAGAGGAATCCTGGGTTCCGGCCCTGACTCCACACAAGGTTTTTGGCCCCGGTATCGACGGGAGAGGAATCTTGAGAGGCCCCCTAGCAACTTGCATTGGGACTGGCCGTTCCTGAGGCCACCAGGGCGGGTCCCTGAAGTCCCCGTCGTAACTCGAGAACACCTGCCGCAACTCGAGAAAATCCAGGAAGTTCTCCCTTCCAGGCGAGATGAGGACTATTTCCGATGAGGCGCCTGGAGACTAATGACACCTAACCTCTGGAACTTCGAAAGGGTCTTTCACACCCTTGCTGCAACTCAAGAAGTTCACTGCCATACCCTTCTCCACTCGAGAGGAAGCACGATGGTCCCGCCCACATCCAGAGGAGCCCCGTTTCGCCCTCGTAGCTCGAGATGAGGGATCCTTTCCCTGCTTTCAACGGGAAAGAATTCCCGGCGTTCCCGTCGCATCTCAAGAGGAGGCACTCTCAACAGGAAAGGCGAGAGGAACTCCATGGTCGTACCACCATTCCAAGAGTCCCCCAGATGTCTCAGTCCATTCCAGAGGAACCTCTTTGCCCTGCACTGGCTCATCTTTCACGCCGAGGATCGACTCACACCACGATGGCACGCGGGGCAGCCCTGTGGGAAAGCCTCGAGGGAAAACCACAGATCCTTTGATCCACGTGACGGGAAGCGTGACATTGCTGTTACAGCATGGAAGGAAAGCGCACGTGCATGCCCCCAAACGAGGCGAGGCCTGACACCGCTTGGGAGACTCCAGAAGTACCCAAAGATCCATGTCAGCCCCTGAGAGGAATCCTCGGTTCCGGCCCTGACTCCACACAAGTTTTTTGGCCCCGGTATCGACGGGAGAGGAATCCCGAGAGGCCCCCTAGCAAGTCTCATGGGGACTGGCCTCTCCTGAGGCCACCAGGGCGGGTCCCTGAGATCCCCGTCGTAACTCGAGAACACCTGCCGCAACTCGAGAAAATCCAGGAAGTTCTCCCTTCCAGGCGAGATGAGGCCTATTTCCGATGAGGCGTCTGGAGACTAATGACACCTAAACTCTGGAACTTCGAAAGGGTCTTTCACACCCTTGCTGCAACTCAAGAAGTTCACCGCCATACCCGTCTCCACTCGAGAGGAAGCACGATGGTCCCGCCCACATCCAGAGGAGCCCCGTTTCCCCCTCGCAGCTCGAGATGAGGGATCCTTTCCCTGCTTTCAACGGGAAAGAATTCCCGGCGTTCCCGTCGCATCTCAAGAGGAGGCACTCTCAACAGGAAAGGCGAGAGGAACTTCATGGTCGTACCACCATTCCAAGAGTCCCCCAGATGTCGCAGTCCATTCCAGAGGAACCTCTTTGCCCTGCACTGGCTCATCTTTCACGCCGAGGATCGACTCACACCACGGTGGCACGTGGGACAGCCCTGTGGGAAAGCCTCGAGGGAAAGCCTCGAGGGAAAACCACAGATCCTTTGATCCACGCGACGGGAAGCGTGACATTGCTGCTACAGCCTGGAAGGAAAGCGCACGTGCATGCCCCCACTCGAAACGAGGCCTGACTCCCCTGGGGAGACTCCAGAAGTACCCACAGATCCATGTCAGCCCCTGAGAGGAATGCTCGGTTCCGGCCCTGACTCCAAACAAGGTTTTTGGCCCCCGTATCGACGGGAGAGGAATCCCGAGAGGCCCCCTAGCAACTCGCATGGGGACTGGCCTCTCCTGAGGCCACCAGTGCGGGTCGCTGAGGTCCCCGTCGTAACTCGAGAACACCTGCCACAACTCGAGATAATCCAGGAAGTTCTCCCTTCCAGGCGAGATGAGGCCTATTTCCGATGAGGGGCCTGGAGACTAATGACACCTAACCTCTGGAACTTCGAAAGGGTCTTTCACACCCTTGCTGCAACTCAAGAAGTTCACCGCCATACCCGTCTCCACTCGAGAGGAAGCACGATGGTCCCGCCCACATCCAGAGGAGCCCCGTTTCCCCCTGGAGCTCGAGATGAGGGATCCTTTCCCTGCTTTCAACGGGAAAGAATTCCCGGCGTTCCCGTCGCATCTCAAGAGGAGGCACTCTCAACAGGAAAGGCGAGAGGAACTCCAAGGTCGTACCACCATTCCAAGAGCCCCCCAGATGTCTCAGTCCATTCCAGAGGAAACTCATTGCCCTGCACTGGCTCATCTTTAACGCCGAGGATCGACTCACACCACGGTGGCACGTGGGACAGCCCTGTGGGAAAGCCTCGAGGGAAAACCACAGATCCTTTGATCCACGCCATGGGAAGCGTGACATTGCTGCTACAGCCTGGACGGAAAGCGCACGTGGATGCCCCAACTCGAGACGAGGCCTGACTCCCCTGGGGAGACTCCAGAAGTACCCAAAGTTCCATGTCAGCCCCTGAGAGGAATCCTCGGTTCCGGCCCTGACTGCACACAAGGTTTTTGGCCCCAGTATCGACGGGAGAGGAATCCCGAGAGGCCCCCTAGCAACTCGCATGGGGACTGGCCTCTCCTGAGGCCACCAGGGCGGGTCCCTGAGGTCCCCGTCGTAACTCGAGAACACCTGCCGCAACTCGAGAAAATCCAGGAAGTTCTCCCTTCCAGGCGAGATGAGGCCTATTTCCGATGAGGCGTCTGGAGACTAATGACACCTAACCTCTGGAACTTCGAAAGGGTCTTTCACACCCTTGCTGCAACTCAAGAAGTTCACCGCCATACCCGTCTCCACTCGAGAGGAAGCACGATGGTCCCGCCCACATCCAGAGGAGCCCCGTTTCCCCCTCGGAGCTCGAGATGAGGGATCCTTTCCCTGCTTTCAAAGGGAAAGAATTCCCGGCTTTCCCGTCGCATCTCAAGAGGAGGCACTCTCAACAGGAAAGGCGAGAGGAACTCCATGGTCGTACCACCATTCCAAGAGTCCCCCAGATGTCTCAGTCCATTCCAGAGGAACCTCTTTGCCCTGCACTGGCTCATCTTTCACGCCGAGGATCGACTCACACCACGGTGGCACGTGGGACAGCCCTGTGGGAAAGCCTCGAGGGAAAACCACAGATTCTTTGATCCACGCCACGGGAAGCATGACATTGCTGCTACAGCCTGGAAGGAATGCGCACATGGATGCCCCCACTCGAGACGAGGCCTGACTCCCCTGGGGAGACTCCAGAAGTACCCAAAGATCCATGTCAGCCCCTGAGAGTAATCCTCGGTTCCGGCCCTGACAGCACACAAGGTTTCTGGCCCCGGTATCGACGGGAGAGGAATCCCGAGAGGCCTCCTAGCAACTCGCATGGGGACTGGCCTCTCCTGAGGCCACCAGGGCGTGTCCCTGAGGTCCCCGTCGTAACTCGAGAACACCTGCCGCAACTCGAGAAAATCCAGGAAGTTCTCCCTTCCAGGCGAGATGAGGCCTATTTCCGATGAGGGGCCTGGAGACTAATGACACCTAACCTCTGGAACTTCGAAAGGGTCTTTCACACCCTTGCTGCAACTCAAGAAGTTCACCGCCATACCCGTCTCCACTCGAGAGGAAGCACGATGGTCCCGCCCACATCCAGAGGAGCCCCGTTTCCCCCTGGAGCTCGAGATGAGGGATCCTTTCCCTGCTTTCAACGGGAAAGAATTCCCGGCGTTCCCGTCGCATCTCAAGAGGAGGCACTCTCAACAGGAAAGGCGAGAGGAACTCCAAGGTCGTACCACCATTCCAAGAGCCCCCCAGATGTCTCAGTCCATTCCAGAGGAAACTCATTGCCCTGCACTGGCTCATCTTTAACGCCGAGGATCGACTCACACCACGGTGGCACGTGGGACAGCCCTGTGGGAAAGCCTCGAGGGAAAACCACAGATCCTTTGATCCACGCCATGGGAAGCGTGACATTGCTGCTACAGCCTGGACGGAAAGCGCACGTGGATGCCCCAACTCGAGACGAGGCCTGACTCCCCTGGGGAGACTCCAGAAGTACCCAAAGTTCCATGTCAGCCCCTGAGAGGAATCCTCGGTTCCGGCCCTGACTGCACACAAGGTTTTTGGCCCCAGTATCGACGGGAGAGGAATCCCGAGAGGCCCCCTAGCAACTCGCATGGGGACTGGCCTCTCCTGAGGCCACCAGGGCGGGTCCCTGAGGTCCCCGTCGTAACTCGAGAACACCTGCCGCAACTCGAGAAAATCCAGGAAGTTCTCCCTTCCAGGCGAGATGAGGCCTATTTCCGATGAGGCGTCTGGAGACTAATGACACCTAACCTCTGGAACTTCGAAAGGGTCTTTCACACCCTTGCTGCAACTCAAGAAGTTCACCGCCATACCCGTCTCCACTCGAGAGGAAGCACGATGGTCCCGCCCACATCCAGAGGAGCCCCGTTTCCCCCTCGGAGCTCGAGATGAGGGATCCTTTCCCTGCTTTCAAAGGGAAAGAATTCCCGGCTTTCCCGTCGCATCTCAAGAGGAGGCACTCTCAACAGGAAAGGCGAGAGGAACTCCATGGTCGTACCACCATTCCAAGAGTCCCCCAGATGTCTCAGTCCATTCCAGAGGAACCTCTTTGCCCTGCACTGGCTCATCTTTCACGCCGAGGATCGACTCACACCACGGTGGCACGTGGGACAGCCCTGTGGGAAAGCCTCGAGGGAAAACCACAGATTCTTTGATCCACGCCACGGGAAGCATGACATTGCTGCTACAGCCTGGAAGGAATGCGCACATGGATGCCCCCACTCGAGACGAGGCCTGACTCCCCTGGGGAGACTCCAGAAGTACCCAAAGATCCATGTCAGCCCCTGAGAGTAATCCTCGGTTCCGGCCCTGACAGCACACAAGGTTTTTGGCCCCGGTATCGACGGGAGAGGAATCCCGAGAGGCCTCCTAGCAACTCGCATGGGGACTGGCCTCTCCTGAGGCCACCAGGGCGTGTCCCTGAGGTCCCCGTCGTAACTCGAGAACACCTGCCGCAACTCGAGAAAATCCAGGAAGTTCTCCCTTCCAGGCGAGATGAGGCCTATTTCCGATGAGGTGTCAGGAGACTAATGACACCTAACCTCTGGAACTTCGAAAGGGTCTTTCACACCCTTGCTGCAACTCAAGATGTTCACCACCATACCCGTCTCCACTCGAGAGGAAGCAGTATGGTCCGGCCCACATCCAGAGGAGCCCCGTTTCCCCCTCGTAGCTCGAGATGAGGGATCCTTTCCCTGCTTTCAACGGGAAAGAATTCCCGGCGTTCCCGACGCATCTCAAGAGGAGGCACTCTCAGCAGGAAAGGCAAGAGGAACTCCATGGTCGTACCACCATTCCAAGAGTCCCCCAGATGTCTCAGTCCATTCCAGAGGAAACTCTTTGCCCTGCACTGGCTCATCTTTCACGCCGAGGATCGACTCACACCACGGTGGCACGTGGGACAGCCCTGTGGGAAAGCCTCGAGGGAAAACCACAGATCCTTTGATCCACGCGACGGGAAGCGTGACATTGCTGCTACAGCCTGGAAGGAAAGCGCACGTGCATGCCCCCACTCGAGACGAGGCCTGACTCCCCTGGGGAGACTCCACAAGTACCCAAAGATCCATGTCACCCCTGAGAGGAATCCTCGGTTCCGGCCCTGACTCCACACAAGGTTTTTGGCCCCGGTATCGACGGGAGAGGAATCCCGAGAGGCCCCCTAGCAACTCGCATGGAGACTGGCCTTTCCTGAGGCCACCAGGGCGCGTCCCTGAGGTCCCCGTCGTAACTCGAGAACACCTGGCGCAACTCGAGAAAATCCAGGAAGTTCTCCCTTCCAGGCGAGATGAGGCCTATTTCCGATGAGGCGTCTGGAGACTAATGACACCTAACCTCTGGAACTTCGAAAGGGTCTTTCACACCCTTGCTGCAACTCAAGAAGTTCACCGCCATACCCGTCTCCACTCGAGAGGAAGCACGATGGTCCCGCCCACATCCAGAGGAGCCCCGTTTCCCCCTCGTAGCTCGAGATGAGGGATCCTTTCCCTGATTTCAACGGGAAAGAATTCCCGGCGTTCCCGTCGCATCTCAAGAGGAGGCACTCTCAACAGGAAAGGCGAGAGGAACTCCATGGTCGTACCACCATTCCAAGAGTCCCCCAGATGTCTCAGTCCATTCCAGAGGAACCTCTTTGCCCTGCACTGGCTCATCTTTCACGCCGAGGATCGACTCACACCACGGTGGCACGTGGGACAGCCCTGTGGGAAAGCCTCGAGGGAAAGCCTCGAGGGAAAAACACATATCCTTTGATTCACGCGACGGGAAGCGTGACATTGCTGCTACAGCCTGGAGGGAAAGCGCACGTGCATGCCCCCACTGGAGACGAGGCTTGACTCCCCTGGGGAGACTTCAGAAGTACCCCAAGATCCATGTTAGCCCCTGAGAGGAATTCTCGGTTCCGGCCCTGACTCCACACAAGGTTTTTGGCTCCGGTATCGACGGGAGAGGAATCCCGAGAGGCCCCTTAGCAACTCGCATGGGGACTGGCTTTTCCTGAGGCCACCAGGGCGGGTCCCTGAGGTCCCCGTCGTAACTCGAGAACACCTGCCGCAACTCGAGAAAATCCAGGAAGTTCTCCCTTCCAGGCGAGATGAGGCCTATTTCTGATGAGACGTCTGGAGGTTAATGACACCTAACCTCTAGAATTTCGAAAGGGTCTTTCACACCCTTGCTGCAACTCAAGAAGTTCACCGCCATACCCGTCTCCACTCGAGAGGAAGCACGATGGTCCCGCCCACATCCAGAGGAGCCCCGTTTCCCCCTCGTAGCTCGAGATGAGGGATCCTTTCCCTGCTTTCAACGGGAAAGAATTCCCGGCGTTCCCGTCGCATCTCACGAGGAGGCACTCTTAACAGGAAAGGCGAGAGGAACTCCATGGTCGTACCACCATTCCAAGAGTCCCCCAGATGTCTCAGTCCATTGCAGAGGAACCTCTTTGCCCTGACTGGCTCATCTTTCATGCCGAGGATCGACTCACACCACGGTGGCACGTGGGACAGCCCTGTGGGAAAGCCTCGAGGGAAAGCCTCGAGGGAAAACCACAGATCCTTTATTCTACGCGACGGGAAGAGGGACATTGCTGCTACAGCCTGGAAGGAAAGCACACGTGCATGCCCCCACTCGAGACGAGGCCTGACTCCCCTGGGGAGACTCCAGAAGTACCCAAAGATCCATGTCAGCCCCTGAGAGGAATCCTCGCTTCCGGCCCTGACTCCATACAAGGTTTTTGGCCCAGGTTTCGATGGGAGAGGAATCCCGAGAGGCCCCCTAGCAACTCGCATGGGGACTGGCCTTTCCTGATGCCACCAGGGCGGGTCTCTGAGGTCCCCGTCGTAACTCGAGAACTCCTGCCACAACTCGAGAAATTCCAGGAAGTTCTCCCTTCCAGGCGAGATGAGGCCTATTTCCGATGAGGCGTCTGGAGACTAATGACACCTAACCTCTGGAACTTCAAAAGGGTCATTCACACCCTTGCTGCAACTCAAGAAGTTCACCGCCATACCCGTCTCCACTCGAGAGGAAGCACGATGGTCCCGCCCACATCCAGAGGAGCCCCGTTTCCCCCTCGTAGCTCGAGATGAGGGATCCTTTCCCTGCTTTTAACGGGAAAGAATTCCAGGCTTTCCCGTCGCATCTCAGGAGGAGGCACTCTCAACAGGAAAGGCGATAGGAACTCCATGGTCGTAGCACCATTCCAGGAGTCCCCCAGATGTCTCAGTCCATTAAAGAGGAACCTCTTTGCCCTGCACTGGCTCATCTTTCACGCCGAGGATCGACTCACACCACGGTGGCACGAGGGACAGCCCTGTGGGAAAGCCTCGAGGGAAAGCCTCAAGGGAAAACCACAGATCCTTTAATCCACGCGACGGGAAGCGTGACATTGCTGCTACAGCCTGGAAGGAAAGCGCACGTGCATGCCCCCACTCGAGACGAGGCCTGACTCCCCTGGGGAGACTCCAGAAGTACCCAAAGATCCATGTCAGCCCCTGAGAGGAATCCTCAGTTCCGGTCCTGACTCCACACAAGGTTTTTGGCCCCGGTATCGACGGGAGAGGAATCCCGAGAGGCCCCCTAGCAACTCGCATGGAGACTGGCCTTTCCTGAGGCCACCAGGGCGGGTCCCTGAGGTCTCCGTGGTAACTCGAGAACACCTGCCGCAACTCGAGAAAATCCAGGAAGTTCTCCCTTCCAGGCGAGATGAGGCCTATTTCCGATGAGGCGTCTGGAGACTAATGACACCTAACCTCTGGAAGGTCGAAAGGGTCTTTCACACCCTTGCTGCAACTCAAGAAGTTCACCGCCATACCCGTCTCCACTCGAGAGGAAGCACGATGGTCCCGCCCACATCCAGAGGAGCCCCGTTTCCCCCTCGTAGCTCGAGATGAGGGATCCTTTCCCTGCTTTCAACGGGAAAGAATTCCCGGCGTTCCCGTCGCATCTCAAGAGGAGGCACTCTCAACAGGAAAGGCGAGAGGAACTCCATGGTCGTACCACCATTCCAAGAGTCCCCCAGATGTCTCAGTCCATTCCAGAGGAACCTCTTTGCCCTGCACTGGCTCATCTTTCACGCCGAGGATCGACTCACACCACGGTGGCACGTGGGACAGCCCTGTGGGAAAGCCTCGAGGGAAAGCTTCGAGGGAAAACATCAGATCCTTTGATCCACGCGACGGGAAGCGTGACATTGCTGCTACAGCCTGGACGGAAAGCGCACGTGGATGCCCCAACTCGAGACGAGGCCTGACTCCCCTGGGGAGACTCCAGAAGTACCCAAAGTTCCATGTCAGCCCCTGAGAGGAATCCTCGGTTCCGGCCCTGACTGCACACAAGGTTTTTGGCCCCAGTATCGACGGGAGAGCAATCCCGAGAGGCCCCCTAGCAACTCGCATGGGGACTGGCCTCTCCTGAGGCCACCAGGGCGGGTCCCTGAGGTCCCCGTCGTAACTCGAGAACACCTGCCGCAACTCGAGAAAATCCAGGAAGTTCTCCCTTCCAGGCGAGATGAGGCCTATTTCCGATGAGGCGTCTGGAGACTAATGACACCTAACCTCTGGAACTTCGAAAGGGTCTTTCACACCCTTGCTGCAACTCAAGAAGTTCACCGCCATACCCGTCTCCACTCGAGAGGAAGCACGATGGTCCCGCCCACATCCAGAGGAGCCCCGTTTCCCCCTCGGAGCTCGAGATGAGGGATCCTTTCCCTGCTTTCAAAGGGAAAGAATTCCCGGCTTTCCCGTCGCATCTCAAGAGGAGGCACTCTCAACAGGAAAGGCGAGAGGAACTCCATGGTCGTACCACCATTCCAAGAGTCCCCCAGATGTCTCAGTCCATTCCAGAGGAACCTCTTTGCCCTGCACTGGCTCATCTTTCACGCCGAGGATCGACTCACACCACGGTGGCACGTGGGACAGCCCTGTGGGAAAGCCTCGAGGGAAAACCACAGATTCTTTGATCCACGCCACGGGAAGCATGACATTGCTGCTACAGCCTGGAAGGAATGCGCACATGGATGCCCCCACTCGAGACGAGGCCTGACTCCCCTGGGGAGACTCCAGAAGTACCCAAAGATCCATGTCAGCCCCTGAGAGTAATCCTCGGTTCCGGCCCTGACAGCACACAAGGTTTTTGGCCCCGGTATCGACGGGAGAGGAATCCCGAGAGGCCTCCTAGCAACTCGCATGGGGACTGGCCTCTCCTGAGGCCACCAGGGCGTGTCCCTGAGGTCCCCGTCGTAACTCGAGAACACCTGCCGCAACTCGAGAAAATCCAGGAAGTTCTCCCTTCCAGGCGAGATGAGGCCTATTTCCGATGAGGTGTCAGGAGACTAATGACACCTAACCTCTGGAACTTCGAAAGGGTCTTTCACACCCTTGCTGCAACTCAAGATGTTCACCACCATACCCGTCTCCACTCGAGAGGAAGCACTATGGTCCGGCCCACATCCAGAGGAGCCCCGTTTCCCCCTCGTAGCTCGAGATGAGGGATCCTTTCCCTGCTTTCAACGGGAAAGAATTCCCGGCGTTCCCGACGCATCTCAAGAGGAGGCACTCTCAGCAGGAAAGGCAAGAGGAACTCCATGGTCGTACCACCATTCCAAGAGTCCCCCAGATGTCTCAGTCCATTCCAGAGGAAACTCTTTGCCCTGCACTGGCTCATCTTTCACGCCGAGGATCGACTCACACCACGGTGGCACGTGGGACAGCCCTGTGGGAAAGCCTCGAGGGAAAACCACAGATCCTTTGATCCACGCCACGGGAAGCGTGACATTGCTGCTACAGCCTGGAAGGAAAGCGCACGTGCATGCCCCCACTCGAGACGAGGCCTGACTCCCCTGGGGAGACTCCACAAGTACCCAAAGATCCATGTCACCCCTGAGAGGAATCCTCGGTTCCGGCCCTGACTCCACACAAGGTTTTTGGCCCCGGTATCGACGGGAGAGGAATCCCGAGAGGCCCCCTAGCAACTCGCATGGAGACTGGCCTTTCCTGAGGCCACCAGGGCGCGTCCCTGAGGTCCCCGTCGTAACTCGAGAACACCTGGCGCAACTCGAGAAAATCCAGGAAGTTCTCCCTTCCAGGCGAGATGAGGCCTATTTCCGATGAGGCGTCTGGAGACTAATGACACCTAACCTCTGGAACTTCGAAAGGGTCTTTCACACCCTTGCTGCAACTCAAGAAGTTCACCGCCATACCCGTCTCCACTCGAGAGGAAGCACGATGGTCCCGCCCACATCCAGAGGAGCCCCGTTTCCCCCTCGTAGCTCGAGATGAGGGATCCTTTCCCTGATTTCAACGGGAAAGAATTCCCGGCGTTCCCGTCGCATCTCAAGAGGAGGCACTCTCAACAGGAAAGGCGAGAGGAACTCCATGGTCGTACCACCATTCCAAGAGTCCCCCAGATGTCTCAGTCCATTCCAGAGGAACCTCTTTGCCCTGCACTGGCTCATCTTTCACGCCGAGGATCGACTCACACCACGGTGGCACGTGGGACAGCCCTGTGGGAAAGCCTCGAGGGAAAGCCTCGAGGGAAAAACACATATCCTTTGATTCACGCGACGGGAAGCGTGACATTGCTGCTACAGCCTGGAGGGAAAGCGCACGTGCATGCCCCCACTGGAGACGAGGCTTGACTCCCCTGGGGAGACTTCAGAAGTACCCCAAGATCCATGTTAGCCCCTGAGAGGAATTCTCGGTTCCGGCCCTGACTCCACACAAGGTTTTTGGCTCCGGTATCGACGGGAGAGGAATCCCGAGAGGCCCCTTAGCAACTCGCATGGGGACTGGCTTTTCCTGAGGCCACCAGGGCGGGTCCCTGAGGTCCCCGTCGTAACTCGAGAACACCTGCCGCAACTCGAGAAAATCCAGGAAGTTCTCCCTTCCAGGCGAGATGAGGCCTATTTCCGATGAGACGTCTGGAGGTTAATGACACCTAACCTCTAGAATTTCGAAAGGGTCTTTCACACCCTTGCTGCAACTCAAGAAGTTCACCGCCATACCCGTCTCCACTCGAGAGGAAGCACGATGGTCCCGCCCACATCCAGAGGAGCCCCGTTTCCCCCTCGTAGCTCGAGATGAGGGATCCTTTCCCTGCTTTCAACGGGAAAGAATTCCCGGCGTTCCCGTCGCATCTCACGAGGAGGCACTCTTAACAGGAAAGGCGAGAGGAACTCCATGGTCGTACCACCATTCCAAGAGTCCCCCAGATGTCTCAGTCCATTGCAGAGGAACCTCTTTGCCCTGACTGGCTCATCTTTCATGCCGAGGATCGACTCACACCACGGTGGCACGTGGGATAGCCCTGTGGGAAAGCCTCGAGGGAAAGCCTCGAGGGAAAACCACAGATCCTTTATTCTACGCGACGGGAAGAGGGACATTGCTGCTACAGCCTGGAAGGAAAGCACACGTGCATGCCCCCACTCGAGACGAGGCCTGACTCCCCTGGGGAGACTCCAGAAGTACCCAAAGATCCATGTCAGCCCCTGAGAGGAATCCTCGCTTCCGGCCCTGACTCCACACAAGGTTTTTGGCCCAGGTTTCGATGGGAGAGGAATCCCGAGAGGCCCCCTAGCAACTCGCATGGGGACTGGCCTTTCCTGATGCCACCAGGGCGGGTCTCTGAGGTCCCCGTCGTAACTCGAGAACTCCTGCCACAACTCGAGAAATTCCAGGAAGTTCTCCCTTCCAGGCGAGATGAGGCCTATTTCCGATGAGGCGTCTGGAGACTAATGACACCTAACCTCTGGAACTTCAAAAGGGTCATTCACACCCTTGCTGCAACTCAAGAAGTTCACCGCCATACCCGTCTCCACTCGAGAGGAAGCACGATGGTCCCGCCCACATCCAGAGGAGCCCCGTTTCCCCCTCGTAGCTCGAGATGAGGGATCCTTTCCCTGCTTTTAACGGGAAAGAATTCCAGGCTTTCCCGTCGCATCTCAGGAGGAGGCACTCTCAACAGGAAAGGCGATAGGAACTCCATGGTCGTAGCACCATTCCAGGAGTCCCCCAGATGTCTCAGTCCATTAAAGAGGAACCTCTTTGCCCTGCACTGGCTCATCTTTCACGCCGAGGATCGACTCACACCACGGTGGCACGAGGGACAGCCCTGTGGGAAAGCCTCGAGGGAAAGCCTCAAGGGAAAACCACAGATCCTTTAATCCACGCGACGGGAAGCGTGACATTGCTGCTACAGCCTGGAAGGAAAGCGCACGTGCATGCCCCCACTCGAGACGAGGCCTGACTCCCCTGGGGAGACTCCAGAAGTACCCAAAGATCCATGTCAGCCCCTGAGAGGAATCCTCAGTTCCGGTCCTGACTCCACACAAGGTTTTTGGCCCCGGTATCGACGGGAGAGGAATCCCGAGAGGCCCCCTAGCAACTCGCATGGAGACTGGCCTTTCCTGAGGCCACCAGGGCGGGTCCCTGAGGTCTCCGTGGTAACTCGAGAACACCTGCCGCAACTCGAGAAAATCCAGGAAGTTCTCCCTTCCAGGCGAGATGAGGCCTATTTCCGATGAGGCGTCTGGAGACTAATGACACCTAACCTCTGGAAGGTCGAAAGGGTCTTTCACACCCTTGCTGCAACTCAAGAAGTTCACCGCCATACCCGTCTCCACTCGAGAGGAAGCACGATGGTCCCGCCCACATCCAGAGGAGCCCCGTTTCCCCCTCGTAGCTCGAGATGAGGGATCCTTTCCCTGCTTTCAACGGGAAAGAATTCCCGGCGTTCCCGTCGCATCTCAAGAGGAGGCACTCTCAACAGGAAAGGCGAGAGGAACTCCATGGTCGTACCACCATTCCAAGAGTCCCCCAGATGTCTCAGTCCATTCCAGAGGAACCTCTTTGCCCTGCACTGGCTCATCTTTCACGCCGAGGATCGACTCACACCACGGTGGCACGTGGGACAGCCCTGTGGGAAAGCCTCGAGGGAAAGCTTCGAGGGAAAACATCAGATCCTTTGATCCACGCGACGGGAAGCGTGACATTGCTGCTACAGCCTGGAAGGAATGCGCACGTGCATGCCCCCACTCGAGTTGAGGCCTGACTCCCCTGGGGAGACTCCAGAAGTACCCAAAGATACATGTCAGCCCCTGAGAGGAATCCTCGGTTCCGGCCCTGACTCCACACAAGGTTTTTGGCCCCGGTATCGACGGGAGAGGAATCCCGAGAGGCCCCCTAGCAACTCGCATGGGGACTGGCCTCTCCTGAGGGCACCAGGGCGGGTCCCTGAGGTCCCCGTCGTAACTCGAGAACACCTGCCGCAACTCGAGAAAATCCAGGAAGTTCTCCCTTCCAGGCGAGATGAGGCCTATTACCGATGAGGCGTCTGGAGACAAATGACACCTAACCTCTGGAACTTCGAAAGGGTCTTTCACACCCTTGCTGCAACTCAAGAAGTTCACCGCCATACCCGTCTCCACTCGAGAGGAAGCACGATGGTCCCGCCCACATCCAGAGGAGCCCCGTATCCCCCTCGTAGCTCGAGATGAGGGATCCTTTCCCTGCTTTCAACGGGAAAGAATTCCCGGCTTTCCCTTCGCATCTCAAGAGGAGGCACTCTCAACAGGAAAGGCGAGAGGAACTCCATGGTCGTACCACCATTCCAAGAGTCCCCCAGATGTCTCAGTCCATTCCAGAGGAACCTCTTTGCCCTGCACTGGCTCATCTTTCACGCCGAGGATCGACTCACACCACGGTGGCACGTGGGACAGCCCTGTGGGAAAGCCTCGAGAGAAAACCACAGATCCTTTGATCCACGACACGGGAAGCGTGACATTGCTGCTACAGCCTGGAAGGAAAGCGCACGTGCATGCCCCCACTCGAGACGAGGCCTGACTCCCCTGGGGAGACTCCAGAAGTACCCAAAGATCCATGTCAGCCCCTGAGAGGAATCCTCGGTTCCGGCCCTGACTCCACACAAGGTTTTTGGCCCCGGTATCGACGGGAGAGGAATCCCGAGAGGCCCCCTAGCAACTCGCATGGGGGTTTGCCTCTCCTGACGCCACCAGGGTGGGTCCCTGAGGTCCCCGTCGTAACTCGAGAACACTTGCCGCAACTCGAGAAAATCCAGGAAGTTCTCCCTTCCAGGCGAGATGAGGCCTATTTCCGATGAGGCGTCTGGAGATTAATGACACCTAACCTCTGGAATTTCGAAAGGGTCTTTCACACCCTTGCTGCAACTCAAGAAGTTCACCGCCATACCCGTCTCCACTCGAGAGGAAGCACGATGGTCCCGCCCACATCCAGAGGAGCCCCGTATCCCCCTCGTAGCTCGAGATGAGGGATCCTTTCCCTGCTTTCAACGGGAAAGAATTCCCGGCGTTCCCGTCGCATCTCAAGAGGAGGCACTCTCAACAGGAAAGGCGAGAGGAACTCCATGGTCGTACCACCATTCCAAGAGTCCCCCAGATGTCTCAGTCCATTCCAGAGGAACCTCTTTGCCCTGCACTGGCTCATCTTTCACGCCGAGGATCTACTCACACCACGGTGGCACGTGGGACAGCCCTGTGGGAAAGCCTCGAGGGAAAACCACAGATCCTTTGATCCACGCGACGGGAAGCGTGACATTGCTGCTACAGCCTGGAAGGAAAGCGCACGTGCATGCCCCGACACGTGACTAAGCCTGACGTCCCTGGGGAGACTCCAGAAGTACCCAAAGATCCATGTCAGCCCCTGAGAGGAATCCTCGGTTCCGGCCCTGACTCCACACAAGGTTTTTGGCCCCGGTATCGACGGGAGAAGAATCCCGAGAGGCCCCCTAGCAACTCGCATGGGGACTGGCCTCTCCTGAGACCACCAGAGCGGGTCCCTGAGGTCCCCGTCGTAACCCGAAAACACCTGCCGCAACTCGAGAAAATCCAGGAAGTTCTCCCTTCCAGGCGAGATGAGGCCTATTTCCGATGAGGCGTCTGGAGACTAATGACACCTAACCTCTGGAATTTCGAAAGGGTCTTTCACACCCTTGCTGCAACTCAAGAAGTTCACCGCCATACCCGTCTCCACTCGAGAGGAAGCACGATGGTCCCGCCCACATCCAGAGGAGCCCCGTTTCCACCTCGTAGCTCGAAATGAGGGATCCTTTCCCTGCTTTCAATGGGAAAGAATTCCCGGCATTCCCGTCGCATCTCAAGAGGAGGCAATCTCAACAGGAAAGTCGAGAGCAACTCCATGGTCGTACCACCATTCCAAGAGTCCCCCAGATGTCTCAGTCCATTCCAGAGGAACCTCTTTGCCCTGCACTGGCTCATCTTTCACGCCGAGGATCGACTCACACCACGGTGGCACGTGGGACAGCCCTGTGGGAAAGCCTCGAGGGAAAGCCTCGAGGGAAAACCACAGATCCTTTGATCCACGCGACGGGAAGCGTGACATTGCTGCTACAGCCTGGAAGGAAAGCGCACGTGCATGCCCCCACTAGAGACAAGGCCTGACTCCCCTGGGGAGACTCCAGAAGTACCCAAAGATCCATGTCAGCCCCTGAGAGGAATCCTCGGTTCCGGCCCTGACTCCACACAAGGTTTTTGGCCCCGGTATCGACGGGAGAGGAATCCCGAGAGGCCCCCTAGCAACTCGCATGGGGACTGGCCTCTCCTGAGGCCACCAGGGCGGGTCCCTGAGGTCCCCGTCGTTACTCGAGAACACCTGCCGCAACTCAAGAAAATCCAGAAAGTTCTCCCTTCCAGCGAGATGAGACCTATTTCCGATGAGGCGTCTGGAGACTAATGACACCTAACCTCTGGAACTTCGAAAGGGTCTTTCACACCCTTGCTGCAACTCAAGAAGTTCACCGCCATACCCGTCTCCACTCGAGAGGAAGCACGATGGTCCCGCCCACATCCAGAGGAGCCCCGTTTCCCCCTCGTAGCTCGAGATGAGGGATCCTTTCCCTGCTTTCAACGGGAAAGAATTCCCGGCGTTCCCGTCGCATCTCAAGAGGAGGCACTCTCAACAGGAAAGGCGAGAGGAACTCCATGGTCGTACCACCATTCCAAGAGTCCCCCAGATGTCTCAGTCCATTCCAGAGGAACCTCTTTGCCCTGCACTGGCTCATCTTTCACGCCGAGGATCGACTCACACCACGGTGGCACGTGGGACAGCCCTGTGGGAAAGCCTCGAGGTAAAGCTTCGAGGGAAAACCACAGATCCTTTGATCCACGCGACGGGAAGCGTGACATTGCTGCTACAGCCTGGAAGGAAAGCGCACGTGCATGCCCCCACTCGAGACGAGGCCTGACTCCCCTGGGGAGACTCCAGAAGTACCCAAAGATTCATGTCAGCCCCTGAGAGGAATCCTCGGTTCCGGCCCTGACTCCACACAAGGTTTTTGACCCCGGTATCGACGGGAGAGGAATACCGAGAGGCCCCCTAGCAACTCGCATGGGGACTGGCCTCTCCTGACGCCACCAGGGTGGGTCTCTGAGGTCCCCGTCGTAACTCGAGAAGACTTGCCGCAACTCGAGAAAATCCAGGAAGTTCTCCCTTCCAGGCGAGATGAGGCCTATTTCCGATGAGGCGTCTGGAGATTAATGACACCTAACCTCTGGAACTTCGAAAGGGTCTTTCACACCCTTGCTGCAACTCAAGAAGTTCACCGCCATACCCGTCTCCACTCGAGAGGAAGCACGATGGTCCCGCCCACATCCAGAGGAGCCCCGTATCCCCCTCGTAGCTCGAGATGAGGGATCCTTTCCCTGCTTTCAACGGGAAAGAATTCCCGGCGTTCCCGTCGCATCTCAAGAGGAGGCACTCTCAACAGGAAAGTCGAGAGCAACTCCATGATCGTACCACCATTCCAAGAGTCCCCCAGATGTCTCAGTCCATTCCAGAGGAACCTCTTTGCCCTGCACTGGCTCATCTTTCACGCCGAGGATCGACTCACACCACGGTGACACGTGGGACAGCCCTGTGGGAAAGCCTCGAGGGAAAGCCTCGAGGGAAAACCACAGATCCTTTGATCCACGCGACGGGAAGCGTGACATTGCTGCAACATCCTGGAAGGAAAGCGCACGTGCATGCCCCCACTCGAGACGAGGCCTCACTCCCCTGGGGAGACTCCAGAAGTACCCAAAGATCCATGTCAGCCCCTGAGAGGAATCCTCGGTTCCGGCCCTGACTCCACACAGGGTTTTTGGACCCGGTATCGACGGGAGAGGAATCCCGAGAGGCCCCCTAGCAACTCGCATGGGGACTGGCCTCTCCTGAGGCCACCAGGGCGGGTCCCTGAGCTCCCCGTCGAAACTCGAGAACACCTGCCGCAACTCGAGAAAATACAGGAAGTTCTCCCTTCCAGGCGAGATGAGGCCTATTTCCGATGAGGCGTCTGGAGACTAATGACACCTAACCTCTGGAACTTCGAAAGGGTCTTTCACACCCTTGCTGCAACTCAAGAAGTTCACCGCCATACCCGTCTCCACTCGAGAGGAAGCACGATGGTCCCGCCCACATCCAGAGGAGCCCCGTTTCCCCCTCGTAGCTCGAGATGTGGGATCCTTTCCCTGCTTTCAACGGGAAAGAATTCCCGGCGTTCCCGTCGCATCTCAAGAGGAGGCACTCTCAACAGGAAAGGCGAGAGGAACTCCATGGTCGTACCACCATTCCAAGAGTCCCCCAGATGTCTCAGTCCATTCCAGAGGAACCTCTTTGCCCTGCACTGGCTCATCTTTCACGCCGAGGATCGACTCACACCACGGTGGCACGTCGGACAGCCCTGTGGGAAAGCCTCGAGGGAAAGCCTCGAGGGAAAACCACAGATCCTTTGATCCAGGCCACGGGAAGCCTGACATTGCTGCTACAGCCTGGAAGGAAAGCGCAGTGCATGCCCCCACTCGAGACGAGGCCTGACTACCCTGTGGAGACTCCATAAGTACCCAAAGATCCATGTCAGCCCCTGAGAGGAATCCTCGGTTCCGGCCCTGACTCCACACAAGGTTTTTGGCCCCGGTATCGACGGGAGAGGAATCCCGAGAGGCCCCCTAGCAACTCGCATGGGGACTGGCCTCTCCTGAGGCCACCAGGGCGGGTCCCTGAGGTCCCCGTCGTAACTCGAGAACACCTGCCGCAACTCGAGAAAATCCAGGAAGTTCTCCCTTCCAGGCGAGATGAGGCCTATTTCCGATGAGGAGTCTGGAGACTAATGACACCTAACCTCTGGAACTTCGAAAGGGTCTTTCACACCCTTGCTGCAACTCAAGAAGTTCACCGCCATACCCGTCTCCACTCGAGAGGAAGCACGATGGTCCCGCCCACATCCAGAGGAGCCCCGTTTCCCCCTCATAGCTCGAGATGAGGGATCCTTTCCCTGCTTTCAACGGGAAAGAATTCCCGGCGTTCCCGTCGCATCTCAAGAGGAGGCACTCTCAACAGGAAAGGCGAGAGGAACTCCATGGTCGTACCACCATTCCAAGAGTCCCCCAGATGTCTCAGTCCATTCCAGAGGAACCTCTTTGCCCTGCACTGGCTCATCTTTCACGCCGAGGATCGACTCACACCACGGTGGCACGTGGGACAGCCCTGTGGGAAAGCCTCGAGGGAAAACCACAGATCCTTTGATCCACGCGACGGGAAGCGTGACATTGCTGCTACAGCCTGGAAGGAAAGCTCACGTGCATGCCCCGACTCGTGACTAAGCCTGACGTCCCTGGGGAGACTCCAGAAGTACCCAAAGATCCATGTCAGCCCCTGAGAGGAATCCTCGGTTCCGGCCCTGACTCCACACAAGGTTTTTGGCCACGGTATCGACGGGAGAAGAATCCCGAGAGGCCCCCTAGCAACTCGCATGGGGACTGGCCTCTCCTGACGCCACCAGGGTGGGTCTCTGAGGTCCCCGTCGTAACTCGAGAACACTTGCCGCAACTCGAGAAAATCCAGGAAGTTCTCCCTTCCAGGCGAGATGAGGCCTATTTCCGATGAGGCGTCTGGAGATTAATGACACCTAACCTCTGGAACTTCGAAAGGGTCTTTCACACCCTTGCTGCAACTCAAGAAGTTCACCGCCATACCCGTCTCCACTCGAGAGGAAGCACGATGGTCCCGCCCACATCCAGAGGAGCCCCGTATCCCCCTCGTAGCTCGAGATGAGGGATCCTTTCCCTGCTTTCAACGGGAAAGAATTCCCGGCGTTCCCGTCGCATCTCAAGAGGAGGCACTCTCAACAGGAAAGTCGAGAGCAACTCCATGGTCGTACCACCATTCCAAGAGTCCCCCAGATGTCTCAGTCCATTCCAGAGGAACCTCTTTGCCCTGCACTGGCTCATCTTTCACGCCGAGGATCGACTCACACCACGGTGACACGTGGGACAGCCCTGTGGGAAAGCCTCGAGGGAAAGCCTCGAGGGAAAACCACAGATCCTTTGATCCACGCGACGGGAAACGTGACATTGCTGCAACAGCCTGGAAGGAAAGCGCACGTGCATGCCCCCACTCGAGACGAGGCCTCACTCCCCTGGGGAGACTCCAGAAGTACCCAAAGATCCATGTCAGCCCCTGAGAGGAATCCTCGGTTCCGGCCCTGACTCCACACAGGGTTTTTGGACCCGGTATCGACGGGAGAGGAATCCCGAGAGGCCCCCTAGCAACTCGCATGGGGACTGGCCTCTCCTGAGGCCACCAGGGCGGGTCCCTGAGCTCCCCGTCGAAACTCGAGAACACCTGCCGCAACTCGAGAAAATACAGGAAGTTCTCCCTTCCAGGCGAGATGAGGCCTATTTCCGATGAGGCGTCTGGAGACTAATGATACCTAACCTCTGGAACTTCGAAAGGGTCTTTCACACCCTTGCTGCAACTCAAGAAGTTCACCGCCATACCCGTCTCCACTCGAGAGGAAGCACGATGGTCCCGCCCACATCCAGAGGAGCCCCGTTTCCCCCTCGTAGCTCGAGATGTGGGATCCTTTCCCTGCTTTCAACGGGAAAGAATTCCCGGCGTTCCCGTCGCATCTCAAGAGGAGGCACTCTCAACAGGAAAGGCGAGAGGAAATCCATGGTCGTACCACCATTCCAAGAGTCCCCCAGATGTCTCAGTCCATTCCAGAGGAACCTCTTTGCCCTGCACTGGCTCATCTTTCACGCCGAGGATCGACTCACACCACGGTGGCACGTCGGACAGCCCTGTGGGAAAGCCTCGAGGGAAAGCCTCGAGGGAAAACCACAGATCCTTTGATCCAGGCCACGGGAAGCCTGACATTGCTGCTACAGCCTGGAAGGAAAGCGCACGTGCATGCCCCCACTCGAGACGAGGCCTGACTCCCCTGTGGAGACTCCAGAAGTACCCAAAGATCCATGTCAGCCCCTGAGAGGAATCCTCGGTTCCGGCCCTGTCTCCACACAAGGTTTTTGGCCCCGGTATCGACGGGAGAGGAATCCCGAGAGGCCCCCTAGCAACTCGCATGGGGACTGGCCTCTCCTGAGGCCACCAGGGCGGGTCCCTGAGGTCCCCGTCGTAACTCGAAAACACCTGCCGCAACTCGAGAAAATCCAGGAAGTTCTCCCTTCCAGGCGAGATGAGGCCTATTTCCGATGAGGAGTCTGGAGACTAATGACACCTAACCTCTGGAACTTCGAAAGGGTCTTTCACACCCTTGCTGCAACTCAAGAAGTTCACCGCCATACCAGTCTCCACTCGAGAGGAAGCACGATGGTCCCGCCCACATCCAGAGGAGCCCCGTTTCCCCCTCGTAGCTCGAGATGAGGGATCCTTTCCCTGCTTTCAACGGGAAAGAATTCCCGGCGTTCCCGTCGCATCTCAAGAGGAGGCACTCTCAACAGGAAAGGCGAGAGGAACTCCATGGTCGTACCACCATTCCAAGAGTCCCCCAGATGTCTCAGTCCATTCCAGAGGAACCTCTTTGCCCTGCACTGGCTCATCTTTCACGCCGAGGATCGACTCACACCACGGTGGCACGTGGGACAGCCCTGTGGGAAAGCCTCGAGGGAAAGCCTCGAGGGAATACCACAGATCCTTTGATCCACGCGACGGGAAGCGTGACATTGATGCTACAGCCTGGAAGGAAAGCGCACGTGCATGCCCCCACTCGAGACGAGGCCTGACTCCCCTGGGGAGACTCCAGAAGTACCCAAAGATCCATGTCAGCCCCTGAGAGGAATCCTCGGTTCCGGCCCTGACTCCACACAAGGTTTTTGGCCCCGGTATCGACGGGAGAGGAATCCCGAGAGGCCCCCTAGCAACTCGCATGGGGACTGGCCTCTCCTGAGGGCACCAGGGCGGGTCCCTGAGGTCCCCGTCGTAACTCGAGAACACCTGCCGCATCTCGAGAAAATCCAGGAAGTTCTCCCTTCCAGGCGAGATGAGGCCTATTACCGATGAGGCGTCTGGAGACAAATGACACCTAACCTCTGGAACTTCGAAAGGGTCTTTCACACCCTTGCTGCAACTCAAGAAGTTCACCGCCATACCCGTCTCCACTCGAGAGGAAGCACGATGGTCCCGCCCACATCCAGAGGAGCCCCGTTTCCCCCTCGTAGCTCGAGATGAGGGATCCTTTCCCTGCTTTCAACGGGAAAGAATTCCCGGCTTTCCCATCGCATCTCAAGAGGAGGCACTCTCAACAGGAAAGGCGAGAGGAACTCCATGGTCATACCACCATTCCAAGAGTCCCCCAGATGTCTCAGTCCATTCCAGAGGAACCTCTTTGCCCTGCACTGGCTCATCTTTCACGCCGAGGATCGACTCACACCACGGTGGCACGTGGGACAGCCCTGTGGGAAAGCCTCGAGGGAAAACCACAGATCCTTTGATCCACGCGACGGGAAGCGTGACATTGCTGCTACAGCCTGGAAGGAAAGCGCACGTGCATGCCCCGACTCGTGACTAAGCCTGACGTCCTTGGGGAGACTCCAGAAGTACCCAAAGATCCATGTCAGCCCCTGAGAGGAATCCTCGGTTCCGGCCCTGACTCCACACAAGGTTTTTGGCCCCGGTATCGACGGGAGAGGAATCCCGAGAGGCCCCCTAGCAACTCGCATGGGGACTGGCCTCTCCTGAGACCACCAGAGCGGGTCCCTGAGGTCCCCGTCGTAACTTGAAGACACCTGCCGCAACTCGAGAAAATCCAGGAAGTTCTCCCTTCCAGGCGAGATGAGGCCTATTTCCGATGAGGCGTCTGGAGACGAATGACACCTAACCTCTGGAATTTCTAAAGGGTCTTTCACACCCTTGCTGCAACTCAAGAAGTTCACCGCCATACCCGTCTCCACTCGAGAGGAAGCACGATGGTCCCGCCCACATCCAGAGGAGCCCCGTTTCCCCCTCGTAGCTCGAAATGAGGTATTCTTTCCCTGTTTTCAACGGGAAAGAATTCCCGGCATTCCCGTCGCATCTCAAGAGGAGGCACTCTCAACAGGAAAGTCGAGAGCAACTCCATGGTCGTACCACCATTCCAAGAGTCCCCCAGATGTCTCAGTCCATTCCAGAGGAACCTCTTTGCCCTGCACTGGCTCATCTTTCACGCCGAGGATCGACTCACACCACGGTGGCACGTGGGACAGCCCTGTGGGAAAGCCTCGAGGGAAAGCCTCGAGGGAAAACTACAGATCCTTTGATCCACGCGACGGGAAGCGTGACATTGCTGCTACAGCCTGGAAGGAAAGTGCACGTGCATGCCCCCACTCGAGACGAGGCCTGACTCCCATGGGGAGACTCCAGAAGTACCCAAAGATCCATGCCAGCCCCTGAGAGGAATCCTCGGTTCCGGCCCTGACTCCACACAAGGATTTTCGCCCCGGAACCGACGGGAGAGGAATCCCGAGAGGCCACCTAGCAACTCGCATGGGGACTGGCCTTTCCTGAGGCCACCAGGGCGGGTCCCTGAGGTCCCCGTCGTAACTCGAGAACACCTGCCGCAACACGAGAAAATCCAGGAAGTTCTACCTTCCAGGCGAGATGAGGCCTATTTCCGATGAGGCGTCTGGAGATTAATGACACCTAACCTCTGGAACTTCGAAAGGGTCTTTCACACCCTTGCTGCAACTCAAGAAGTTCACCGCCATACCCGTCTCCACTCGAGAGGAAGCACGATGGTCCCGCCTGCATCCAGAGGAGCCCCGTTTCCCCCTCGTAGCTCGAGATGAGGGATCCTTTCCCTGCTTTCAACGGGAAAGAATTCCCGGCGTTCCCGTCGCATCTCAAGAGGAGGCACTCTCAACAGGAAAGGCGAGAGGAACTCCATGGTCGTACCACCATTCCAAGAGTCCCCCAGATGTCTCAGTCCATTCCAGAGGAACCTCTTTGCCCTGCACTGGCTCATCTTTCACGCCGAGGATCGACTCACACCACGGTGGCACGTGGGACAGCCCTGTGGGAAAGCCTCGAGGGAAAGCCTCGAGGGAAAACCACAGATCCTTTGAATCATGCGACGGGAAGCGTGACATTGCTGCTACAGCCTGGAGGGAAAGCGCACGTGCATGCCACCACTCGAAACGAGGCTTGATTCCCCTGGGGAGACTTCAGAAGCACCCCAAGATCCATGTCAGCCCCTGAGAGGAAGCCTCGGTTCCGGCCCTGACTCCACACAAGGTTTTTGGCCCCGGTATCGACGGGAGAGGAATCCCGAGAGGCCCCCTAGCAACTCGCATGGGGACTGGCCTCTCCTGAGGCCACCAGGGCGGGTCCCTGAGGTCCCCGTCGTAACTCGAGAACACCTGCCGCAACTCGAGAAAATCCAGGAAGTTCTCCCTTCCAGGCGAGATGAGGCCTATTTCCGATGAGGCGTCTGGAGACTAATGACACCTAACCTCTGGAACTTCTAAAGGGTCTTTCACACCCTTGCTGCAACTCAAGAAGTTCACCGCCATACCCGTCTCCACACGAGAGGAAGCACGATAGTCCTGCCCACATCCAGAGGAGCCCCGTTTCCCCCTCGTAGCTCGAGATGAGGGATCCTTTCCCTGCTTTAAACGGGAAAGAATTCCCGGCGTTCCCGTCGCATCTCAAGAGGAGGCACTCTTAATAGGAAAGGCGAGAGGAACTCCATGGTCTTACCACCATTCCAAGAGTCCCCCAGATGTCTCAGTCCATTCCAGAGGAACCTCTTTGCCCTGCACTGGCTCATCTTTCACGCCGAGGATCGACTCACACCACGGTGGCACGTGGGACAGCCCTGTGGGAAAGCCTCGAGGGAAAGCCTCGAAGGAAAACCACAGATCCTTTGATCCACGCCACGGGAATCGTGACATTGCTGCTACAGCCTGGAAGGAAAGTGCACGTGCATGCCCCGACTTGAGACGAGGCCTGACTCCCCTGGGGAGACTCCAGAAGTACCCAAAGATCCATGTCAGCCCCTGAGAGGAATCCTCGGTTCCGGCCCTGACTCCACACAAGGTTTTTGGCCCCGGTATCGACGGGAGAGTAATCCCGAGAGGCCCCCTAGCAACTCGCATGGGGACTGGCCTCTCCTGAGGGCACCAGGGCGGGTCCCTGAGGTCCCCGTCGTAACTCGAGAACACCTGCCGCAACTCGAGAAAATCCAGGAAGTTCTCCCTTCCAGGCGAGATTAGGCCTATTACCGATGAGGCGTCTGGAGACAAATGACACCTAACCTCTGGAACTTCGAAAGGGTCTTTCACACCCTTGCTGCAACTCAAGAAGTTCACCGCCATACCCGTCTCCACTCGAGAGGAAGCACGATGGTCCCGCCCACATCCAGAGGAGCCCCGTATCCCCCTCGTAGCTCGAGATGAGGGATCCTTTCCCTGCTTTCAACGGGAAAGAATTCCCGGCTTTCCCTTCGCATCTCAAGAGGAGGCACTCTCAACAGGAAAGGCGAGAGGAACTCCATGGTCGTACCACCATTCCAAGAGTCCCCCAGATGTCTCAGTCCATTCCAGAGGAACCTCTTTGCCCTGCACTGGCTCATCTTTCACGCCGAGGATCGACTCACACCACGGTGGCACGTGGGACAGCCCTGTGGGAAAGCCTCGAGGGAAAACCACAGATCCTTTGATCCACGCGACGGGAAGCGTGACATTGCTGCTACAGCCTGGAAGGAAAGCTCACGTGCATGCCCCGACTCGTGACTAAGCCTGACGTCCCTGGGGAGACTCCAGAAGTACCCAAAGATCCATGTCAGCCCCTGAGAGGAATCCTCGGTTCCGGCCCTGACTCCACACAAGGTTTTTGGCCCCGGTATCGACGGGAGAAGAATCCCGAGAGGCCCCCTAGCAACTCGCATGGGGACTGACCTCTCCTGAGATCACCAGAGCGGGTCCCTGAGGTCCCCGTCGTAACTCGAAAACACCTGCCGCAACTCGAGAAAATCCAGGAAGTTCTCCCTTCCAGGCGAGATGAGGCCTATTTCCGATGAGGCGTCTGGAGACTAATGACACCTAACCTCTGGAATTTCGAAAGGGTCTTTCACACCCTTGCTGCAACTCAAGAAGTTCACCGCCATACCCGTCTCCACTCGAGAGGAAGCACGATGGTCCCGCCCACATCCAGAGGAGCCCCGTTTCCACCTCGTAGCTCGAAATGAGGGATCCTTTCCCTGCTTTCAATGGGAAAGAATTCCCGGCATTCCCGTCGCATCTCAAGAGGAGGCACTCTCAACAGGAAAGTCGAGAGCAACTCCATGGTCGTACCACCATTCCAAGAGTCCCCCAGATGTCTCAGTCCATTCCAGAGGAACCTCTTTGCCCTGCACTGGCTCATCTTTCACGCCGAGGATCGACTCACACCACGGTGGCACGTGGGACAGCCCTGTGGGAAAGCCTCGAGGGAAAGCCTCGAGGGAAAACCACAGATCCTTTGATCCACGCGACGGGAAGCGTGACATTGCTGCTACAGCCTGGAAGGAAAGCGCACGTGCATGCCCCCACTCGAGACGAGGCCTGACTCCCCTGGGGAGACTCCAGAAGTACCCAAAGACCCATGTCAGCCCCTGAGAGGAATCCTTGGTTCCGGCCCTGACTCCACACAAGGTTTTTGGCCCCGGTTTCGATGGGAGAGGAATCCCGAGAGGCCCCCTAGCAACTCGCATGGGGACTGGCCTTTCCTGAGGCCACCAGGGCGGGTCCCTGAGGTCCGCGTCGTAACTCGAGAACACCTGCCGCAACTCGAGAAAATCCAGGAAGTTCTACCTTCCAGGCGAGATGAGGCCTATTTCCGATGAGGCCTCTGGAGACTAATGACATCTAACGTCGGGAACTTCGAAAGGGCCTTTCACAACCTTGCTGCAACTCAAGAAGTTCACCGCCATACCCGTCTCCACTCGAAAGGAAGCACGATGGTCCCGCCCACATCCAGAGGAGCCCCGTTTCCCCCTCGTAGCACGAGATGAGGGATCCTTTGCCTGCTTTCAACGGGAAAGAATTCCCGGCGTTCCCGTCGCAACTCAAGAGGAGGCACTCTCAACAGGAAAGGCGAGAGGAACCCCATGGTCGTACCACCATTCCAAGAGTCCCCCAGATGTCTCAGTCCATTCCAGAGGAACCTCTTTGCCCTGCACTGGCTCATCTTTCACGCCGAGGATCGACTCACACCACGGTGGCACGTGGGACAGCCCTGTGGGAAAGCCTCGAGGGAAAGCCTCGAGGGAAAACCACAGATCCTTTGATTCACGCGACGGGAAGCGTGACATTACTGCTACAGCCTGGAGGGAAAGCGCACGTGCATGCCCCCACTCGAGACGAGGCCTGACTCCCCTGGGGAGACTCCAGAAATACCCAAAGATCCATGTCAGCCCCTGAGAGGAATCCTCGGTTCCGGCCCTGACTCCACACAATATTTTTGCCACCGGTATCGAGGGGAAAGGAATCCCGAGAGGCCCCCTAGCAACTCGCATGGGGACTGCCCTTTCCTGAGGCCTAAAGTGCGGGTCCCTGAGGTCCCCGTCGTAACTCGAGAACACCTGCCGCAACTCGAGAAAATCCAGGAAGTTCTCCCTTCCAGGCGAGATGAGGCCTATTTCCGATGAGGCGTCTGGAGACTAATGACACCTAACCTCTGGAACTTCGAAAGGGTCTTTCACACCCTTGCTGCAACTCAAGAAGTTCACCGCCATACCCGTCTCCACTCGAGAGGAAGCACGATGGTCCCGCCCACATCCAGAGGAGCCCCGTTTCCCCCTCGTAGCTCGAGATGAGGGATCCTTTCCCTGCTTTCAACGGGAAAGAATTCCCGGCGTTCCCGTCGCATCTCAAGAGGAGGCACTCTCAACAGGAAAGTCGAGAGGAACTCCATGGTCGTACCACCATTCCAAGAGTCCCCCAGATGTCTCAGTCCATTCCAGAGGAACCTCTTTGCCCTGCACTGGCTCATCTTTCACGCCAAGGATCGACTCACACCACGGTGGCACGTGGGACAGCCCTGTGGGAAAGCCTCGAGGGAAAGCTTCGAGGGAAAACATCAGATCCTTTGATCCACGCGACGGGAAGCGTGACATTGCTGCTGCAGCCTGGAAGGAAAGCGTACGTGCATGCCCCCACTCGAGTCGAGGCCTGACTCCCCTGGGGAGACTCCAGAAGTACCCAAAGATCCATGTCAGCCAATGAGAGGAATGCTCGGTTCAGGCCCTGACTCCACACAAGGATTTTGGCCCCAGTATCGACGGGAGAGGAATCCCGAGAGGCCCCCTAGCAACTCGCATGGGGACTGGCCTCTCCTGAGGCAACCAGGGCGGGTCCCTGAGGTCCCCGTCGTAACTCAAGAACACCTGCCACAACTCGAGAAAATCCAGGAAGTTCTCCCTTCCAGGCGAGATGATGCCTATTTCCGATGAGGCGTCTGGAGACTAATGACACCTAACCTCTGGAACTTCGAAAGGGTCTTTCACACCCTTGCTGCAACTCAAGAAGTTCACCGCCATACCCGTCTCCACTCGAGAGGAAGCACGATGGTCCCACCCACATCCAGAGGAGCCCCGTTTCCCCCTCGTAGCTCGAGATGAGGGATCCTTTCCCTGCTTTCAACGGGAAAGAATTCCCGGCGTTCCCGTCGCATCTCAAGAGGAGGCACTCTCAACAGGAAAGGCGAGAGGAACTCCATGGTCGTACCACCATTCCAAGAGTCCCCCAGATATCTCAGTCCATTCCAGAGGAACCTCTTTGCCCTGCACTGGCTCATCTTTCACGCCGAGGATCGACTCACACCACGGTGGCACGTGGGACAGCCCTGTGGGAAAGCCTCGAGGGAAAGCCTCGAGGGAAAACCACAGATCCTTTGATCCACGCCACGGGAAGCGTGACATTGCTGCTACAGCCTGGAAGGAAAGCGCACGTGCATGCCCCCACACGAGACGAGGCCTGACTCCCCTGGGGAGACTCCAGAAGTACCCAAAGATCCATGTCAGCCCCTGAGAGGAATCCTCGGTTCCGGCCCTGACTCCACACAAGGTTTTTGGCCCCGGTATCGACGGGAGAGGAATCCAGAGAGGCCCCCTAGCAACTCGCATGGGGACTGGCCTCTCCTGAGGCCACCAGGGCTGGTCCCTGAGGTCCCCGTCGTAACTCGAGAACACCTGCCGCAACTCGAGAAAATCCAGGAAGTTCTCCCTTCCAGGCGAGATGAGGCCTATTTCCTATGAGGCGTCTGGAGACTAATGATACCTAACCTCTGGAACTTCGAAAGGGTCTTTCACACCCTTGCTGCAACTCAAGAAGTTCACCGCCATACCCGTCTCCACTCGAGAGGAAGCACGATGGTCCCGCCCACATCCAGAGGAGCCCCGTTTCCCCCTCGTAGCTCGAGATGAGGGATCCTTTCCCTGCTTTCAACGGGAAAGAATTCCCGGCGTTCCCGTCGCATCTCAAGAGGAGGCACTCTCAACAGGAAAGGCGAGAGGAACTCCATGGTCGTACCACCATTCCAAGAGTCCCCCAGATGTCTCAGTCCATTCCAGAGGAACCTCTTTGCCCTGCACTGGCTCATCTTTCATGCCGAGGATCGACTCACACCACGGTGGCACGTGGGACTGCCCTGTGGGAAAGCCTCGAGGGAAAGCCTCGAGGGAAAACCACAGATCCTTTGATCCACGCGACGGGAAGCGTGACATTGCTGCTACAGCCTGGAAGGAAAGCGCACGTGCATGCCCCCACTCGAGACGAGGCCTGACTCCCCTGGGGAGACTCCAGAAGTACCCAAAGACCCATGTCAGCCCCTGAGAGGAATCCTCGGTTCCGGCCCTGACTCCACACAAGGTTTTTGGCCCCGGTATCGACGGGAGAGGAATCCCGAGAGGCCCCCTAGCAACTCGCATGGGGACTGGCCTCTCCTGAGGCCACCAGGGCGGGTCCCTGAGGTCCCCGTCGTAACTCGAGAACACCTGCCGTAACTCGAGAAAATCCAGGAAGTTCTCCCTTCCAGGCGAGATGAGGCCTATTTCCGATGAGGCGTCTGGAGACTAATGCACCTAACCTCTGGAACTTCGAAAGGGTCTTTCACACGCTTGCTGCAACTCAAGAAGTTCACCGCCATACCCGTCTCCACTCGAGAGGAAGCACGATGGTCCCGCCCACATCCAGAGGAGCCCCGTTTCCCCCTCGTAGCTCGAGATGAGGGATCCTTTCCCTGCTTTCAACGGGAAAGAATTCCCGGCGTTCCCGTCGCATCTCAAGAGGAGGCACTCTCAACAGGAAAGGCGAGAGGAACTCCATGGTCGTACCACCATTCCAAGAGTCCCCCAGATGTCTCAGTCCATTCCAGAGGAACCTCTTTGCCCTGCACTGGCTCATCTTTCACGCCGAGGATCGACTCACACCACGGTGGCACGTGGGACAGCCCTGTGGGAAAGCCTCGAGGGAAAGCCTCGAGGGAAAACCACAGATCCTTTGATCCACGCGACGGGAAGCGTGACATTGCTGCTACAGCCTGGAAGGAAAGCGCACGTGCATGCCCCGACACGTGACTAAGCCTGACGTCCCTGGGGAGACTCCAGAAGTACTCAAAGATCCATGTCAGCCCATGAGAGGAATCCTCGGTTCCGGCCCTGACTCCACACAAGGTTTTTGGCCCCGGTATCGACGGGAGAAGAATCCCGAGAGGCCCCCTAGCAACTCGCATGGGGACTGGCCTCTCCTGAGACCACCAGAGCGGGTCCCTGAGGTCCCCGTCGTAACCCGAAAACACCTGCCGCAACTCGAGAAAATCCAGGAAGTTCTCCCTTCCAGGCGAGATGAGGCCTATTTCCGATGAGGCGTCTGGAGACTAATGACACCTAACCTCTGGAATTTCGAAAGGGTCTTTCACACCCTTGCTGCAACTCAAGAAGTTCACCGCCATACCCGTCTCCACTCGAGAGGAAGCACGATGGTCCCGCCCACATCCAGAGGAGCCCCGTTTCCACCTCGTAGCTCGAAATGAGGGATCCTTTCCCTGCTTTCAATGGGAAAGAATTCCCGGCATTCCCGTCGCATCTCAAGAGGAGGCACTCTCAACAGGAAAGTCGAGAGCAACTCCATGGTCGTACCACCATTCCAAGAGTCCCCCAGATGTCTCAGTCCATTCCAGAGGAACCTCTTTGCCCTGCACTGGCTCATCTTTCACGCCGAGGATCGACTCACACCACGGTGGCACGTGGGACAGCCCTGTGGGAAAGCCTCGAGGGAAAGCCTCGAGGGAAAACCACAGATCCTTTGATCCACGCGACGGGAAGCGTGACATTGCTGCTACAGCCTGGAAGGAAAGCGCACGTGCATGCCCCCACTCGAGACGAGGCCTGACTGCCCTGTGGAGACTCCAGAAGTACCCAAAGATCCATGTCAGCCCCAGAGAGGAATCCTCGGTTCCGGCCCTGACTCCACACAAGGTTTTTGGCCCCGGTATCGACGGGAGAGGAATCCCGAGAGGCCCCCTAGCAACTCGCATGGGGACTGGCCTCTCCTGAGGCCACCAGGGAGGGTCCCTGAGGTCCCCGTCGTTACTCGAGAACACCTGCCGCAACTCGAGAAAATCCAGGAAGTTCTCCCTTCCAGCGAGATGAGACCTATTTCCGATGAGGCGTCTGGAGACTAATGACACCTAACCTCTGGAACTTCGAAAGGGTCTTTCACACCCTTGCTGCAACTCAAGAAGTTCACCGCCATACCCGTCTCCACTCGAGAGGAAGCACGATGGTCCCGCCCACATCCAGAGGAGCCCCGTTTCCCCCTCGTAGCTCGAGATGAGGGATCCTTTCCCTGCTTTCAACGGGAAAGAATTCCCGGCGTTCCCGTCGCATCTCAAGAGGAGGCACTCTCAACAGGAAAGGCGAGAGGAACTCCATGGTCGTACCACCATTCCAAGAGTCCCCCAGATGTCTCAGTGCATTCCAGAGGAACCTCTTTGCCCTGCACTGGCTCATCTTTCACGCCGAGGATCGACTCACACCACGGTGGCACGTGGGACAGCCCTGTGGGAAAGCCTCGAGGTAAAGCTTCGAGGGAAAACCGCAGATCCTTTGATCCACGCGACGGGAAGCGTGACATTGCTGCTACAGCCTGGAAGGAAAGCGCACGTGCATGCCCCCACTCGAGACGAGGCCTGACTCCCCTGGGGAGACGCCAGAAGTACCCAAAGATTCATGTCAGCCCCTGAGAGGAATCCTCGGTTCCGGCCCTGACTCCACACAAGGTTTTTGACCCCGGTATCGACGGGAGAGGAATACCGAGAGGCCCCCTAGCAACTCGCATGGGGACTGGCCTCTCCTGACGCCACCAGGGTGGGTCCCTGAGGTCTCCGTCGTAACTCGAGAACACTTGCCGCAACTCGAGAAAATCCAGGAAGTTCTCCCTTCCAGGCGAGATGAGGCCTATTTCCGATGAGGCGTCTGGAGATTAATGACACCTAACCTCTGGAACTTCGAAAGGGTCTTTCACACCCTTGCTGCAACTCAAGAAGTTCACCGCCATACCCGTCTCCACTCGAGAGGAAGCACGATGGTCCCGCCCACATCCAGAGGAGCCCGGTATCCCCCTCGTAGCTCGAGATGAGGGATCCTTTCCCTGCTTTCAACGGGAAAGAATTCCCGGCGTTCCCGTCGCATCTCAAGAGGAGGCACTCTCAACAGGAAAGTCGAGAGCAACTCCATGGTCGGACCACCATTCCAAGAGTCCCCCAGATGTCTCAGTCCATTCCAGAGGAACCTCTTTGCCCTGCACTGGCTCATCTTTCACGCCGAGGATCGACTCACACCACGGTGACACGTGGGACAGCCCTGTGGGAAAGCCTCGAGGGAAAGCCTCGAGGGAAAACCACAGATCCTTTGATCCACGCGACGGGAAGCCTGACATTGCTGCAACAGCCTGGAAGGGAAGCGCACGTGCATGCCCCCACTCGAGACGAGGCCTGACTCCCCTGGGGAGACTCCAGAAGTACCCAAAGATCCATGTCAGCCCCTGAGAGGAATCCTCGGTTCCGGCCCTGACTCCACACAAGGTTTTTGGACCCGGTATCGACGGGAGAGGAATCCCGAGAGGCCCCCTAGCAACTCGCATGGGGACTGGCCTCTCCTGAGGCCACCAGGGCGGGTCCCTGAGGTCCCCGTCGTAACTCGAGAACACCTGCCGCAACTCGAGAAAATACAGGAAGTTCTCCCTTCCAGGCGAGATGAGGCCTATTTCCGATGAGGCGTCTGGAGACTAATGATACCTAACCTCTGGAACTTCGAAAGGGTCTTTCACACCCTTGCTGCAACTCAAGAAGTTCACCGCCATACCCGTCTCCACTCGAGAGGAAGCACGATGGTCCCGCCCACATCCAGAGGAGCCCCGTTTCCCCCTCGTAGCTCGAGATGAGGGATCCTTTCCCTGCTTTCAACGGGAAGGAATTCCCTGCGTTCCCGTCGCATCTCAAGAGGAGGCACTCTCAACAGGAAAGGCGAGAGGAACTCCATGGTCGTACCACCATTCCAAGAGTCCCCCAGATGTCTCAGTCCATTCCAGAGGAACCTCTTTGCCCTGCACTGGCTCATCTTTCACGCCGAGGATCGACTCACACCACGGTGGCACGTGGGACAGCCCTGTGGGAAAGCCTCGAGGGAAAGCCTCGAGGGAATACCACAGATCCTTTGATCCACGCGACGGGAAGCGTGACATTGATGCTACAGCCTGGAAGGAAAGTGCACGTGCATGCCCCCACTCGAGACGAGGCCTGACTCCCCTGGGGAGACTCCAGAAGTACCCAAAGATCCATGTCAGCCCCTGAGAGGAATCCTCGGTTCCGGCCCTGACTCCACACAAGGTTTTTGGCCCCGGTATCGACGGGAGAGGAATCCCGAGAGGCCCCCTAGCAACTCGCATGGGGACTGGCCTCTCCTGAGGGCACCAGGGCGGGTCCCTGAGGTCCCCGTCGTAACTCGAGAACACCTGCCGCATCTCGAGAAAATCCAGGAAGTTCTCCCTTCCAGGCGAGATGAGGCCTATTTCCGATGAGGCGTCTGGAGACTAATGACACCTAACCTCTGGAACTTCGAAAGGGTCTTTCACACCCTTGCTGCAACTCAAGAAGTTCACCGCCATACCCGTGTCCACTCGAGAGGAAGCACGATGGTCCCGCCCACATCCAGAGGAGCCCCGTTTCCCTCTCGGAGCTCGAGATGAGGGATCCTTTCCTGCTTTCAACGGGAAGGAATTCCCGGCGTTCCCGTCGCATCTCAAGAGGAGGCACTCTCAACAGGAAAGGCGAGAGGAACTCCATGGTCGTACCACCATACAAAGAGTCCCCCAGATGTCTCAGTCCATTCCAGAGGAACCTCTTTGCCCTGCACTGGCTCATCTTTCACGCCGAGGATCGACTCACACCACGGAGGCACGTGGGACAGCCCTGTGGGAAAGCCTCGAGGGAAAGCCTCGAGGGAAAACCACAGATCCTTTGATCCACGCCACGGGAAGCGTGACATTGCTGCTACAGCCTGGAAGGAAAGCGCACGTGCATGCCCCCACTCGAGACGAGGCCTGTCTCCCCTGGCGAGACTCCAGAAGTACCCTAAGATCCATATAAGCCCCTGAGAGGAATCCTCGGTTCCGACCCTGACTCCACACAAGGTTTTTGGCCCCGGTATCGACGGGAGAGGAATCCCGAGAGGCCCCCTAGCACCTCGCATGGGGACTGGCCTCTCCTGAGGCCACCAGGGCGGGTCCCTGAGGTCCCCGTCGTAACTCGAGAACACCTGCCGCAACTTGAGAAAATCCAGGAAGTTCTCCGTTCCAGGCGAGATGAGGCCTATTTCCGATAAGTCGTCTGGAGACTAATGACACCTAACCTCTGGAACTTCGAAAGGGTCTTTCACACCCTTGCTGCAACTCAAGAAGTTCACCGCCATACCCGTCTCCACTCGAGAGGAAGCACGATGGTCCCGCCCACATCCAGAGGAGCCCCGTTTCCCCCTCGTAGCTCGAGATGAGGGATCCTTTCCCTGCTTTCAACGGGAAAGAATTCCCGGCGTTCCCGTCGCATCTCAAGAGGAGGCACTCTCAACAGGAAAGGCGAGAGGAACTCCATGGTCGTACCACCATTCCTAGAGTCCCCCAAATGTCTCAGTCCATTCCAGAGGAACCTCTTTGCCCTGCACTGGCTCATCTTTCACGCCGAGGATCGACTCACACCACGGAGGCACGTGGGACAGCCCTGTGGGAAAGCCTCGAGGGAAAGCCTCGAGGGAAAACCACAGATCCTTTGATCCACGCGACGGGAAGCGTGACATTGCTGCTACAGCCTGGAAGGAAAGCGCACGTGCATGCCCCCACTCGAGACGAGGCCTGTCTCCCCTGGCGAGACTCCAGAAGTACCCAAAGATCCATATAAGCCCCTGAGAGGAATCCTCGGTTCCGACCCTGACTCCACACAAGGTTTTTGGCCTTGGTATCGACGGGAGAGGAATCCCGAGAGGCCCCCTAGCACCTCGCATGGGGACTGGCCTCTCCTGAGGCCACCAGGGCGGGTCCCTGAGGTCCCCGTCGTAACTCGAGAACACCTGCCGCAACTCGAGAAAATCCAGGAAGTTCTCCCTTCCAGGCGAGATGAGGCCTATTTCCGATGAGGCGTCTGGAGACTAATGACACCTAACCTCTCGAACTTCGAAAGGGTCTTTCACACCCTTGGTGCAACTCAAGAATTTCACCGCCATACCCGTCTCCACTTGAGAGGAAGCACGATGGTCCCGCCCACATCCAGAGGAGCCCCGTTTCCCCCTCTTAGCTCGAGATGAGGGATCCTTTCCCTGCTTTCAACGGGAAAGAATTCCCGGTGTTCCCGTCGTATCTCAAGAGGAGGCAGTCTCAACAGGAAAGGCGAGAGGAACTCCATGGTCGTACCACCATTCCAAGAGTCCCCCAGATGTCTCAGTCCATTCCAGAGGAACCTCTTTGCCCTGCACTGGCTCATCTTTCACGCCGAGGATCGACTCACACCACGGTGGCACGTGGCACAGCCCTGTGAGAAAGCCTCGAGGGAAAGCCTCGAGGGAATACCACAGATCCTTTGATCCACGCGATGGGAAGCGTGACATTGCTGCTACAGCCTGGAAGGAAAGCGCACGTGCATGCCCCCACTCGAGACGAGGCCTGACTCCCGTGGGGAGACTCCAGAAGTACCCAAAGATCCATGTCAGCCCCTGAGAGGAATCCTCGGTTCCGGCCCTGACTGCACACAAGGTTTTTGGCCCCGGAATCGACGGGAGAGGAATCCCGAGAGGCCCCCTAGCACCTCGCATGGGGACTGGCCTCTCCTGAGGCCACCAGGGCGGGTCCCTGAGGTCCCCGTCGTAACTCGAGAACACCTGCCGCAACTCGAGAAAATCCAGGAAGTTCTCCCTTCCAGGCGAGATGAGGCCTATTTCCGATGAGGCGTCTGGAGACTAATGACACCTAACCTCTCGAACTTCGAAAGGGTCTTTCACACCCTTGCTGCAACTCAAGAAGTTCACCGCCATACCCGTCTCCACTCGAGAGGAAGCACGATGGTCCCGCCCACATCCAGAGGAGCCCCGTTTCCCCCTCGGAGCTCAAGATGAGGGATCCTTTCCCTGCTTTCAACGGGAAAGAATTCCCGGCGTTCCCGTCGCATCTCAAGAGGAGGCACTCTCAACAGGAAAGGCGAGAGGAACTCCATGGTCGTACCACCATTCCAAGAGTCCCCCAGATGTCTCAGTCCATTCCAGAGGAACCTCTTTGCCCTGCACTGGCTCATCTTTCACGCCGAGGATCGACTCACACCACGGTGGCACGTGGGACAGCCCTGTGGGAAAGCCTCGAGGGAAAACCACAGATCCTTTGATCCACGCCACGGGAACCGTGACATTGCTGCTACAGCCTGTAAGGAAAGCGCACGTGCATGCCCCCACTCGAGACGAGGCCTGACTCCCCTGGGGAGACTCCAGAAGTACCCAAAGATCCATGTCAGCCCCTGAGAGGAATCCTCGGTTCCGGCCCTGACTCCACACAAGGTTTTTGGCCCCGGTATCGACGGGAGAGGAATCCCGAGAGGCCCCCTAGCACCTCGCATGGGTACTGGCCTCTCCTGAGGCCACCAGGGCGGGTCCCTGAGGTCCCCGTCGTAACTCGAGAACACCTGCCGCAACTCGAGAAAATCCAGGAAGTTCTCCCTTCCAGGCGATATGAGGCCTATTTCCGATGAGTCGTCTGGAGACTAATGACACCTAACCTCTGGAAATTCGAAAGGGTCTTTCACACCCTTGCTGCAACTCAAGAAGTTCACCGCCATACCCGTCTCCACTCGAGAGGAAGCACGAAGGTCCCGCCCACATCCAGAGGAGCCCCGTTTCCCCCTCGTAGCTCGAGATGAGGGATCCTTTCCCTGCTTTCAACGGGAAAGAATTCCCGGCGTTCCCGTCGCATCTCAAGAGGAGGCACTCTCAACAAGAAAGGCGAGAGGAACTCCATGGTCCTACCACCATTCCTAGAGTCCCCCAGATGTCTCAGTCCATTCCAGAGGAACCTCTTTGCCCTGCACTGGCTCATCTTTCACGCCGAGGATCGACTCACACCACGGAGGCACGTGGGACAGCCCTGTGGGAAAGCCTCGAGGGAAAGCCTCGAGGGAAAACCACAGATCCTTTGATCCACGCGACGGGAAGCGTGACATTGCTGCTACAGCCTGGAAGGAAAGCGCACGTGCATGCCCCCACTCGAGACGAGGCCTGACTCCCGTGGGGAGACTGAAGAAGTACCCAAAGATCCATATAAGCCCCTGAGAGGAATCCTCGGTTCCGGCCCTGACTGCACACAAGGTTTTTGGCCCCGGTATCGACGGGAGAGGAATCCCGAGAGGCCCCCTAGCACCTCGCATGGGGACTGGCCTCTCCTGAGGCCACCAGGGCGGGTCCCTGAGGTCCCCGTCGTAACTCGAGAACACGTGCCGCAACTCGAGAAAATCCAGGAAGTTCTCCCTTGCAGGCGAGATGAGGCCTATTTCCGATGAGGCGTCTGGAGACTAATGACACCTAACCTCTGGAAATTCGAAAGGGTCTTTCACACCCTTGCTGCAACTCAAGAAGTTCACCGCCATACCCGTCTCCACTCGAGAGGAAGCACGATGGTCCCGCCCACATCCAGAGGAGCCCCGTTTCCCCCTCGGAGCTCAAGATGAGGGATCCTTTCCCTGCTTTCAACGGGAAAGAATTCCCGGCGTTCCCGTCGCATCTCAAGAGGAGGCACTCTCAACAGGAAAGGCGAGAGGAACTCCATGGTCTTACCACCATTCCAAGAGTCCCCCAGATGTCTCAGTCCATTCCAGAGGAACCTCTTTGCCCTGCACTGCCTCATCTTTCACGCCGAAGATCGACTCACACCACGGTGGGACGTGAGATAGCCCTGTGGGAAAGCCTCGAGGGAAAGCCTCGAGGGAAAACCACAGATCCTTTGATCCACGCGACAGGAAGCGTGACATTGCTGCTACAGCCAGGAAGTAAAGCGCACGTGCATGCCCCGACTCGAGACGAGGCCTGACTCCCCTGGGGAGACTCCAGAAGTACCCAAAGATACATGTCAGCCCCTGAGAGGAATCCTCGGTTCCGGCCCTGACTCCACACAAGGTTTTTGGCCCCGGTATCGACGGGAGAGGAATCCCGAGAGGCCCCCTAGCAACTCGCATGGGGACTGGCCTCTCCTGAGGCCACCAGGGCGGGTCCCTGAGGTCCCCGTTGTAACTCGAGAACACCTGCCGCAACTCGAGAAAATCCAGGAAGTTCTCCCTTCCAGGCGAGATGAGGCCTATTTCCGATGAGGCGTCTGGAGACTAATGACACCTAAACTCTGGAACTTCGAAAGGGTCTTTCACACCCTTGCTGCAACTCAAGAAGTTCACCGCCATACCCGTGTCCACTCGAGAGGAAGCACGATGGTCCCGCCCACATCCAGAGGAGCCCCGTTTCCCCCTCCTAGCTCGAGATGAGGGATCCTTTCCCTGCTTTCAACGGGAAAGAATTCCCGGCGTTCCCGTCGCATCTCAAGAGGAGGCACTCTCAACAGGAAAGGCGAGAGGAACTCCATGGTCGTACCACCATTCCAAGAGTCCCCCAGATGTCTCAGTCCATTCCAGAGGAACCTCTTTGCCCTGCACTGGCTCATCTTTCACGCCGAGGATCGACTCACACCACGGTGGCACGTGGGACAGCCCTGTGGGAAAGCCTCGAGGGAAAACCACAGATCCTTTGATCCACGCCACGGGAAGCGTGACATTGCTGCTACAGCCTGGAAGGAAAGCGCACGTGCATGCCCCCACTGGAGACGAGGCCTGACTCCCCTGGGGAGACTCCAGAAGTACCCAAAGATCCATGTCAGCACCTGAGAGGAATCCTCGGTTACGGCCCTGACTCCACACAAGGTTTTTGGCCCCGGAATCGACGGGAGAGGAATCCCGAGAGGCCCCGTAGCAAATCGCATGGGGACTGGCCTCTTGAGGCAACCAGGGCGGGTCCCTGAGATCCCCGTCGTAACTCGAGAACACCTACCGCAACTCGAGAAAATCAAGGAAGTTCTCCCTTGCAGGCGAGATGAGGCCTATTTCCGATGAGGCGTCTGGAGACTAATGACACCTAACCTCTGGAACTTCGAAAGGGTCTTTCACACACTTGCTGCAACTCAAGAAGTTCACCGCCATACCCGTCTCCACTCGAGAGGAAGCACGATGGTCCCGCCCACATCCAGAGGAGACCCGTTTCCCCCTCGTAGCTCGAGATGAGGGATCCTTTCCCTGCTTTCAACGGGAAAGTATTCCCGTCATTCCCGTCGCATCTCAAGAGGAGGCACTCTCAACAGGAAAGGCGAGAGGAACTCCATGGTCGTACCACCATTCCAAGAGTCCCCCAGATGTCTCAGTCCATTCCAGAGGAACCTCTTTGCCCTGCCCTGGCTCATCTTTCACGCCGAGGATCGACTCACACCACGGTGGCACGTGGCACAGCCATGTGGGAAAGCCTCGAGGGAAAGCCTCGAGGGAAAACCACAGATCCTTTGATCCACGCGACGGGAAGCGTGACATTGCTGCTATAGCCTGGAAGGAAAGCGCACGTGCATGCCCCCACTCGAGACGAGGCCTGACTCCCCTGGGGAGACTCCAGAAGTACCCAAAGATCCATGTCAGCCCCTGAGAGGAATCCTCGTTTCCGGCCCTGACTGCACACAAGGTTTTTGGCCCCGGTATCGACGGGAGAGGAATCCCGAGAGGCCCCCTAGCACCTCGCATGGAGACTGGCCTCTCCTGAGGCCACCAGGGCTGGTCCCTGAGTTCCCCGTCGTAACTCGAGAACACCTGCCGCAACTCGAGAAAATCCAGGAAGTTTTCCCTTCCAGGCGAGATGAGGCCTATTTCCGATGAGGCGTCTGGAGACTAATGACACCCAACCTCTGGAACTTCGAAAGGGTCTTTCACACCCTTGCTGCTACTCAAGAAGTTCACCTCCTTGCCCGTCTCCACTCGATAGGAAGCACGATGGTCCCGCCCACATCCAGAGGAGCCCCGTTTCCCCCTCGTAGCTAGAGATGAGGGATCCTTTCCCTGCTTTCAACGGGAAAGAATTCCTGGCATTCCCGTCGCATCTCAAGAGAAGGCACTCTCAACAGGAAAGGCGAGAGGAACTCCATGGTCGTACCACCATTCCAAGAGTCCCCCAGATGTCTGAGTCCATTCCAGAAGAACCTCTTTGCCCTGCACTGGCTCATCTTTCATGCCGAGGATCGACTCCCACCACGGTGGCACGTGGGACAGCCCTGTGGGAAAGCCTCGAGGGAAAGCCTCGAGGGAAAACCACAGATCCTTTGATCCACGCGACGGGAAGCGTGACATTGCTGCTACAGCCTGGAAGGAAAGCACACGTGCATGCCCCCACTCGAGACGAGGCCTGACTCCCCTGGGGAGACTCCAGAAGTACCCAAAGATCCATGTCAGCCCCTGAGAGGAATCCTCGGTTCCGGCCCTGACTCCACACAAGGTTTTTGGCCCCGGTATCGACGGGAGAGGAATCCTGAGAGGCCCCCTAGCAACTCGCATGGGGACTGGCCGTTCTTGAGGCCACCAGGGCGGGTCCCTGAGGTCCCCATCGTAACTCGAGAACACCTGCCGCAACTCGAGAAAATCCAGGAAGTTCTCCCTTCCAGGCGAGATGAGGCCTATTTCCGATGAGGCGTCTGGAGACTAATGACACTTAACCTCTGGAACTTCGAAAGGGTCTTTCACACCCTTGCTGCAACTCAAGAAGTTCAGCTCCATACCGGTGTCCACTCGAGAGGAAGCACGATGGTCCCGCCCACATCCAGAGGAGCCCCGTTTCCCCTTGTAGCTCGAGATGAGGGATCCTTTCCCTGCTTTCAAGGGGAAAGAATTCCCGGCATTCCCGTCGCATCTCAAGAGGAGGCACTCTCAACAGGAAAGGCGAGAGGAACTCCATGGTCGTACCACCATTCCAAGAGTCGCCCAGATGTCTCAGTCCATTCCAGAGGAACCTCTTTGCCCTGCACTGGCTCATCTTTCACGCCGAGGATCGACTCACACCACGGTGGCACGTGGGACAGCCCTGTGGGAAAGCCTCGAGGGAAAGCCTCGAGGGAAAACCACAGATCCTTTAATCCTCGCGATGGGAAGCGTGACATTGCTGCTACAGCCTGGAAGGAAAGCGCACGTGCATGCCCCCACTCGAGACGAGGCCTGACTCCCCTGGGGAGACTCCAGAAGTACCCAAAGATCCATGTAACCCCTGAGAGGAATGCTCGGTTCCGGCCCTGACTCCACACAAGGCTTTTGGCCCCGGTACCGACGGGAGAGAAATGCCGAGAGGCCCCCTAGCAACTCGCACGGGGACTGGCCTCTCCTGAGGCCACCAGGGCGGGTCCCTGAGGTCCCCGTCGTAACTCGAGAACACCTGCCGCAACTCGAGAAAATCCAGGAAGTTCTCCCTTCCAGGCGAGATGAGGCCTATTTCCGATGAGGCGTCTGGAGACTAATGACACCTAACCTCTGGAACTTCGAAAGGGTCTTTCACACCCTTGCTGCAACTCAAGAAGTTTACCGCCATACCCGTCTCCACACGAGAGAAAGCACGATGGTCCCGCCCACATACAGAGGAGCCACGTTTCCCCCTCGGAGCTCGAGATGAGGGATCCTTTCCCTGCTTTCAACGGGAAAGAATTCCCGGCATTCCCGTCGCATCTCAAGAGGAGGCACTCTCAACAGGAAAGGCGAGAGGAACTCCATGGTCGTACCACCATTCCAAGAGTCCCCCAGATGTCTCAGTCCTTTCCAGAGGAACCTCTTTGCCCGGCACTGGCTCATCTTTCACGCCGAGGATCGACTCACACCACGGTGGCCCGTGGGACAGCCCTGTGGGAAAGCCTCGAGGGAAAGCCTCGAGGGAAAACCACAGATCCTTTAATCCTCGCGATGGGAAGCGTGACATTGCAGCTACAGCCTTGAAGGAAAGTGCACGTGCATGCCCCCACTCGAGACGAGGCCTGACTCCCCTGGGGAGCCTCCAGAAGTACCCAAAGATCCATGTAACCCCTGAGAGGAATGCTCGGTTCCAGCCCTGACTCCACACAAGGCTTTTGGCCCCGGTATCGACGGGAGAGGAATCCCGAGAGGCCCCCTAGCAACTCGCATGGGGACTGGCCTCTCCTGAGGCCACCAGGGCGGGTCCCTGAGGTCCCCGTCGTAACTCGAGAACACCTGCCGCAACTCGAGAAAATCCAGGAAGTTCTCCCTTCCAGGCGAGATGAGGCCTATTTCCGATGAGGCGTCTGGAGACTAATGACACCTAACCTCTGGAACTTCTAAAGGGTCTTTCACACCCTTGCTGCAACTCAAGAAGTTCACTGCCATACCCGTGTCCACTCGGGAGGAAGAACGATGGTCCCGCCCACATCCAGAGGAGCCCCGTTACCCCCTCGGAGCTCGAGATGAGGGAACCTTTCCCTGCTTTCAACGGGAAAGAATTCCCGGCGTTCCCGTCGCATCTCAAGAGGAGGCACTCTCAACAGGAAAGGCGAGAGGAACTCCATGGTCGTACCACCATTCCAAGAGTCCCCCAGATGTCTCAGTCCAATCCAGAGGAACCCCTTTGCCCTGCACTGGCTCATCTTTCACGCCGAGGATCGACTCACACCACGGGGGCACGTGGGACAGCCCTGTGGGAAAGCCTCGAGGGAAAGCCTCGAGGGAAAACCACAGATCCTTTGATCCACGCGACGGGAAGCGTGACATTGCTGCTACAGCCTGGAAGGAAAGCGCACGTGCATGCCCCCACTGGAGACGAGGCCTGACTCCCCTGGGGAGACTCCAGAAGTACCCAAAGATCCATGTCAGCCCCTGAGAGGAATCCTCGGTTCTGGCCCTGACTCCACACAAGGTTTTTGGCCCCGGTATCGACGGGAGAGGAATCCCGAGAGGCCCCCTAGCAACTCGCATGGGGACTGGCCTCTCCTGAGGCCACCAGGGCGGGTCCCTGAGGTCCCCGTCGTAACTCGAGAACACCTGCCGCAACTCGAGAAAATCCAGGAAGTTCTCCCTTCCAGGCGAGATGAGGCCTATTTCCGATGAGGCGTCTGGAGACTAATGACACCCAAACTCTGGAACTTCGAAAGGGTCTTTCACACCTTTGCTGCAACTCAAGAAGTTTACCGCCATACCCGTCTCCACACGAGAGAAAGCACGATGGTCCCACCCACATCCAGAGGAGCCCCGTTTCCCCCTCGTAGCTCGAGATGAGGGATCCTTTCCCTGCTTTCAACGGGAAAGAATTCCCGGCATTCACGTCGCAACTCAAGAGGAGGCACTCTCAACAGGAAAGGCGAGAGGAACTCCATGGTCGTACCACCATTCCAAGAGTCCCCCAGATGTCTCAGTCCATTCCAGAGGAACCTCTTTGCCCTGCACTGACTCATCTTTCACGCCGAGGATCGACTCACACCACGGTGGCACGTGGGACAGCCCTGTGGGAAAGCCTCGAGGGAAAGCCTAGAGGGAAAACCACAGATACTTTGATCCACGCGACGGGAAGCGTGACATTGCTGCTACAGCCTGGAAGGAAAGCGCACGTGCATGCCCCCACTCGAGACGAGGCCTGACTCCCCTGGGGAGACTCCAGAAGTACCCAAAGATCCATGTCAGCCCCTGAGAGGAATCCTCGGTTCCGGCCCTGACTCCACACAAGGTATTTGACCCCAGTATCGACGGGAGAGGAATCCCGAGAGGCCCCCTAGCAACACGCATGGGGACTGGCCTCTCCTGAGGCCATCAGGGCGGGTCCCTGTGGTACCAGTCGTAACTCGAGAACACCTGCCGCACCTCGAGAAAATCCAGGAAGTTCTCCCTTCCAGGCGAGATGAGGTCTATTTCCGATGAGGCGTCTGGAGACTGACACGTAACCTCTGGAACTTCGAAAGGGTCTTTCACACCCTTGCTGCAACTCAAGAAGTTCACCGCCATACCCGTCTCCACTCGAGAGGAAGCACGATGGTCCCGCCCACATCCAGAGGAGCCCCGTTTCCCCCTCGTAGCTCGAGATGAGGGATCCTTTCCCTGCTTTCAACGGGAAAGAATTCCCAGCGTTCCCGTCGCATCTCAAGAGGAGGCACTCTCAACAGGAAAGGCGAGAGGAACTCCATGGTCGTACCACCATTCCAAGAGTCCACCAGATGTCTCAGTCCATTCCAGAGGAACCTCTTTGCCCTGCACTGGCTCATCTTTCACGCCGAGGATCGACTCACACCACGGTGGCACGTGGGACAGCCCTGTGGGAAAGCCTCGAGGGAAAGCCTCGAGGGAAAACCACAGATCCTTTGATCCACGCGACGGGAAGCGTGACATTGCTGCTACAGCCTGGAAGGAAAGCGCACGTGCATGCCCCCACTCGAGACGAGGCCTGACTCCCCTGGGGAGACTCCAGAAGTACCCAAAGATCGATGTCAGCCCCTGAGAGGAATCCTCGGTTCTGGCCCTGACTCCACACAAGGTTTTTGGCGCCGGTATCGAAGGGAGAGGAATCCCGAGAGGCCCCCTAGCAACTCGCATGGGGACTGGCCTCTCCTGAGGCCATCAGGGCGGGTCCCTGTGGTACCCGTCGTAACTCGAAAACACCTGCCGCACCTCGAGAAAATCCAAGAAGTTTTCCCTTCCAGGCTAGATGAGGCCTATTTCCGATGAGGCGTCTGGAGACTAATGACACCTAACCTCTGGAACTTCGAAAGGGTCTTTCACACCCTTGCTGCAACTCAAGAAGTTCACCGACATACCCGTGTCCACTCGAGAGGAAGCACGATGGTCCCGCCCACATCCCGAGGAGCCCCGTTTCCCCCTCGTAGCTCGAGATGAGGGATCCTTTCCCTGCTTTCAACGGGAAAGAATTCCCGGCGTTCCCGTCGCATCTCAAGAGGAGGCACTCTCAACAGGAAAGGCGAGAGGAACTCCATGGTCGTACCACCATTCCAAGAGTCCCCCAGATGTCTCAGTCCATTCCAGAGGAACCTCTTTGCCCTGCACTGGCTCATCTTTCACGCCGAGGATCGACTCACACCACGGTGGCACGTGGGACAGCCCTGTGGGAAAGCCTCGAGGGAAAGCCTCGAGGGAAAACCACAGATCCTTTGATCCACGCGACGGGAAGCGTGACATTGCTGCTACAGCCTGGAAGGAAAGCACACGTGCATGCCCCCACTCGAGACGAGGCCTGACTCCCCTGGGGAGACTCCAGAAGTACCCAAAGATCCATGTCAGCCCCTGAGAGGAATCCTCGGTTCCGGCCCTGACTCCACACAAGGTTTTTGGCTCCGGTATCGACGGGAGAGGAATCCCGAGAGGCCCGCTAGCAACTCGCATGGGGACTGGCCTCTCCTGAGGCCACCAGGGCGGGTCCCTGAGGTCCCCGTCGTAACTTGAGAACACCTGCCGCAACTCGAGAAAATCCAGGAAGTTCTCCCTTCCAGGCGAGATGAGGCCTATTTCTGATGAGGCGTCTGGAGACTAATGACACCTAACCTCTGGAACTTCGAAAGGGTCTTTCACACCCTTGCTGCAACTCAAGAAGTTTACCGCCATACCCGTCTCCACACGAGAGAAAGCACGATGGGCCCGCCCACATCCAGAGGAGCCACGTTTCCCCCTCGTAGCTTGAGATGAGGGATCCTTTCCCTGCTTTCAACGGGAAAGAATTCCCGGCATTCCCGTCGCATCTCAAGAGGAGGCACTCTCAACAGGAAAGGCGAGAGGAACTCCATGGTCGTACCACCATTCCAAGAGTCCCCCAGATGTCTCAGTCCATTCCAGAGGAACCTCTTTGCCCTGCACTGGCTCATCTTTCACGCCGAGGATCGACTCACACCACGGTGGCACGTGGGACAGCCCTGTGGGAAAGCCTCGAGGGAAAGCCTCGAGGGAAAACCACAGATCCTTTAATCCTCGCGATGGGAAGCGTGACATTGTTGCTACAGCCTGGAAGGAAAGCGCACGTGCATGCCCCCACTCGAGACGAGGCCTGACTCCCCTGGGGAGACTCCAGAAGTACCCAAAGATCCATGTAACACCTGAGAGGAATGCTCGGTTCCGGCCCTGACTCCACACAAGGCTTTTGGCCCCGGTATCGACGGGAGAGGAATCCCGAGAGGCCCCCTAGCAACTCGCATGGGGACTGGCCTCTCCTGAGGCCACCAGGGCGGGTCCTTGAGGTCCCCGTCGTAACTCGAGAACACCTGCCGCAACTCGAGAAAATCCAGGAAGTTCTCCCTTCCAGGCGAGATGAGGCCTATTTCCGATGAGGCGTCTGGAGACTAATGACACCTAACCTCTGGAACTTCGAAAGGGTCTTTCACACCCTTGCTGCAACTCAAGAAGTTCACCGCCATACCCGTGTCCACTCGGGAGGAAGCACGATGGTCCCGCCCACATCCAGAGGAGCCCCGTTTCCCCCTCGGAGCTCGAGATGAGGGATCCTTTCCCTGCTTTCAACGGGAAAGAATTCCCGGCGTTCCCGTCGCATCTCAAGAGGAGGCACTCTCAACAGGAAAGGCGAGAGGAACTCCATGGTCGTACCACCATTCCAAGAGTCCCCCAGATGTCTCAGTCCATTCCAGAGGAACCCCTTTGCCCTGCACTGGCTCATCTTTCACGCCGAGGATCGACTCACACCACGGTGGCACGTGGGACAGCCCTGTGGGAAAGCCTCGAGGGAAAGCCTCGAGGGAAAACCACAGATCATTTGATCCACGCGACGGGAAGCGTGACATTGCTGCTACAGCCTGAAAGGAAAGCGCACGTGCATGCCCCCTCTCGAGACGAGGCCTGACTCTCCTGGGGAGACTCTAGAAGTACCCAAAGATCCATGTCAGCCCCTGAGAGGAATCCTCGGTTCCGGCCCTGACTCCACACAAGGATTTTGGCCCCGGTATCGACGGGAGAGGAATCCCGAGAGGCCCCCTAGCAACTCGCATGGGGACTGGCCGTTCCTGAGGCCATCAGGGCGGGTCCATGTGATACCCATCGTAACTCGAGAACACCTGCCGCACCTCGAGAAAATCCAGGAAGTTCTCCCTTCCAGGCGAGATGAGGCCTATTTCCGATGAGGCGTCTGGAGACTAATGACACCTAACCTCTGGAACTTTGAAAGGGTCTTTCACACCCTTGCTGCAACTCAAGAAGTTCACCGCCATACCCGTCTCCACTCGAGAGGAAGCACGATGGTCCCGTCCACATCCAGAGGAGCCCCGTTTCCCCCTCGTAGCTCGAGATGAGGGATCCTTTCCCTGCTTTCAACGGGAAAGAATTCCCGGCGTTCCCGTCGGATCTCAAGAGGAGGCACTCTTAACAGGAAAGGCGAGAGGAACTCCATGGTCGTACCACCATTCCAAGAGTCCCCCAGATGTCTCAGTCCATTCCAGAGGAACCTCTTTGCCCTGCACTGGCTCATCTTTCACGCCGAGGATCGACTCACACCACGGTGGCACGTGGGACAGCCCTGTGGAAAAGCCTCGAGGGAAAGCCTCGAGGGAATACCACAGATCCTTTGATCCACGCGACGGGAAGAGTGACATTGCTGCTACAGCCTGGAAGGAAAGTGCACGTGCATGCCCCCACTCGAGACGAGGCCTGACTCCCCTGGGGAGACTCCAGAAGTACCCAAAGATCCATGTCAGCCCCTGAGAGGAATCCTCGGTTCCGGCCCTGACTCCACACAAGGTTTTTGGCCCCGGTATCGACGGGAGAGGAATCCCGAGAGGCCCCCTAGCAACTCGCATGGGGACTGGCCTCTCCTGAGGCCACCAGGGCGGGTCCCTGAGGTCCCCGTCGTAACTCGAGAACACCTGCCGCAACTCTAGAAAATCCAGGAAGTTCTCCCTTCCAGGCGAGATGAGGTCTATTTCCGATGAGGCGTCTGGAGACTGACAAGTAACCTCTGGAACTTCGAAAGGGTCTTTCACACCCTTGCTGCAACTCAAGAAGTTCACCGCCATACCCGTCTCCACTCGAGAGGAAGCACGATGGTCCCGCCCACATCCCGAGGAGCCCCGTTTCCCCCTCGTAGCTCGAGATGAGGGATCCTTTCCCTGCTTTCAACGGGAAAGAATTCCCGGCGTTCCCGTCGCATCTCAAGAGGAGGCACTCTCAACAGGAAAGGCGAGAGGAACTCCATGGTCGTACCACCATTCCAAGAGTCCCCCAGATGTCTCAGTCCATTCCAGAGGAACCTCTTTGCCCTGCACTGGCTCATCTTTCACGCCGAGGATCCACTCACACCACGGTGGCACGTGGGACAGCCCTGTGTGAAAGCCTCGAGGGAAAGCCTCGAGGGAAAACCACAGATCCTTTGATCCACGCGACGGGAAGCGTGACATTGCTGCTACTGCCTGGAAGGAAAGCACACGTGCATGCCCCCACTCGAGACGAGGCCTGACTCCCCTGGGGAGACTCCAGAAGTACCCAAAGATCCAAGTCAGCCCCTGAGAGGAATCCTCGGTTCCGGCCCTGACTCCACACAAGGTTTTTGGCCCTGGTATCGACGGGAGAGGAATCCCGAGAGGCCCCCTAGCAACTCGCATGGGGACTGGCCTCTCCTGAGGCCATCAGGGCGGGTCCCTGTGGTACCCGTCGTAACGTGAGAACACCTGCCGCACCTCGAGAAAATCCAGGAAGTTCTCCCTTCCAGGCTAGATGAGGCCTATTTCCGATGAGGTGTCTGGAGACTAAATACACCTAACCTCTGGAACTTCGAAAGGGTCTTTCACACCCTTGCTGCAACTCAAGAAGTTCACCGACATACCCGTGTCCACTCGAGAGGAAGCACGATGGTCCCGCCCACATCCCGAGGAGCCCCGTTTCCCCCTCGTAGCTCGAGATGAGGGATCCTTTCCCTGCTTCCAACGGGAAAGAATTCCCAGCGTTCCCGTCGCATCTCAAGGGGAGGCACTCTCAACAGGAAAGGCGAGAGGAACTCCATTGTCGTACCACCATTCCAAGAGTCCCCCAGATGTCTCAGTCCATTCCAGAGGAACCTCTTTGCCCTGCACTGGCTCATCTTTCACGCCGAGGATCGACTCACACCACGGTGGCACGTGGGACAGCCCTGTGGGAAAGCCTCGAGGGAAAGCCTCGATGGAAAACCACAGATCCTTTGATGCACGCGACGGGAAGCGTGACATTGCTGCTACAGCCTGGAAGGAAAGCACACGTGCATGCCCCCACTCGAGACGAGGCCTGACTCCCCTGGGGAGACTCCAGAAGTACCCAAAGATCCATGTCAGCCCCTGAGAGGAATCCTCGGTTCCGGCCCTGACTCCACACAAGGTTTTTGGCCCCGGTATCGACGGGAGAGGAATCCCGAGAGGCCCCCTAGCAACTCGCATGGGGACTGGCCTCTCCTGAGGCCACCAGGGCGGGTCCCTGAGGTCCCCGTCGTAACTCGAGAACACCTGCCGCAACTCGAGAAAATCCAGGAAGTTCTCCCTTCCAGGCGAGATGAGGCCTATTTCCGATGAGGCGTCTGGAGACTAATGACACCCAACCTCTGGAACTTCGAAAGGGTCTTTCACACCCTTGCTGCAACTCAAGAAGTTCACTGCCATACCCGTCTCCACTCGAGAGGAAGCACGATGGTCCCGCCCACATCCAGAGGAGCCCCGTTTCCCCCTCGTAGCTCGAGATGAGGGATCCTTTCCCTGCTTTCAACGGGAAAGAATTCCCGGCATTCCCGTCGCATCTCAAGAGGAGGCACTCTCAACAGGAAAGGCGAGAGGAACTCCATGGTCGTACCACCATTCCAAGAGTCCCCCAGATGTCTCAGTCCATTCCAGAGGAACCTCTTTGCCCTGCACTGGCTCATCTTTCACGCCGAGGATCGACTCACACCACGGTGGCACGTGGGACAGCCCTGTGGGAAAGCCTCGAGGCAAAGCCTTGAGGGAAAACCACAGATCCTTTGATCCACGCGACGGAAAGCGTGACATTGCTGCTACAGCCTGGAAGGAAAGCGCACGTGCATGCCCCCACTCGAGACGGGGCCTGACTCCCCTGGGGAGACTCCAGAAGTACCCAAAGATCCATGTCAGCCCCTGAGAGGAATCCTCGGTTCCGGCCCTGACTCCACACAAGGTTTTTGGCCCCGGTATCGACGGGAGAGGAATCCCGAGAGGCCCCCTAGCAACTCGCATGGGGACTGGCCTCTCCTGAGGCCACCAGGGCGGGTCCCTGAGGTCTCCGTCGTAACTCGAGAACACCTGTCGCAACTCGAGAAAATCCAGGAAGTTCTCCCTTCCAGGCGAGAAGAATCCTATTTCCGATGAGGCGTTTGGAGACTAATGACACCTAACCTCTGGAACTTCGAAAGGGTCTTTCACACCCTTGCTGCAACTCAAGAAGTTCACCGCCATACCCGTCTCCACTCGCGAGGAAGCACGATGGTCCCGCCCACATCCAGAGGAGCCCCGTTTCCCCCTCGTAGCTCGAGATGAGGGATCCTTTCCCTGCTTTCAACGGGAAAGAATTCCCGGCGTTCCCATCGCATCTCAAGAGGAGGCACTCTCAACAGGAAAGGCGAGAGGAACTCCATGGTCGTACCACCATTCCAAGAGTCCCCCAGATGTCTCAGTCCATTCCAGAGGAACCTCTTTGCCCTGCACTGGCTCATCTTTCACGCCGACGATCGACTCACACCACGGTGGCACGTGGGACAGCCCTGTGTGAAAGCCTCGAGGGAAAGCCTCGAGTGAAAACCACAGATCCTTTGATCCAGGCCACGGGAAGCGTGACATTGCTGCTACACCCTGGAAGGAAAGCGCACGTGCATGCCCCCACTCGAGACGAGGCCTGACGGCCCTGGGGAGACTCCAGAATTACCCAAAGATCCATGTCAGCCCCTGAGAGGAATCCTCGGTTCCGGCCCTGACTCCACACAAGGTTTTTGGCCCCGGTATCGACGGGAGAGGAATCCCGAGAGGCCCCCTAGCAACTCGCATGGGGACTGGCCTCTCCTGAGGCCACCAGGGCGGGTCCCTGAGGTCTCCGTCGTAACTCGAGAACACCTGTCGCAACTCGAGAAAATCCAGAAAGTTCTCCATTCCAGGCGAGAAGAATCCTATTTCCGATGAGGCGTTTGGAGACTAATGACACCTAAACTCTGGAACTTCGAAAGGGTCTTTCACACCCTTGCTGCGACTCAAGAAGTTCACCGCCATACCCGTCTCCACTCGTGAGGAAGCACGATGGTCCCGCCCACATCCAGAGGAGCCCCGTTTCCCCCTCGTAGCTCGAGATGAGGGATCCTTTCCCTGCGTTCAACGGGAAAGAATTCCCGGCGTTCCCATCGCATCTCAAGAGGAGGCACTCTCAACAGGAAAGGCGAGAGGAACTCCATGGTCGTACCACCATTCCACGAGTCCCCCAGATGTCTCAGTCCATTCCAGAGGAACCTCTTTGCCCTGCACTGGCTCATCTTTCACGCCGACGATCGACTCACACCACGGTGGCACGTGGGACAGCCCTGTGTGAAAGCCTCGAGGGAAAGCCTCGAGGGAAAACCACAGATCCTTTGATCCAGGCCACGGGAAGCATGACATTGCTGCTACAGACTGGAAGGAAAGCGCACGTGCATGCCCCCACTCGAGACGAGGCCTGACGGCCCTGGGGAGACTCCAGAAGTACCCAAAGATCCATGTCAGCCCCTGAGAGGAATCCTCGATTCCGGCCCTGACTCCACACAAGGTTTCTGGCCCCGGTATCGACCGGAGAGGAATCCCGAGAGGCCCCCTAGCAACTCCCATGGGGACTGGCCGTTCCTGAGGCCACCAGGGCGGGTCCCTGAGGTCCCCGTCGTAACTCGAGAACACCTGCCACAACTCGAGAAAATCCAGGAAGTTCTCCCTTCTAGGCGAGATGAGGCCTATTTCCGATGAGGCGTCTGGAGACTAACGACACCTAACCTCTGGAACTTCGAAAGGGTCTTTCACACCCTTGCTGCAACTCAAGAAGTTCACCGCCATAGCCGTGTCCACTCGAGAGGAAGCACGATGGTCCCGCCCACATCCAGAGGAGCCCCGTTTCCCCCTCGTAGCTCGAGATGAGGGAACCTTTCCCTGCTTTCAACGGGAAAGAATTCCCGGCATTCCCGTCGCATCTCAAGAGGAGGCACTCTCAACAGGAAAGGCGAGAGGAACTCCATGGTCGTACCACCATTCCAAGAGTCCCCCAGATGTCTCAGTCCATTCCAGAGGAACCTCTTTGCCCTGCACTGGCTCATCTTTCACGCCGAGGATCGACTCACACCACGGTGGCACGTGGGACAACCCTGTGGGAAAGCCTCGAGGCAAAGCCTCGAGGGAAAACCACAGATCCTTTGATCCACGCGACGGGAAGCGTGACATTGCTGCTACAGCCTGGAAGGAAAGCGCACGTGCATGCCCCCACTCGAGACGGGGCCTGACTCCCCTGGTGAGACTCCAGAAGTACCCAAAGATCCATGTCAGCCCCTGAGAGGAATCCTCGGTTCCGGCCCTGACTCCACACAAGGTTTTTGGCACCGGTATCGACGGCAGAGGAATCCCGAGAGGCCCCCTAACAACTCGCATGGGGACTGGCCTCTCCTGAGGCCACCAGGGCGGGTCCCTGAGGTCTCCGTCGTAACTCGAGAACACCTGTCGCAACTCGAGAAAATCCAGGAAGTTCTCCCTTCCAGGCGAGAAGAATCCTATTTCCGATGAGGCGTTTGGAGACTAATGACACCTAAACTCTGGAACTTCGAAAGGGTCTTTCACACCCTTGCTGCGACTCAAGAAGTTCACCGCCATACCCGTCTCCACTCGCGAGGAATCACGATGGTCCCTCCCACATCCAGAGGAGCCCCGTTTCCCCCTCGTAGCTCGAGATGAGGGATCCTTTCCCTGCGTTCAACGGGAAAGAATTCCCGGCATTCCCGTCGCATCTCAAGAGGAGGCACTCTCAACAGGAAAGGCGAGAGGAACTCCATGGTCGTACCACCATTCCACGAGTCCCCCAGATGTCTCAGTCCATTTCAGAGGAACCTCTTTGCCCTGCACTGGCTCATCTTTCACGCCGACGATCGACTCACACCACGGTGGCACGTGGGACAGCCCTGTGTGAAAGCCTCGAGGGAAAGCCTCGAGGGAAAACCACAGATCCTTTGATCCAGGCTACGGGAAGCGTGACATTGCTGCTACAGCCTGGAAGGAAAGCGCACGTGCATGCCCCCACTCGAGACGAGGCCTGACGGCCCTGGGGAGACTCCAGAAGTACCCAAAGATCCATGTCAGCCCCTGAGAGGAATCCTCGATTCCAGCCCTGACTCCACACAAGGTTTCTGGCAGCGGTATCGACGGGAGAGGAATCCCGAGAGGCCCCCTAGCAACTCCCATGGGGACTGGCCGTTCCTGAGGCCACCAGGGCGGGTCCCTGAGGTCCCCGTCGTAACTCGAGAACACCTGCCACAACTCAAGAAAATCCAGGAAGTTCTCCCTTCCAGGCGAGATGAGGCCTATTTCCGATGAGGCGTCTGGAGACTAACGACACCTAACCTCTGGAACTTCGAAAGGGTCTTTCACACCCTTGCTGCAACTCAAGAAGTTTACCGTCATACCCGTCTCCACTCGAGAGGAAGCACGATGGTCCCGCCCACATCCAGAGGAGCCCCGTTTCCCCCTCGGAGCTCGAGATGAGGGATCCTTTCCCTGCTTTCAACGGGAAAGAATTCCCGGCGTTCCCGTCGCATCTCAAGAGGAGGCACTCTCAACAGGAAAGGCGAGAGGAACTCCATGGTCGTACCACTATTCCAAGAGTCCCCCAGATGTCTCAGTCCATTCCAGAGGAACCTCTTTGCCCTGCACTGGCTCATCTTTCACGCCGATGATCGACTCACACCACGGTGGCACGTGGGACAGCCCTGTGGGAAAGCCTCGAGGGAAAGCCTCGAGGGAAAACCACAGATCCTTTGATCCACGTGACGGGAAGCGTGACATTGCTGCTACAGCCTGGAAGGAAAGCGCACGTGCATGCCCCCACTCGAGACGAGGCCTGACTCCCCTGGGGAGACTCCACAAGTACCCAAAGATCCATGTCAGCCCCAGAGAGGAATCCTCGGTTCCGGCCCTGACTTCACACAAGGTTTTTGGCTCCGGTATCGACGGGAGAGGAATCCCGATAGGCCCCCTAGCAACTCGCATGGGGACTGGCCTCTCCTGAGGCCACCAGGGCGGGTCCCTGAGGTCCCCGTCGTAACTCGAGAACACCTGCCGCAACTCGAGAAAATCCAGGAAGTTCTCCCTTCCACGCGAGATGAGGCCTATTTCCGATAAGGCGTCTGGAGACTAATGACACCTAACCTCTGGAACTTCGAAAGGGTCTTTCACACCCTTGCTGCAACTCAAGAAGTTCACCGCCATACCCGTCTCCACTCGAGAGGAAGCACGATGGTCCCGCCCACATCCAGAGGAGCCCCGTTTCCCCCTCGTAGCTCGAGATGAGGGATCCTTTCCCTGCTTTCAACGGGAAAGAATTCCCGGCGTTCCCGTCGCATCTCAAGAGGAGGCACTCTCAACAGGAAAGGCGAGAGGAACTCCATGGTCGTACCACCATTCCAAGAGTCCCCCAGATGTCTCAGTCCAATCCAGAGGAACCTCCTTGCCCTGCACTGTCTCATCTTTCACTCCGAGAATCGACTCACACCACGGTGGCACGTGGGACAGCCCTGTGGGAAAGCCTCGAGGGAAAACCACAGATCCTTTGATCCACGCGACGGGAACAGAGACATTGCTGCTACAGCCTGGAAGGAAAGCGCACGTGCATGCCCCCACTCGAGACAAGGCCTGACTCCCCTGGGGAGACTCCAGAAGTACCCAAAGATCCATATCAGCCCCTGAGAGGAATCCTCGGTTCCGGCCCTGACTCCACACAAGTTTTTTGGCCCCGGAATCGACAGGAGAGGAATCCTCAGAGGCCCCCGAGCAACTCGCATGGGGATTGGCCTTTCCTGAGGCCACCAGGGCGGGTCCCTGAGGTCCCCGTCGTAACTCGAGAACACCTGCCGCAACTCGAGAAACTTCAGGAAGTTCTCCCTTCCAGGCGAGATGAGGCCTATTTCCGATGAGGCGTCTGGGGACTAATGACACGGAACCTCTGGAACTTCGAAAGTGTCTTTCACAACCTTGCTGCAACTCAAGAAGTTCACCGCCATATCCGTCTCCACTCGAGAGGAAACATGATGGTCCCGCCCACATCCAGAGGAGCCCCGTTTGCCCCTCGTAGCTCGAGATGAGGGATCCTTTCCCTGCTATCAACGGGAAAGTATTTTCAGCGTTCCCGTCGCATCTCAAGAGGAGGCACTCTCAACAGGAAAGACGAGAGGAACTCCATGGTCGTACCACCATTCCAAGAGTCCCCCAGATGTTTCAGTCCATTCCAGAGGAACCTCTTTGCCCTGCACTGACTCATCTTTCATGCCGAAGATCGACTCACACCACGGTGGCACGTGGGAGAGCCCTGTGGGATAGCCTCGAGGGAAAGCCTAGAGGGAAAACCACAGATCCTTTGATCCACGCGACGGGAAGCGTGACATTGCTGCTGCAGCCTGGAAGTAAAGCGCACGTGCATGCCCCCACTCGAGACGAGGACTGACTCCCCTGGGGAGACTCCAGAAAGACCCAAAGATCCATGTCAGCCCCTTAGAGGAATCCTCCGTTCCGGCCCTGACTCAACACAAGGTTTTAGGCCCCGGTATCGACTGGAGAGGAATCCCGAGAGGCACCCTAGCAACTCGTATGGGGACTGGAGTTTCCTGAGGCCACCAGGGCTTGTCCCTCACGTCCCCGTCGTAACTCGAGAACACCTGCCGCAACTCGAGAAAATCCAGGAAGTTCTCCGTTCCAGGCGAGATGAGGCCTATTTCCGATGAGGCGTCTGGAGTCTAATGACAGCTAATCTCTGGGACTTCAAAAGGGTCTTTCACACCCTTGCTGCAACTCAAGAAGTTCACCGCCATACCCGTCTCCACTCGAGAGGAAGCACGATGGTCCCGCCCACATTCAGAGGAGCCCCGTTTCCGCCTCGTAGCTCGAGATGAGGGATCCTTTCCCTGCTTTCAACAGGAAAGAATTCCCGGCGTTCCCGTCGCATCTCAAGAGGAGGAACTCTCAACACGAAAGGCGAGAGGAACTCCATGGTCGTACCACCATTCCAAGAGTCCCCCAGATGTCTCAGTCCATTCCAGAGGAACCTCTTTGCCCTGCACTGGCTCATCTTTCACGCCGAGGATCGACTCACACCACGGTGGCACGTGGGACAGCCCTGTGGGAAAGCCTCGAGGGAAAACCACAGATCCTTTGATCCACGCGACGGGAAGCGTGACATTGCTGCTACAGCCTGGAAGGAAGGCGCACGTGCATGCCCACACTCGAGACGAGGCCTGACCCCCCTAGGGAGACTCCAGAAGTACCCAAAGACCCATGTCAGCCCCTGAGAGGAATCCTCGGTTCCAGCCCTGACTCCACAGAAGGATTTTGGCCCCGGTATCGACGGGAGAGGAATCCCGAGAGGCCCCCGAGCAACTCGCATGGGGACTGGCCTTTCCTGAGGACACCAGGGCGGGTCCCTGAGGTCCCCGTCGTAACTCGAGAACACCTGCCACAACTCGAGAAAATCCAGGAAGTTCTCCCTTCCAGGCGAGATGAGGCCTATTTCCGATGAGGCGTCTGGAGACTAATAACACCGAACCTCTGGAATTTCGAAAGGGTCTTTCACACCCTTGCTGCAACTCAAGAAGTTCACCGCCATACCCGTCTCCACTCGAGAGGAAGCACGATGGTCCCGCCCACATCCAGAGGAGCCCCGTTTCCCCCTCGTAGCTCGAGATGAGGGATCCTTTCCCTGCTTTCAACGGGAAAGAATTCCCGGCGTTCCCGTCGCATCTCAAGAGGAGGCACTCTCAACAGGAAAGGAGAGAGGAACTCCATGGTCCTACCACCATTCCAAGAGTCCCCCAGATGTCTCAGTCCAATCCAGAGGAACCTCTTTGCCCTGCACTGTCTCATCTTTCACGCCGAGAATCGACTCACACCACGGTGGCACGTGGGACAGCCCTGTGGGAAAGCCTCGAGGGAAAACCACAGATCCTTGGATCCACGCGACGGAAAGCGTGACATTGCTGCTACAGCCTGGAAGGAAAGCGCACGTGCATGCCCCCACTCGAGACGGGGCCTGACTCCCCTGGGGAGACTCCAGAAGTACCCAAAGATCCATGTCAGCCCCTGAGAGGAATCCTCGGTTCCGGCCCTGACTCCACACAAGGTTTTTGGCCCCGGTATCGACGGGAGAGGAATCCCGAGAGGCCCCCTAGCAACTCGCATGGGGACTGGCCTCTCCTGAGGCCACCAGGGCGGGTCCCTGAGGTCTCCGTCGTAACTCGAGAACACCTGCCACAACTCGAGAAAATCCAGGAAGTTCTCCCTTCCAGGCGAGATGAGGCCTATTTCCGATGAGGCGTCTGGAGACTAACGACACCTAACCTCTGGAACTTCGAAAGGGTCTTTCACACCCTTGCTGCAACTCAAGAAGTTCACCGCCATAGCCGTGTCCACTCGAGAGGAAGCACGATGGTCCCGCCCACATCCAGAGGAGCCCCGTTTCCCCCTCGTAGCTCGAGATGAGGGAACCTTTCCCTGCTTTCAACGGGAAAGAATTCCCGGCATTCCCGTCGCATCTCAAGAGGAGGCACTCTCAACAGGAAAGGCGAGAGGAACTCCATGGTCGTACCACCATTCCAAGAGTCCCCCAGATGTCTCAGTCCATTCCAGAGGAACCTCTTTGCCCTGCACTGGCTCATCTTTCACGCCGAGGATCGACTCACACCACGGTGGCACGTGGGACAACCCTGTGGGAAAGCCTCGAGGCAAAGCCTCGAGGGAAAACCACAGATCCTTTGATCCACGCGACGGGAAGCGTGACATTGCTGCTACAGCCTGGAAGGAAAGCGCACGTGCATGCCCCCACTCGAGACGGGGCCTGACTCCCCTGGGGAGACTCCAGAAGTACCCAAAGATCCATGTCAGCCCCTGAGAGGAATCCTCGGTTCCGGCCCTGACTCCACACAAGGTTTTTGGCACCGGTATCGACGGGAGAGGAATCCCGAGAGGCCCCCTAACAACTCGCATGGGGACTGGCCTCTCCTGAGGCCACCAGGGCGGGTCCCTGAGGTCTCCGTCGTAACTCGAGAACACCTGTCGCAACTCGAGAAAATCCAGGAAGTTCTCCCTTCCAGGCGAGAAGAATCCTATTTCCGATGAGGCGTTTGGAGACTAATGACACCTAAACTCTGGAACTTCGAAAGGGTCTTTCACACCCTTGCTGCGACTCAAGAAGTTCACCGCCATACCCGTCTCCACTCGCGAGGAATCACGATGGTCCCTCCCACATCCAGAGGAGCCCCGTTTCCCCCTCGTAGCTCGAGATGAGGGATCCTTTCCCTGCGTTCAACGGGAAAGAATTCCCGGCATTCCCGTCGCATCTCAAGAGGAGGCACTCTCAACAGGAAAGGCGAGAGGAACTCCATGGTCGTACCACCATTCCACGAGTCCCCCAGATGTCTCAGTCCATTTCAGAGGAACCTCTTTGCCCTGCACTGGCTCATCTTTCACGCCGACGATCGACTCACACCACGGTGGCACGTGGGACAGCCCTGTGTGAAAGCCTCGAGGGAAAGCCTCGAGGGAAAACCACAGATCCTTTGATCCAGGCTACGGGAAGCGTGACATTGCTGCTACAGCCTGGAAGGAAAGCGCACGTGCATGCCCCCACTCGAGACGAGGCCTGACGGCCCTGGGGAGACTCCAGAAGTACCCAAAGATCCATGTCAGCCCCTGAGAGGAATCCTCGATTCCAGCCCTGACTCCACACAAGGTTTCTGGCAGCGGTATCGACGGGAGAGGAATCCCGAGAGGCCCCCTAGCAACTCCCATGGGGACTGGCCGTTCCTGAGGCCACCAGGGCGGGTCCCTGAGGTCCCCGTCGTAACTCGAGAACACCTGCCACAACTCAAGAAAATCCAGGAAGTTCTCCCTTCCAGGCGAGATGAGGCCTATTTCCGATGAGGCGTCTGGAGACTAACGACACCTAACCTCTGGAACTTCGAAAGGGTCTTTCACACCCTTGCTGCAACTCAAGAAGTTTACCGTCATACCCGTCTCCACTCGAGAGGAAGCACGATGGTCCCGCCCACATCCAGAGGAGCCCCGTTTCCCCCTCGGAGCTCGAGATGAGGGATCCTTTCCCTGCTTTCAACGGGAAAGAATTCCCGGCGTTCCCGTCGCATCTCAAGAGGAGGCACTCTCAACAGGAAAGGCGAGAGGAACTCCATGGTCGTACCACCATTCCAAGAGTCCCCCAGATGTCTCAGTCCATTCCAGAGGAACCTCTTTGCCCTGCACTGGCTCATCTTTCACGCTGTGGATCGACTCACACCACGGTGGCACGTGGGAGAGCCCTGTGGGAAAGCCTGGAGGGAAAGCCTCGAGGGAAAACCACAGATCCTTTGATCCACGCGACGGGAAGCTTGACATTGCTGCTACAGCCTGGAAGGAAAGCACACGTGCATGCTCCCACTCGAGATGAGGCCTGACTCCCCTGGGGAGACTCCACAAGTACCCAAAGATCCATGTCAGCCCCAGAGAGGAATCCTCGGTTCCGGCCCTGACTTCACACAAGGTTTTTGGCTCCGGTATCGACGGGAGAGGAATCCCGATAGGCCCCCTAGCAACTCGCATGGGGACTGGCCTCTCCTGAGGCCACCAGGGCGGGTCCCTGAGGTCCCCGTCGTAACTCGAGAACACCTGCCGCAACTCGAGAAAATCCAGGAGTTCTCCCTTCCACGCGAGATGAGGCCTATTTCCGATAAGGCGTCTGGAGACTAATGACACCTAACCTCTGGAACTTCGAAAGGGTCTTTCACACCCTTGCTGCAACTCAAGAAGTTCACCGCCATACCCGTCTCCACTCGAGAGGAAGCACGATGGTCCCGCCCACATCCAGAGGAGCCCCGTTTCCCCCTCGTAGCTCGAGATGAGGGATCCTTTCCCTGCTTTCAACGGGAAAGAATTCCCGGCGTTCCCGTCGCATCTCAAGAGGAGGCACTCTCAACAGGAAAGGCGAGAGGAACTCCATGGTCGTACCACCATTCCAAGAGTCCCCCAGATGTCTCAGTCCAATCCAGAGGAACCTCCTTGCCCTGCACTGTCTCATCTTTCACGCCGAGAATCGACTCACACCACGGTGGCACGTGGGACAGCCCTGTGGGAAAGCCTCGAGGGAAAACCACAGATCCTTTGATCCACGCGACGGGAACCGAGACATTGCTGCTACAGCCTGGAAGGAAAGCGCACGTGCATGCCCCCACTGGAGACAAGGCCTGACTCCCCTGGGGAGACTCCAGAAGTACCCAAAGATCCATATCAGCCCCTGAGAGGAATCCTCGGTTCCGGCCCTGACTCCACACAAGTTTTTTGGCCCCGGAATCGACAGGAGAGGAATCCTGAGAGGCCCCCGAGCAACTCGCATGGGGATTGGCCTTTCCTGAGGCCACCAGGGCGGGTCCCTGAGGTCCCCGTCGTAACTCGAGAACACCTGCCGCAACTCGAGAAACTTCAGGAAGTTCTCCCTTCCAGGCGAGATGAGGCCTATTTCCGATGAGGCGTCTGGGGACTAATGACACGGAACCTCTGGAACTTCGAAAGTGTCTTTCACAACCTTGCTGCAACTCAAGAAGTTCACCGCCATATCCGTCTCCACTCGAGAGGAAACATGATGGTCCCGCCCACATCCAGAGGAGCCCCGTTTGCCCCTCGTAGCTCGAGATGAGGGATCCTTTCCCTGCTATCAACGGGAAAGTATTTTCAGCGTTCCCGTCGCATCTCAAGAGGAGGCACTCTCAACAGGAAAGACGAGAGGAACTCCATGGTCGTACCACCATTCCAAGAGTCCCCCAGATGTTTCAGTCCATTCCAGAGGAACCTCTTTGCCCTGCACTGACTCATCTTTCATGCCGAAGATCGACTCACACCACGGTGGCACGTGGGACAGCCCTGTGGGATAGCCTCGAGGGAAAGCCTAGAGGGAAAACCACAGATCCTTTGATCCACGCGACGGGAAGCGTGACATTGCTGCTACAGCCTGGAAGTAAAGCGCACGTGCATGCCCCCACTCGAGACGAGGACTGACTCCCCTGGGGAGACTCCAGAAAGACCCAAAGATCCATGTCAGCCCCTTAGAGGAATCCTCCGTTCCGGCCCTGACTCCACACAAGGTTTTAGGCCCCGGTATCGACTGGAGAGGAATCCCGAGAGGCACCCTAGCAACTCGTATGGGGACTGGAGTTTCCTGAGGCCACCAGGGCTTGTCCCTCACGTCCCCGTCGTAACTCGAGAACACCTGCCGCAACTCGAGAAAATCCAGGAAGTTCTCCGTTCCAGGCGAGATGAGGCCTATTTCCGATGAGGCGTCTGGAGTCTAATGACAGCTAATCTCTGGGACTTCAAAGGGGTCTTTCACACCCTTGCTGCAACTCAAGAAGTTCACCGCCATACCCGTCTCCACTCGAGAGGAAGCACGATGGTCCCGCCCACATTCAGAGGAGCCCCGTTTCCCCCTCGTAGCTCGAGATGAGGGATCCTTTCCCTGCTTTCAACAGGAAAGAATTCCCGGCGTTCCCGTCGCATCTCAAGAGGAGGAACTCTCAACACGAAAGGCGAGAGGAACTCCATGGTCGTACCACCATTCCAAGAGTCCCCCAGATGTCTCAGTCCATTCCAGAGGAACCTCTTTGCCCTGCACTGGCTCATCTTTCACGCCGAGGATCGACTCACACCACGGTGGCACGTGGGACAGCCCTGTGGGAAAGCCTCGAGGGAAAACCACAGATCCTTTGATCCACGCGACGGGAAGCGTGACATTGCTGCTACAGCCTGGAAGGAAGGCGCACGTGCATGCCCACACTCGAGACGAGGCCTGACCCCCCTAGGGAGACTCCAGAAGTACCCAAAGACCCATGTCAGCCCCTGAGAGGAATCCTCGGTTCCAGCCCTGACTCCACAGAAGGATTTTGGCCCCGGTATCGACGGGAGAGGAATCCCGAGAGGCCCCCGAGCAACTCGCATGGGGACTGGCCTTTCCTGAGGACACCAGGGCGGGTCCCTGAGGTCCCCGTCGTAACTCGAGAACACCTGCCACAACTCGAGAAAATCCAGGAAGTTCTCCCTTCCAGGCGAGATGAGGCCTATTTCCGATGAGGCGTCTGGAGACTAATAACACCGAACCTCTGGAACTTCGAAAGGGTCTTTCACACCCTTGCTGCAACTCAAGAAGTTCACCGCCATACCCGTCTCCACTCGAGAGGAAGCACGATGGTCCCGCCCACATCCAGAGGAGCCCCGTTTCCCCCTCGTAGCTCGAGATGAGGGATCCTTTCCCTGCTTTCAACGGGAAAGAATTCCCGGCGTTCCCGTCGCATCTCAAGAGGAGGCACTCTCAACAGGAAAGGAGAGAGGAACTCCATGGTCCTACCACCATTCCAAGAGTCCCCCAGATGTCTCAGTCCAATCCAGAGGAACCTCTTTGCCCTGCACTGTCTCATCTTTCACGCCGAGAATCGACTCACACCACGGTGGCACGTGGGACAGCCCTGTGGGAAAGCCTCGAGGGAAAACCACAGATCCTTTGATCCACGCGACGGGAACCGAGACATTGCTGCTACAGCCTGGAAGGAAAGCGCACGTGCATGCCCCCACTCGAGACAAGGCCTGACTCCCCTGGGGAGACTCCAGAAGTACCCAAAGATCCATGTCAGCCCCTGAGAGGAATCCTCGGTTCCGGCCCTGACTCCACACAAGTTTTTTGGCCCCGGTATCGACAGGAGAGGAATCCTGAGAGGCCCCCGAGCAACTCGCATGGGGATTGGCCTTTCCTGAGGCCACCAGGGCGGGTCCCTGAGGTCCCCGTCGTAACTCGAGAACACCTGCCGCAACTCGAGAAACTTCAGGAAGTTCTCCCTTCCAGGCGAGATGAGGCCTATTTCCGATGAGGCGTCTGGAGACTAATGACACGGAACCTCTGGAACTTCGAAAGGGTCTTTCACACCCTTGCTGCAACTCAAGAAGTTCACCGCCATATCCGTCTCCACTCGAAAGGAAACATGATGGTCCCGCCCACATCCAGAGGAGCCCCGTTTGCCCCTCGTAGCTCGAGATGAGGGATCCTTTCCCTGCTATCAACGGGAAAGTATTTTCGGCGTTCCCGTCGCATCTCAAGAGGAGGCACTCTCAACAGGAAAGACGAGACGAACTCCATGGTCGTACCACCATTCCAAGAGTCCCCCAGATGTTTCAGTCTATTCCAGAGGAACCTCTTTGCCCTGCACTGACTCATCTTTCATGCCGAAGATCGACTCACACCACGGTGGCACGTGGGACAGCCCTGTGGGATAGACTCGAGGGAAAGCCTAGAGGGAAAACCACAGATCCTTTGATCCACGCGACGGGAAGCGTGACATTGATGCTACAGCCTGGAAGGAAAGCGCACGTGCATGCCCCCACTCGAGACGAGGCCTGACTCCCCTGGGGAGACTCCAGAAAGACCCAAAGATCCATGTCAGCCCCTTAGAGGAATCCTCCGTTCCGGCCCTGACTCCACACAAGGTTTTAGGCCCCGGTATCGACGGGAGAGGAATCCCGAGAGGCACCCTAGCAACTCGTATGGGGACTGGAGTTTCCTGAGGCCACCAGGGCTTGTCCCTCACGTCCCCGTCGTAACTCGAGAACACCTGCCGCAACTCGAGAAAATCCAGGAAGTTCTCCGTTCCAGGCGAGATGAGGCCTATTTCCGATGAGGCGTCTGGAGTCTAATGACAGCTAATCTCTGGGACTTCAAAAGGGTCTTTCACACCCTTGCTGCAACTCAAGAAGTTCACCGCCATACCCGTCTCCACTCGAGAGGAAGCACGATGGTCCCGCCCACATTCAGAGGAGCCCCGTTTCCCCCTCGTAGCTCGAGATGAGGGATCCTTTCCCTGCTTTCAACAGGAAAGAATTCCCGGCGTTCCCGTCGCATCTCAAGAGGAGGAACTCTCAACAGGAAAGGCGAGAGGAACTCCATGGTCGTACCACCATTCCAAGAGTCCCCCAGATGTCTCAGTCCATTCCAGAGGAACCTCTTTGCCCTGCACTGGCTCATCTTTCACGCCGAGGATCGACTCACACCACGGTGGCACGTGGGACAGCCCTGTGGGAAAGCCTAGAGGGAAAACCACAGATCCTTTTATCCACGCGACGGGAACCGTGACATTGCTGCTACAGCCTGTAAGGAAAGCGCACGTGCATGCCCCCACTCGAGACGAGGCCTGACTCCCCTGGGGAGACTCCAGAAGTACCCAAAGATCCATGTCAGCCCCTGAGAGGAATCCTCGGTTCCGGCCCTGACTCCACACAAGTATTTTGGCCCCGGTATCGACGGGAGAGGAATCCCGAGAGGCCCCCTAGGAACTCGCAAGGGGACTGACCTTTCCTGAGGCCATCAGGGCGGGTTCCTGAGGTCCCCGTCGTAACTCGAGAACACCTGCCGCAACTCGAGAAAATCCAGGAAGTTCTCCCTTCCAGGCGAGATGAGGCTTATTTCCGATAAGGCGTCTGGAGACTAATGACACGGAACCTCTGGAACTTCGAAAGGGTCTTTCACACCCTTGCTGCAACTCAAGAAGTTCACCGCCATATCCGTCTCCACTCGAGAGGAAACATGATGGTCCCGCCCACATCCAGAGGAGCCCCGTTTGCCCCTCGTAGCTCGAGATGAGGGATCCTTTCCCTGCTATCAACGGGAAAGTATTTTCGGCGTTCCCGTCGCATCTCAAGAGGAGGCACTCTCAACAGGGAAGACGAGAGGAACTCCATGGTCGTACCACCATTCCAAGAGTCCCCCAGATGTCTCAGTCCATTCCAGAGGAACCTCTTTGCCCTGCACTGGCTCATCTTTCACGCCGAGGATCGACTCACACCACGGTGGCACGTGGGACAGCCCTGTGGGAAAGCCTCGAGGGTAAACCACAGATCCTTTGATCCACGCGACGGGAAGCGTGACATTGCTGCTACAGCCTGGAAGGAAAGCGCACGTGCATGCCCCCACTCGAGACGAGGCCTGACTCCCCTGGGGAGACTCCAGAAGTACCCAAAGATCCATGTCAGCCCCTGAGAGGAATCCTCGGTTCCGGCCCTGACTCCACACAAAGTTTTTGGCCCCCGTATCGACGGGAGAGGAATCCCGAGCGGCCCCCGAGCAACTCGCATGGGAATGGCCTTTCCTGAGGCCACCAGGGCGGGTCCCTGAGGTCCCCGTCGTAACTCGAGAACACCTGCCGCAACTCGAGAAAATCCAGGAAGTTCTCCCTTCCAGGCGAGATGAGGCCTATTTCCGATGAGACGTCTGGAGACTAATGACACCGAACCTCTGGAACTTCGAAAGGGTCTTTCACACCCTTGCTGCAACTCAAGAAGTTCACCGCCATACCCGTCTCCATTCGAGAGGAAACACGATGGTCCCGCCCACATCCAGAGGAGCCCCGTTTCCACCTCGTAGCTCGAGATGAGGGATCCTTTCCCTGCTATCAACGGGAAAGAATTCCCGGCGTTCCCGTCGCATCTCAAGAGGAGGCACTCTCAACAGGAAAGATGAGAGGAACTCCATGGTCGTACCACCATTCCAAGAGTCCCCGAGATTTCTCAGTCCATTCCAGAGGAAACTCTTTGCCCTGCACTGGCTCATCTTTCACGAAGAGGATTGACTCACACCACGGTGTCACGTGGGACAGCCCTGTGGGAAAGCCTCGAGGGAAAGCCTCGAGGGAAAACCACAGATCCTTTGATCCACGAGCCGGGAAGCGTGACATTGCTGCTACAGCCTGGAAGGAAAGCGCATGTGCATGCCCCCACTCGAGACGAGGCCTGACTCCCCTGGGGAGACTCCAGAAGTACCCAAAGATCCATGTCAGCCCCTGAGAGGAATCTTCGGTTTCGGCCCTGACTCCACACAAGGTTTTTGGCCCCGGTATCGATGGGAGAGGAATCCGGTGAGGCCCCCTATCCACTCGCATGGGGACTGGCCTCTCCTGTGGCCACCACGGCGGGTCCCTGAGGTCCCCGTCGTAACTCAAGAACACCTGCCGCAACTCGAGAAAATCCAGGAAGTTCTCCCTTCCAGGCGAGATGAGGCCTATTTCCGATGAGGCGTCTGGAGTCTAATGACAGCTAATCTCTTGGACTTCAAAAGGGTCTTTCACACCCTTGCTGCAACTCAAGAAGTTCACCGCCATACCCGTCTCCACTCGAGAGGAAGCACGATGGTCCCGCCCACATCCAGAGGAGCCCCGTTTCCCCCTCGGAGCTCGAGATGAGGGATCCTTTCCCTGCTATCTACGGGAAAGAATTCCCGGCGTTCCCGTCGCATCTCAAGAGGAGGCACTCTCAACAGGAAAGATGAGAGGAACTCCATGGTCGTACCACCATTCCAAGAGTCCCCGAGATTTCTCAGTCCATTCCAGAGGAAACTCTTTGCCCTGCACTGGCTCATCTTTCACGCCGAGGATCGACTCACACCACGGTGGCACGTGGGACAGCCCTGTGGGAAAGCCTCGAGGGAAAACCACAGATCCTTTGATCCACGCGACGGGAAGAATGACATTGCTGCTACAGCCTGGAAGGAAAGCGCACGTGCATGCCCCCACTCGAGACGAGGCCTGACTCCCCTGGGGAGACTCCAGAAGTACCCAAAGATCCATGTCAGCCCCTGAGAGGAATCCTCGGTTCCGGCCCTGACTCCACACAAGGTTTTTGGCCCCGGTATCGACGGGAGAGGAATCCCGAGAGGCCCGCTAGCAACTAGCATGGGGACTGGCCGTTCCTGAGGCCACCAGGGCGGGTCCCTGAGGTCCCCGTCGTAACTCGAGAACACCTGCCGCAACTCGAGAAAATCCAGGAAGTTCTCCTTTCCAGGCGAAATGAGGCCTATTTCTGATGAGTCGTCTGGAGACTAATGACACCTAACCTCTGGAACTTCGAAAGGGTCTTTCACACCCTTGCTGCAACTCAAGAATTTCACCGCAATACCCGTCTCCACTCGAGAGGAAGCACGATGGTCCCGCCCACATCGAGAGGAGCCCCGTTTCCCCCTCGTAGCTCGAGATGAGGGATCCTTTCCCTGCTTTCAACGGGAAAGAATTCCCGGCGTTCCCGTCGCATCTCAAGAGGAGGCACTCTCAACAGGAAAGGCGAGAGGAACTCCATGGTCGTACTACCATTCCTAGAGTCCCCCAGATGTCTCAGTCCAATCCAGAGGAATCTCTTTGCCCTGCACTGGCTCATCTTTCCCGCCGAGAATCGACTCACACAACGGTGGCACGTGGGACAGCCCTGTGGGAAAGCCTCGAGGGAAAACCACAGATCCTTTGATCCACGAGACGGGAAGCGTGACATTGCTGCTACAGCCTGGAAGGAAGGCGCACGTGCATGCCCCCACTCGAGACGAGGCCTGACCACCCTGGGGAGACTCCAGAAGTACCCAAAGACCCATGTCAGCCCCTGAGAGGAATCCTCGGTTCCGGCCCTGACTCCACACAAGGATTTTGGCCCCGGTATCGACGGGAGAGGAATCCCGAAAGGCCCCCTAGGAACTCCCATGGGGACTGGCCTTTCCTGAGGCCACCAGGGCGGATCCCTGAGGTCCCCGTCGTAACTCGAGAACACCTGACGCAACTCGAGAAAATCCAGGAAGTTCTCCCTTCCAGGCGAGATGAGGCCTATTTCAGATGAGGCGTCTTGAGACTAATGACACCGAACCTCTGGAACTTCGAAAGGGTCTTTCACACCCTTGCTGCAACTCAAGAAGTTCACCGCCTTACCCGTCTCCACTCGAGAGGAAGCACGATGGTCCCGCCCACATCCAGGGGAGCCCCGTTTCCCCCTCGTAGCTCGAGATGAGGGATCCTTTCCCTGCTATCAACGGGAAATAATTCCCGGCGTTCCCGTCACATCTCAAGAGGAGGAACTCTCAACAGGAAAGGCGAGAGGAACTCCATGGTCGTACCACCATTCCAAGAGTCCCCCAGATGTCTCACTCCATTCCAGAGGAACCTCTTTCCCCTGCACTGGCTCATCTTTCACGCCGAGGATCGACTCACACCACGGTGTCACGTGGGACAGCCCTGTGGGAAAGCCTCGAGGGAAAACCACAGATCCTTTGATCCACGCGACGGGAAGCGTGACATTGCTGCTACAGCCTGGAAGGAAAGCCCACGTGCATGCCCCCACTCGAGACGAGGCCTGACTCCCCTGGGGAGACTCCACAAGTACCCAAAGATCCATGTCAGCCCCTGAGAGGAATTCTCGGTTCCGGCCCTGACTCCACACAAGCTTTTTGGCCCCGGTATCGACGGGAGAGGAATCCCGAGAGGCCCCCTAGCAACTCGCATGGGGACTGGCCTCTCCTGAGGCCACCAGGGCGGGTCCCTGAGGTCCCCGTCGTAACTCGAGAACACCTGCCGCAACTCGAGAAAATCCAGGAAGTTCTCCCTTCCAGGCGAGATGAGGCCTATTTCCGATGAGGCCTCTGGAGACAAATGACACCTAACCTCTGGAACTTCGAAGGGGTCTTTCACACCCTTGCTGCAACTCAAGAAGTTCACCGCCATACCCGTCTCCACTCGAGAGGAAGCACGATGGTCCCGCCCACATCCAGAGGAGCCCCGTTTCCCCCTCGTAGCTCGAGATGAGGGATCCATTCCCTGCTGTCAACGGGAAAGAATTCCCGGCGTTCCCGTCGCATCTCAAGAGGAGGCACTCTCAACAGGAAAGGCGAGAGGAACTCCATGGTCGTACCACCATTCCAAGAGTCCCCCAGATGTCTCAGTCCATTCCAGAGGAGCCTCTTTGCCCTGCACTGGCTCATCTTTCACGCCGAGGATCGACTCACACCACGGTGGCACGTGGGACAGCCCTGTGGGAAAGCCTCGAGCGAAAGCCTCGAGGGAAAACCACAGATCCTTTGATCCACGCGACGGGAAGCGTGACATTGCTGCTACAGCCTGGAAGGAAAGCGCACGTGCATGCCCCCACTCGAGACGAGGCCTGACTCCCCTGGGGAGACTCCACAAGTACCCAAAGATCCATGTCAGCCCCTGAGAGGAATCCTCGGTTCCGGCCCTGACTCCACACAAGGTTTTTGGCCCCGGTATCGACGGGAGAGGAATCCCGAGAGGCCACCTAGCAACTCGCATGGGGACTGGCCTCTCCTGAGGCCACCACGGCGGGTCCCTGAGGTCCCCGTCGTAACTCGAGAACACCTGCCGCAACTCGAGAAAATCCAGGAAGTTCTCCCTTCCAGGCGAGATGAGGCCTATTTCCGATGAGGCGTCTGGAGACTAATGACACCTAAACTCTGGAACTTCGAAAGGGTCTTTCACACCCTTGCTGCAACTCAAGAAGTTCACCGCCATACCCGTCTCCACTCGAGAGGAAGCACGATGGTCCCGCCCACATCCAGAGGAGACCCGTTTCCCCCTCGGAGCTCGAGATGAGGGATCCATTCCCTGCTTTCAACGGGAAAGAATTCCCGGCGTTCCCGTCGCATCTCAAGAGGAGGCACTCTCAACAGGAAAGGCGAGAGGAACTCCATGGTCGTACCACCATTCCAAGAGTCCCCCAGATGTCTCAGTCCATTCCAGAGGAGCCTCTTTGCCCTGCACTGGCTCATCTTTCACGCCGAGGATCGACTCACACCACGGTGGCACGTGGGACAGCCCTGTGGGAAAGCCTCGAGGGAAAGCCTCGAGGGAAAACCACAGATCCTTTGATCCACGCGACGGGAAGCGTGACATTGCTGCTACAGCCTGGAAGGAAAGCGCACGTGCATGCCCCCACTCGAGACGAGGCCTGACTCCCCTGGGGAGACTCCAGAAGTACCCAAAGATCTATGTCAGCCCCTGAGAGGAATCCTCGGTTCCGGCCCTGACTCCACACAATGTTTTTGGCCCTGGTATCGACGGGAGAGGAATCCCGAGAGGCCCCCTAGCAACTCGCATGGGGACTGGCCTCTCCTGAGGCCACCAGGGCGGGTCCCTGAGGTCCCCGTCGTAACTCGAGAACACCTGCCGCAACTCGAGAAAATCCAGGAAGTTCTCCCTTCCAGGCGAGATGAGGCCTATTTCCGATGAGGCGTCTGGAGACTAATGACACCTAAACTCTGGAACTTCGAAAGGGTCTTTCACACCCTTGCTGCAACTCAAGAAGTTCACCGCCATACCCGTCTCCACTCGAGAAGAAGCACGATGGTCCCGCCCACATCCAGAGGATACCCGTTTCCCCCTTGGAGCTCGAGATGAGGGATCCATTCCCTGCTTTCAACGGGAAAGAATTCCCGGCGTTCCCGTCGCATCTCAAGAGGAGGCACTCTCAACAGGAAAGGCGAGAGGAACTCCCTGGTCGTACCACCATTCCAAGAGTCCCCCAGATGTCTCAGTCCATTCCAGAGGAGCCTCTTTGCCCTGCACTGGCTCATCTTTCACGCCGAGGATCGACTCACACCACGGTTGCATGTGGGACAGCCCTGTGGGAAAGCCTCGAGGGAAAGCCTCGAGGGAAAACCACAGATCCTTTGATCCACGCGACGGGAAGCGTGACATTGCTGCTACAGCCTGGAAGGAAAGCGCACGTGCATGCCCCCACTCGAGACGAGGCCTGACTCCCCTGGGGAGACTCCAGAAGTACCCAAAATCCATGTCAGCCCCTGAGAGGAATCCTCGGTTCCGGCCCTGACTCCACACAAGGTTTTTGGCCCCGGTATCGACGGGAGAGGAATCCCGAGAGGCCCCCTAGCAACTCGCATGGGGACTGGCCTCTCCTGAGGCCAACAGGGCGGGTCCCTGAGGTCCCCGTCGTAACTGGAGAACACCTGCCGCAACTCGAGAAAATCCAGGAAGTTCTCCCTTCCAGGCGAGATGAGGCCTATTTCCGATGAGGCCTCTGGAGACAAATGACACCTAACCTCTGGAACTTCGAAAGGGTCTTTCACACCCTTGCTGCAACTCAATAAGTTCACCGCCGTACCCGTCTCCACTCGAGAGGAAGCACGATGGTCCCGCCCACATCCAGAGGAGCCCCGTTTCCCCCTCGTAGCTCGAGATGAGGGATCCTTTCCCTGCTTTCAACGGGAAAGAATTCCCGGCGTTCCCGTCGCATCTCAAGAGGAGGCACTCTCAACAGGAAAGGCGAGAGGAACTCCATGGTCGTACCACCATTCCAAGAGTCCCCCAGATGTCTCAGTCCATTCCAGAGGAGACTCTTTGCCCTGCACTGGCTTATCTTTCACGCCGAGGATCGACTCACACCACGGTGGCACGTGGGACAGCCCTGTGGGAAAGCCTCGAAGGAAAGCCTCGAGGGAAAACCACAGATCCTTTGATCCTCGCGACGGGAAGCGTGACATTGCTGCTACAGCCTGGAAGGAAAGCGCACGTGCATGCCCCCACTCGAGACGAGGCCTGACTCCCCTGGGGAGACTCCACAAGTACCCAAAGATCCATGTCAGCCCCTGAGAGGAATCCTCGGTTCCGGCCCTAACTCCACACAAGGTTTTTGCCCCGGTATGGACGGGAGAGGAATCCCGAGAGGCCCCCTAGCATCTCGCATGGGGACTGGCCTCTCCTGAGGCCACCAGGGCGGGTCCCTGAGGTCCCCGTCGTAACTCGAGAACACCTGCCGCAACTCGAGAAAATCCAGGAAGTTCTCCCTTCCAGGCGATTGAGGCCTATTTCCGATGAGGCGTCTGGAGACAAATGACAACAAACCTCTGGAACTTCTAAAGGGTCTTTCACACCCTTGATGCAACTGAAGAAGTTCACCTCCATACCCGTCTCCACTCGAGAGGAAGCACGATGGTCCCGCCCACATCCAGAGGAGCCCCGTTTCCCCCTCGGAGCTCGAGATGAGGGATCCTTTCCCTGCTTTCAACGGGAAAGAATTCCCGGCGTTCCCGTCGCATCTCAAGAGGAGGCACTCTCAACAGGAAAGGCGAGAGGAACTCCATGGTCGTACCACCATGCCAAGAGTCCCCCAGATGTCTCAGTCCATTCCAGAGGAGCCTCTTTGCCCTGCACTGGCTCATCTTTCACGCCGAGGATCGACTCACACCACGGTGGCACGTGGGACAGCCCTGTGGGAAAGCCTCGAGGGAAAGCCTCGACGGAAAACCACAGATCCTTTGATCCACGCGACGGGAAGCGTGACATTGCTGCTACAGCCTGGAAGGAAAGCGCACGTGCATGCCCCCACTCGAGACGAGGCCTGACTCCCCTGGGGAGACTCCAGAAGTACCCAAAGATCCATGTCAGCCCCTGAGAGGAATCCTCGGTTCCGGCCCTGACTCCACACAAGGTTTTTGGCCCCGGTATCGACGGGAGAGGAATCCCGAGAGGCCCCCTAGCAACTCGCATGGGGACTGGCCTCTCCTGAGGCCACCACGGCGGGTCCCTGAGGTCCCCGTCGTAACTCGAGAACACCTGCCGCAACTCGAGAAAATCCAGGAACTTCTCCGTTCCAGGCAAGATGAGGCCTATTTCCGATGAGGCCTCTGGAGACAAATGACACCTAACCTCTGGAACTTCGAAAGGGTCTTTCACAGCCTTGCTGCAACTCAAGAAGTTCACCGCCATACCCGTCTCCACTCGAGAGGAAGCACGATGGTCCCGCCCACATCCAGAGGAGCCCCGTTTCCCCCTCGTAGCTCGAGATGAGGGATCCATTCCCTGCTTTCAACGGGAAAGAATTCCCGGCGTTCCCGTCGCATCTCAAGAGGAGGCACTCTCAACAGGAAAGGCGAGAGGAACTCCATGGTCGTACCACCATTCCAAGAGTCCCCCAGATGTCTCAGTCCATTCCAGAGGAGCCTCTTTGCCCTGCACTGGCTCATCTTTCACGCCGAGGATCGACTCACACCACGGTGGCACGTGGGACAGCCCTGTGGGAAAGCCTCGAGGGAAAACCACAGATCCTTTGATCCACGCGACGGGAACCGAGACATTGCTGCTACAGCCTGGAAGGAAAGCGCACGTGCATGCCCCCACTCGAGACAAGGCCTGACTCCCCTGTGGAGACTCCAGAAGTACCCAAAGATCCATGTCAGCCCCTGAGAGGAATCCTCGGTTCCGGCCCTGACTCCACAGAAGTTTTTTGGCCCTGGTATCGACAGGAGAGGAATCCTGAGAGGCCCCCGAGCAACTCGCATGGGGACTGGCCTTTCCTGAGGCCACCAGGGCGGGTCCCTGAGGTCCCCGTCGTAACTCGAGAACACCTGCCACAACTCGAGAAACTTCAGGAAGTTCTCCATTCCAGGCTAGATGAGGCCTATTTCCGATGAGGCGTCTGGAGACTAATGACACGGAACCTCTGGAACTTCGAAAGGGTCTTTCACACCCTTGCTGCAACTCAAGAAGTTCACCGCCATAACCGTCTCCACTCGAGAGGAAACATGATGGTCCCGCCCACATCCAGAGGAGCCCCGTTTGCCCCTCGTAGCTCGAGATGAAGGATCCTTTCCCTGCTATCAACGGGAAAGTATTTTCGGCGTTCCCGTCGCATCTCAAGAGGAGGCACTCTCAACAGGAAAGACGAGAGGAACTCCATGGTCGTACCACCATTCCAAGAGTCCCCCAGATGTTTCAGTCCATTCCAGAGGAACCTCTTTGCCTTGCACTGGCTCATCTTTCATGCCGAAGATCGACTCACACCACGGTGGCACGTGGGACAGCCCTGTGGGATAGCCTCGAGGGAAAGCCTAGAGGGAAAACCACAGATCCTTTGATCCACGCGACGGGAAGCGTGATATTGCTGCTACAGCCTGGAAGGAAAGCGCACGTGCATGCCCCCACTCGAGACGAGGCCTGAATCCCCTGGGGAGACTCCAGAAAGACCCAAAGATCCATGTCAGCCCCTTAGAGGAATCCTCCGTTCCGGCCCTGACTCCACACAAGGTTTTTGGCCCCGGTATCGACGGGAGAGGAATCCCGAGAGGCACCCAAGCAACTCGCATGGGGACTGGAGTTTCCTGAGGCCACCAGGTCTTGTCCCTTACGTCCCCGTCGTAACTCGAGAACACCTGCCGCAACTCGAGAAAATCCAGGAAGTTCTCCGTTCCAGGCGAGATGAGGCCTATTTCCGATGAGGCGTCTGGAGTCTAATGACAGCTAATCTCTGGGACTTCAAAAGGGTCTTTCACACCCATGCTGCAACTCAAGAAGTTCACAGCCATACCCGTCTCCACTCGAGAGGAAGCACGATGGTCCCGCCCACATTCAGAGGAGCCCCGTTTCCCCCTCGTAGCTCGAGATGAGGGATCCTTTCCCTGCTTTCAACAGGAAAGAATTCCCGGCGTTCCCGTCGCATCTCAAGAGGAGGAACTCTCAACAGGAAAGGCAAGAGGAACTCCATGGTCGTACCACCATTCCAAGAGTCCCCCAGAGGTCTCAGTCCATTCCAGAGGAACCTCTTTGCCCTGCACTGGCTCATCTTTCACGCCGAGGATCGACTCACACCACGGTGGCACGTGGGACAGCCCTGTGGGAAAGCCTCGAGGGAAAACCACAGATCCTTTGATCCACGCGACGGGAACCGTGACATTGCTGCTACAGCCTGTAAGGAAAGCGCACGTGCATGCCCCCACTCGAGACGAGGCCTGACTCCCCTGGGGAGACTCCAGAAGTACCCAAAGATCCATGTCAGCCCCTGAGAGGAATCCTCGGTTCCGGCCCTGACTCCACACAAGTATTTTGGCCCCGGTATCGACGGGAGAGGAATCCCGAGAGGCCCCCTAGGAACTCGCAAGGGGACTGACCTTTCCTGAGGCCACCAGGGCGGGTTCCTGAGGTCCCCGTCGTAACTCGAGAACACCTGCCGCAACTCGAGAAAATCCAGGAAGTTCTCCCTTCCAGGCGAGATGAGGCCTATTTCCGAAAAGGCGTCTGGAGACTAATGACACGGAACCTCTGGAACTTCGAAAGGGTCTTTCACACCCTTGCTGCAACTCAAGAAGTTCACCGTCATAACCGTCTCCACTCGAGAGGAAACATGATGGTCCCGCCCACATCCAGAGGAGCCCCGATTGCCCCTCGTAGCTCGAGATGAGGGATCCTTTCCCTGCTATCAACGGGAAAGTATTTTCGGCGTTCCCGTCGCATCTCAACAGGAGGCACTCTCAACAGGAAAGACGAGAGGAACTCCATGGTCGTACCACCATTCCAAGAGTCCCCGAGATTTCTCAGTCCATTCCAGAGGAACCTCTTTGCCCTGCAATGGCGCATCTTTCACGCCGAGGATCGACTCACACCACGGTGGCACGTGGGACAGCCCTGTGGGAAAGCCTCGAGGGTAAACCACAGATCCTTTGATCCACGCGACGGGAAGCGTGACATTGCTGCTACAGCCTGGAAGGAAAGCGCACGTGCATGCCCCCACTCGAGACGAGGCCTGACTCCCCTGGGGAGACTCCAGAAGTACCCAAAGATCCATGTCATCCCCTGAGAGGAATCCTCGGTTCCGGCCCTGACTCCACACAAAGTTTTTGACCCCGGTATCGACGGGAGAGGAATCCCGAGAGGCCCCCTAGCAACTCGCATGGGGACTGGCCTTTCCTGAGGCCACCAGGGCGGGTCCCTGAGGTCCCCGTCGTAACTCGAGAACACCTGCCGCAACTCGAGAAATTCCAGGAAGTTCTCCCTTCCAGGCGAGATCAGGCCTATTTCCGATGAGGCGTCTGGAGACTAATGACACCTAACCTCTGGAACTTCGAAAGGGTCTTTCACACCCTTGCTGCAACTCAAGAAGTTCACCGCCATACCCGTCTCCACTCGAGAGGAAGCACGATGGTCCCGCCCACATCCAGAGGAGCCCCGTTTCCCCCTCGGAGCTCGAGATGAGGGATCCTTTCCCTGCTTTCAACGGGAAAGAATTCCCGGCGTTCCCGTCGCATCTCAAGTGGAGGCACTCTCAACAGGAAAGGCGAGAGGAACTCCATGGTCGTACCACCATTCCAAGAGTCCCCCAGATGTCTCAGTCCATTCCAGAGGAGCCTCTTTGCCCTGCACTGGCTCATCTTTCACGCCGAGGATCGACTCACACCACGGTGGCACGTGGGACAGCCCTGTGGGAAAGCCTCGAGGGAAAACCACAGATCCTTTGATCCACGCGACGGGAAGCGTGACATTGCTGCTACAGCATGGAAGGAAAGCGCACGTGCATGCCCACACTCGAGACGAGGCCTGACTCCCCTGGGGAGACTCCACAAGTACCCAAAGATCCATGTCAGCCCCTGAGAGTAATCCTCGGTTCCGGCCCTGACTCCACACAAGGTTTTTGGCCCCGGTATCGACGGGAGAGGAATCCCGAGAGGCCCCCTAGCAACTCGCATGGGGACTGGCCTCTCCTGAGGCCACCAGGGCGGGTCCCAGAGGTCCCCGTCGTAACTCGAGAACACCTGCCGCAACTCGAGAAAATCCAGGAAGTTCTCCCTTCCAGGCGAGATGAGGCCTATTTCCGATGAGGCGTCTGGAGACTAATGACACCTAACCTCTGGAACTTCGAAAGGGTCTTTCACATCCTTGCTGCAACTCAAGAAGTTCACCGCCATACCCGTCTCCACTCGAGAGGAAGCACGATGGTCCCGCCCACATCCAGAGGAGCCCCGTTTCCCCCTCGTAGCTCGAAATGAGGGATCCTTTCCCTGCTTTCAACGGGAAAGAATTCCCGGCGTTCCCGTCGCATCTCAAGAGGAGGCACTCTCAACAGGAAAGGCGAGAGGAACTCCATGGTCGTACCACCATTCCAAGAGTCCCCCAGATGTCTCAGTCCATTCCAGAGGAACCTCTTTGCCCTGCACTGGCTCATCTTTCACGCCGAGGATCGACTCACACCACGGTGGCACGTGGGACAGCCCTGTGGGAAAGCCTCGAGGGAAAGCCTCGAGGGAAAACCACAGATCCTTTGATCCACGCGACGGGAAGCATGACATTGCTGCTACAGCCTGGAACGAAAGCGCACGTGCATGCCCCCACTCGAGACGAGTCCTGACTCCCCTGGGGAGACTCCAGAAGTACCCAAAGATCCATGTCATCCCCTGAGAGGAATCCTCGGTTCCGGCCCTGACTCCACACAAGGTTTTTGGCCCCGGTATCTACGAGAGAGGAATCCCGAGAGGCCCCCTAGCAACTCGCATGGGGACTGGCCTCTCCTGAGGCCACCAGGGCGGGTCCCTGAGGTCCCCGTCGTAACTCGAGAACACCTGCCGCAACTCGAGAAAATCCAGGAAGTTCTCCCTTCCAGGCGAGATGAGGCCTATTTCCGATGAGGTCTCTGGAGACTAATGACACCTAACCTCTGGAACTTCGAAAGGGTCTTTCACATCCTTGCTGCAACTCAAGAAGTTCACCGCCATACCCGTCTCCACTCGAGAGGAAGCACCATGGTCCCGCCCACATCCAGAGGAGCCCAGTTTCCCCCTCGTAGCTCGAGATGAGGGATCCTTTCCCTGCTTTCAACGGGAAAGAATTCCCGGCGTTCCCGTCGCATCTCAAGAGGAGGCACTCTCAACAGGAAAGGCGAGAGGAACTCCATGGTCGTACCACCATTCCAAGAGTCCCCCAGATGTCTCAGTCCATTCCAGAGGAACCTCTTTGCCCTGCACTGGCTCATCTTTCACGCCGAGGATCGACTCACACCACGGTGGCACGTGGGACAGCCCTGTGGGAAAGCCTCGAGGGAAAGCCTGGAGGGAAAACCACAGATCCTTTGATCCACGCGACGGGAAGCATGACATTGCTGCTACAGCCTGGAACGAAAGCGCACGTGCATGCTCCCACTCGAGACGAGTCCTGACTCCCCTGGGGAGACTCCAGAAGTACCCAAAGATCCATGTCATCCCCTGAGAGGAATCCTCGGTTCCGGCCCTGACTCCACACAAGGTTTTTGGCCCCGGTATCGACGGGAGAGGAATCCCGAGAGGCCCCCTAGCAACTAACATGGGGACTGGCCGTTCCTGAGGCCACCAGGGCGGGTCCCTGAGGTCCCCGTCGTAAATCGAGAACACCTGCCGCAACTCGAGAAAATCCAGGAAGTTCTCCCTTCCAGGCGAGATGAGGCCTATTTCCGATGAGGCGTCTGGAGACTAATGACACCGAACCTCTGGAACTTCGAAAGGGTCTTTCACACCCTTGCTGCAACTCAAGAAGTTCACCGCCATACCCGTCTCCACTCGAGAGGAAACACGATGGTCCCGCCCACATCCAGAGGAGCCCCGTTTCCCCCTCGTAGCTCGAGATGAGGGATCCTTTCCCTGCTATCAACGGGAAAGAATTCCCGGCGTTCCCGTCGCATCTCAAGAGGAGGCACTCTCAACAGGAAAGATGAGAGGAACTCCATGGTCGTACCACCATTCCAAGAGTCTCCGAGATTTCTCAGTCCATTCCAGAGGAAACTCTTTGCCCTGCACTGGCTCATCTTTCACGCCGCGGATCGACTCACACCACGGTGGCACGTGGGACAGCCCTGTGGGAAAGCCTCGAGGGAAAGCCTCGAGGGAAAACCACAGATTCTTTGATCCACGCGACGGGAAGCGTGACATTGCTGCTACAGCCTGGAAGGAAAGCGCACGTGCATGCCCCCACTCGAGACGAGCCCTGACTCCCCTGGGGAGACTCCAGAAGTACCCAAAGATCCATGTCAGCCCCTGAGAGGAATCCTCGGTTCCGGCCCTGACTCCACACAAGGTATTTGGCGCCGGTATCGACGGGAGAGGAATCCGGAGAGGCCCCCTAGCAACTAGCATGGGGACTGGCCATACCTGAGGCAACCAGGGCGGGTCCCTGAGGTCCCCGTCGTAAATCGAGAACACCTGCCGCAACTCGAGAAAATCCAGGAAGTTCTCCTTTCCAGGCGAAATGAGGCCTATTTCCGATGAGGCGTCTGGAGACTAATGACACCTAACCTCTGGAACTTCGAAAGGGTCTTTCACACCCTTGCTGCAACTCAAGAAGTTCACCGCCATACCCGTCTCCACTCGAGAGGAAGCACGATGGTCCCGCCCACATCCAGAGGAGCCCCGTTTCCCCCTCGTAGCTCGAGATGAGGGATCCTTTCCCTGCTTTCAACGGGAAAGAATTCCCGGCGTTCCCGTCGCATCTCAAGGGGAGGCACTCTCAACAGGAAAGGCGAGAGGAACTCCATGGTCGTACCACCATTCCAAGAGTCCCCCAGATGTCTCAGTCCAATCCAGAGGAACCTCTTTTCCCTGCACTGTCTCATCTTTCACGCCGAGAATCGACTCACACCACGGTGGCACGTGAGACAGCCCTGTGGGAAAGCCTCGAGGGAAAACCACAGATCCTTTGATCCACGCGACGGGAACCGAGACATTGCTGCTACAGCCTGGAAGGAAAGCGCACGTGCATGCCCCCACTAGAGACAAGGCCTGACTCCCCTGGGGAGACTCCAGAAGTACCCAAAGATCCATGTCAGCCCCTGAGAGGAATCCTCGGTTCCGGCCCTGACTCCACACAAGTTTTTTGGCCCCGGTATCGACAGGAGAGGAATCCTGAGAGGCCCCCGAGCAACTCGCATGGGGACTGGCCTTTCCTGAGGCCACCAGGGCGGGTCCCTGAGGTCCCCGTCGTAACTCGAGAACACCTGCCGCAACTCGAGAAACTTCAGGAAGTTCTCCCTTCCAGGCGAGATGAGGCCTATTTCCGATGAGGCGTCTGGAGACTAATGACACGGAACCTCTGGAACTTCGAAAGGGTCATTCACACCCTTGCTGCAACTCAAGAAGTTCACCGCCATAACCGTCTCCACTCGAGAGGAAACATGATGGTCCCGCCCACATCCAGAGGAGCCCCGTTTGCCCCTCGTACCTCGAGATGAGGGATCCTTTCCCTGCTTTCAACGGGAAAGAATTCCCGGCGTTCCCGTCGCATCTCAAGAGGAGGCACTCTCAACAGGAAAGACGAGAGGAACTCCATGGTCGTACCACCATTCCAAGAGTCCCCCAGATGTTTCAGTCCATTCCAGAGGAACCTGTTTGCCCTGCACTGGCTCATCTTTCATGCCGAAGATCGACTCACACCACGGTGGCACGTGGGACAGCCCTGTGGGATAGCCTCGAGGGAAAGCCTAGAGGGAAAACCACAGATCCTTTGATCCACGCGACGGGAAGCGTGACATTGCTGCTACAGCCTGGAAAGAAAGCGCACGTGCATGCCCCCACTCGAGACGAGGCCTGACTCCCCTGGGGAGACTCCAGAAGTACCCAAAGATCCATGTCAGCCCCTGAGAGGAATCCTCGGTTCCGGCCCTGACACCACACAAGTATTTTGGCCCCGGTATCGACGGGAGAGGAATCCCGAGAGGCCCCCTACGAACTCGCAAGGGGACTGACCTTTCCTGAGGCCACCAGGGCGGGTTCCTGAGGTCCCCGTCGTAACTCGAGAACACCTGCCGCAACTCGAGAAAATCCAGGAAGTTCTCCCTTCCAGGCGAGATGAGGCCTATTTCCGATAAGGCGTCTGGAGACTAATGACACGGAACCTCTGGAACTTCGAAAGGGTCTTTCACACCCTTGCTGCAACTCAAGAAGTTCACCGCCATACCCGTCTCCACTCGAGAGGAAACATGATGGTCCCGCCCACATCCAGAGGAGCCCCGTTTGCCCCTCGTAGCTCTAGATGAGGGATCCTTTCCCTGCTATCAACGGGAAAGTATTTTCGGCGTTCCCGTCGCATCTCAAGAGGAGGCACTCTCAACAGGAAAGACGAGAGGAACTACATGGTCGTACCACCATTCCAAGAGTCCCCGAGATTTCTCAGTCCATTCCAGAGGAACCTCTTTGCCCTGCACTGGCTCATCTTTCACGCCGAGGATCGACTCACACCACGGTGGCACGTGGGACAGCCCTGTGGGAAAGCCTCGAGCGAAAGCCTCGAGGGAAAACCACAGATCCTTTGATCCACGCGACGGGAAGCGTGACATTGCTGCTACAGCCTGGAAGGAAAGCGCACGTGCATGCCCCCACTCGAGACGAGGCCTGACTCCCCTGGGGAGACTCCAGAAGTACCCAAAGATCCATGTCAGCCCCTGAGAGGAATCCTCGGTTCCGGCCCTGACTCCACACAAGGTTTTTGGCCCCGGTATCGACGGGAGAGGAATCCCGAGAGGCCCCCTAGCAACTCGCAAGGGGACTGGCCTCTCCTGAGGCCACCAGGGCGGGTCCCTGAGGTCCCCGTCGTAACTCGAGAACACCTGCCGCAACTCGAGAAAATCCAGGAAGTTCTCCCTTCCAGGCGAGATGAGGCCTATTTCCGATGAGGCCTCTGGAGACGAATGACACCTAACCTCTGGAACTTCGAAAGGGTCTTTCACACCCTTGCTGCAACTCAAGAAGTTCACCGCCATACCCGTCTCCACTCGAGAGGAAGCACGATGGTCCCGCCCACATCCAGAGGAGCCCTGTTTCCCCCTCGTAGCTCGAGATGAGGGATCCATTCCCTGCTTTCAACGGGAAAGAATTCCCGGCGTTCCCGTCGCATCTCAAGAGGAGGCACTCTCAACAGGAAAGGCGAGAGGAACTCCATGGTCGTACCACCATTCCAAGAGTCCCCCAGATGTCTCAGTCCATTCCAGAGGAGCCTCTTTGCCCTGCACTGGCTCATCTTTCACGCCGAGGATCGACTCACACCACGGTGGCACGTGGGACAGCCCTGTGGGAAAGCCTCGAGGGAAAGCCTCGAGGGAAAACCACAGATCCTTTGATCCACGTGACGGGAAGCGTGACATTGCTGCTACAGCCTGGAAGGAAAGCGCACGTGCATGCCCCCACTCGAGACGAGTCCTGACTCCCCTGGGGAGACTCCAGAAGTACCCAAAGATCCATGTCATCCCCTGAGAGGAATCCTCGGTTCCGGCCCTGACTCCACACAAGGTTTTTGGCCCCGGTATCGACGGGAGAGGAATCCCGAGAGGCCCCCTAGCAACTAGCATGGGGACAGGCCGTTCCTGAGGCCACCAGGGCGGGTCCCTGAGGTCCCCGTCGTAAATCGAGAACACCTGCCGCAACTCGAGAAAATCCAGGAAGTTCTCCTTTCCAGGCGAAATGAGGCCTATTTCCGATGAGGCGTCTGGAGACTAATGACACCTAACCTCTGGAACTTCGAAAGGGTCTTTCACACCCTTGCTGCAACTCAAGTAGTTCACCGCCATACCCGTCTCCACTCGAGAGGAAGCACGATCGTCCCACCCACAACCAGAGGAGCCCCGTTTCCCCCTCGAGCTCAAGATGAGGGATCCTTTCCCTGCTTTAAATGGGAAAGAATTCCGGGGTTCCTGTCGCATCTCAAGAGGAGGCACTCTCAACAGGAAAGGCAAGAGGAACTCCATGGTCGTACCACCATTCCAAGAGACCCCAGATGTCTCAGTCCATTCCAGAGGAACCTCTTTGCCCTGTACTGGCTCATCTTTCACGCCGAGGATCGACTCACACCTCGGTGGCACGTGGGACAGCCCTGTGGGAAAGCCTCGAGGGAAAGCCTCGAGGGAAAACCACAGATCATTTGATCCACGCCACGGGAAGCGTGACATTGCTGCTACAGCCTGGAAGGAAAGCGCACGTGCATGCCCCCACTCGAGACGAGGCCTGACTCCCCTGGGGAGACTCCAGAAGTACCCCAAGATCCATGTCAGCCCGGAGAGGAATCCTCGGTTCCGGCCCTGACTCCACACAAGGTTTTTGGCCCCGGTATCGACGGAAGAGGAATCCCGAGAGGCCCCCTAGCACCTCGCATGGGGACTGGCCTTTCCTGAGGCCACCAGACCGGTCCCTGAGGTCCCCGTCGTAACTGGAGAACACCTGCCGCAACTCGAGAAAATCCAGGAAGTTCTCCCTTCCAGGCGAGATGAGGCCTATTTCTGATGAGGCGTCTGGAGACTAATGACACCTAACCTCTGGAACTTCGAAAGGGTCTTTCACACCCTTGCTGCAACTCAAGTAGTTCACCGCCATACCCGTCTCCACTCGAGAGGAACCACGATCGTCCCACCCATAACCAGAGGAACCCCGTTTCCCCCTCGTAGCTCAAGATGAGGGATCCTTTCCCTGCTTTAAATGGGAAAGAATTCCGGGGTTCCCTTCGCATCTCAAGAGGAGGCACTCTCAACAGGAAAGGCGAGAGGAACTCCATGGTCGTACCACCATTCCAAGAGTCCCCCAGATGTCTCAGTCCATTCCAGAGGAACCTCTTTGCCCTGCACTGGCTCATCTTTCACGCCGAGGATCGACTCACACCACGGTGGCACGTGGGACAGCCCTGTGGGAAAGCCTCTAGGGAAAGCCTCGAGGGAAAACCACAGATCCCTTGATCCACGCGACGGGAAGCGTGACATTGCTGCTACAGCCTGGAAGGAAAGCGCACGTGCATGCCCCCACTCGAGACGAGGCCTGACTCCCCTGGGGAGACTCCAGAAGTACCCAAAGATCCATGTCAGCCCCTGAGAGGAATCCTCGGTTCCGGCCCTGACTCCACACAAGGTTTTTGGCCCCGGTATTGACGGGAGAGGAATCCCGAGAGGCCCCCTAGCAACTAGCATGGGGACTGGCCGTTCCTGAGGCCACCAGGGCGGGTCCCTGAGGTCCCCGTCGTAACTCGAGAACACCTGCCGCAACTCGAGAAAATCCAGGAAGTTCTCCCTTCCAGGCGAGATGAGGCCTATTTCCGATGAGGCGTCTGGAGACTAATGACACCTAACCTCTGGAACTTCGAAAGTGTCTTTCACACCCTTGATGCAACTCAAGAAGTTCACCGCCATACCCGTCTCCACTCGAGAGGAAGCACGATGGTCCCGCCCACATCCAGAGGAGCCCCGTTTCCCCCTCGTAGCTCGAGATGAGGGATCCTTTCCCTGCTTTCAACGGGAAAGAATTCCCGGCGTTTCCGTCGCATCTCAAGAGGAGGCACTCTCAACAGGAAAGGCGAGAGGAGCTCCATGGTCGTACCACCATTCCAAGAGTCCCCCAGATATCTCAGTCCATTCCAGAGGAACCTCTTTGCCCTGTACTGGCTCATCTTTCACGCCGAGGATCGACTCACACCACGGTGGTACGTGGGACAGCCCTGTGGGAAAGCCTCGAGGGAAAGCCTCGAGGGAAAACCACAGATCCTTTGATCCACGCGACGGGAAGCATGACATTGCTGCTACAGCCTGGAAGGAAAGCGCACGTGCATGCCCCCACTCGAGACGAGGCCTGACTCCCCTGGGGAGACTCCAGAAGTACCCAAAGATCCATGTCAGCCCCTGAGAGGAATCCTCGGTTCCGGCCCTGACTCCACACAAGGTTTTTGGCCCCGGTATCGACGGGAGAGGAATCCCGAGAGGCCCCCTAGCAACTAGCATGGGGACTGGCCGTTCCTGAGGCCACCAGGGCGGGTCCCTGAGGTCCCAGTCGTAACTCGAGAACACCTGCCGCAACTCGAGAAAATCCAGGAAGTTCTCCTTTCCAGGCGAAATGAGGCCTATTTCCTATGAGGCGTCTGGAGACTAATGACACCTAACCTCTGGAACTTCGAAAGGGTCTTTCACACCCTTGCTGCAACTCAAGAATTTCACCGCCATACCCGTTTCCACTCGAGAGGAAGCACGATGGTCCCGCCCACATCCATAGGAGCCCCGTTTCCCCCTCGTAGCTCGAGATGAGGGATCCTTTCCCTGCTTTCAACGGGAAAGAATTCCTGGAGTTCCCGTTGCATCTCAAGAGGAGGCACTCTCAACAGGAAAGGCAAGAGGAACTCCATGGTCGTACCACCATTCCAAGAGTCCCCCAGAAGTCTCAGTCCATTCCAGAGGAACCTCTTTGCCCTGCACTGGCTCATCATTCACGCCGAGAATCGACTCACACCACGGTGGCACGTGGGACAGCCCTGTGGGAAAGCCTCGAGGGAAAACCACAGATCCTTTGATCCACGAGACGGGAAGCGTGACATTGCTGCCACAGCCTGGAAGGAAAGCGCACGTGCATGCCCCCACTCGAGACGAGGCCTGACTCCCCTGGGGAGACTCCAGACGTACCCAAAGATCCATGTCAGCCGCTGAGAGGAATCCTCGGTTCCGGCCCTGACTGCACACAAGGATTTTGGCCCCGGTATCGATGGGAGAGGAATCCCGAGAGGCCCCCTAGCACCTCGCATGGGGACTGGCCTCTCCTGAGGCCACCAGGGCGGGTCCCTGAGGTCCCCGTCGTAACTCGAGAACACCTGCCACAACTCGAGAAAATCCAGGAAGTTCTCCATTCCAGGCGAGATGAGGCCTATTTCCGATGAGGTGTCTGGAGACTAATGACACCTAACCTCTGGAACTTCGAAAGGGTCTTTCACACCCTTGCTGCAACTCAAGAAGTTCACTGCCATACCCGTCTCCACTCGAGAGGAAGCACGATGGTCCCGCCCACATCCATAGGAGCCCCGTTTCCCCCTCGGAGCTCGAGATGAGGGATCCTTTCGCTGCTTTCAACGGGAAAGAATTCCTGGCGTTCCCGTCGCATCTCAAGAGGAGGCACTCTCAACAGGAAAGGCGAGAGGAAATCCATGGTCGTACCACCATTCCAAGAGTCCCCCAGATGTCTCAGTCCATTCCAGAGGAACCTCTTTGCCCTGCACTGGCTCATCTTTCACGCCGAGGATCGACTCACACCACGGTGGCACGTGGGACAGCCCTGTGGGAAAGCCTCGAGGGAAAGCCTCGAGGGAAAACCACAGATCCTTTGATCCACGCGATGGGAAGCGTGACATTGCTGCTACAGCCTGGAAGGAAAGCGCACATGCATGCCCCCACTCGAGACGAGGCCTGACTCCCCTGGGGAGACTCCACAAGTACACAAAGATATATGTCAGACCCTGAGAGGAATCCTCGGTACTGGCCCTGACTCCGCACAAGGTTTTTGGCCCCGGTATCGACGGGAGAGGAATCCCGAGAGGCCCCCTAGCACCTCGCATGGGGACTGGCCTCTCCTGAGTCCACCAGGGCGGGTCCCTGAGGTCCCCGTCGTAAATCGAGAACACCTGCCGCAACTCGAGAAAATCCAGGAAGTTCTCCCTTCCAGGCGAGATGAGGCCTATTTCCGATGAGGCGTCTGGAGACTAATGACACCTAACCTCTGGAACTTCGAAAGGGTCTTTCACACCCTTGCTGCAACTCAAGAAGTTCACCCCCATGCCCGTCTCCACTCGAGAGGAAGCACGATGGTCCCGCCCACATCAAGAGGAGCCCCGTTTCCCCCTCGTAGCTCGAGATGAGGGATCCTTTCCCTGCTTTCAACGGGAAAGAATTCCCGGCGTTTCCGTCGCATCTCAAGGGGAGGCACTCTCAACAGGAAAGGCGAGAGGAACTCCATGGTCGTACCACCATTCCAAGAGTTCCCCAGATTTCTCAGTCCATTCCAGAGGAACCTCTTTGCCCTGCACTGGCTCATCTTTCACGCCGAGAATCGACTCACACCACGGTGGCACGTGGGACAGCCCTGTGGGAAAGCCTCGAGGGAAAGCCTCGAGGGAAAACCACAGATCCTTTGATCCACGCGACGGGAAGCGTGACATTGCTGCTACAGCCTGGAACGAAAGCGCACGTGCATTCCCCCACTCGAGACGAGGCCTGACTCCCCTGGGGAGACTCCACAAGTACCCAAAGATCCATGTCAGTCCCTGAGCGGAATCCTCGGATCCGGCCCTGACTCCACACAAGGTTTTTGGCCCCGGTATCGACGGGAGAGGAATCCCGAGAGGCCCCCTAGCAACTCGCATGGGGACTGGCCTCTCCTGAGGCCACCAGGGCGGGTCCCTGAGGTACCCGTCGTAACTCGAGAACACCTGCCGCAACTCGAGAAAATCCAGGAAGTTCTCCCTTCCAGGCGAGATGAGGCCTATTTCCGATGAGGCGTCTGGAGACTAATGACACCTAACCTCTGGAACTTCGAAAGGGTCTTTCACACCCTTGCTGCAACTCAAGAAGTTCACCGCCATACCCGTCTCCACTCGAGAGGAAGCACGATGGTCCCGCCCACATCCAGAGGAGCCCCGTTTCCCCCTCGTAGCTCGAGATGAGGGATCCATTCCCTGCTTTCAACGGGAAAGAATTCCCAGCGTTCCCGTCGCATCTCAAGAGGAGGCACTCTCAACAGGAAAGGCGAGAGGAACTCCATGGTCGTTCCACCATTCCAAGAGTCCCCCAGATGTCTCAGTCCATTCCAGAGGAACCTCTTTGCCCTGCACTGGCTCATCTTTCACGCCGAGGATCGACTCACACCACGGTGGCACGTGGGACAGCCCTGTGGGAAAGCCTCGAGCGAAAGCCTCGAGGGAAAACCACAGATCCTTTGATCCACGCGACGGGAAGCGTGACATTGCTGCTACAGCCTGGAAGGAAAGCGCACGTGCATGCCCCCACTCGAGACGAGGCCTGACTCCCCTGGGGAGACTCCAGAAGTACCCCAAGATCCATGTCAGCCCGGAGAGGAATCCTCGGTTCCGGCCCTGACTCCACACAAGGTTTTTGGCCCCGGTATCGACGGAAGAGGAATCCCGAGAGGCCCGCTAGCACCTCGCATGGGGACTGGCCTTTCCTGAGGCCACCAGACCGGTCCCTGAGGTCCCCGTCGTAACTGGAGAACACCTGCCGCAACTCGAGAAAATCCAGGAAGTTCTCCCTTCCAGGCGAGATGAGGCCTATTTCTGATGAGGCGTCTGGAGACTAATGACACCTAACCTCTGGAACTTCGAAAGGGTCTTTCACACCCTTGCTGCAACTCAAGTAGTTCACCGCCATACCCGTCTCCACTCGAGAGGAACCACGATCGTCCCACCCATAACCAGAGGAACCCCGTTTCCCCCTCGTAGCTCAAGATGAGGGATCCTTTCCCTGCTTTAAATGGGAAAGAATTCCGGGGTTCCCTTCGCATCTCAAGAGGAGGCACTCTCAACAGGAAAGGCGAGAGGAACTCCATGGTCGTACCACCATTCCAAGAGTCCCCCAGATGTCTCAGTCCATTCCAGAGGAACCTCTTTGCCCTGCACTGGCTCATCTTTCACGCCGAGGATCGACTCACACCACGGTGGCACGTGGGACAGCCCTGTGGGAAAGCCTCTAGGGAAAGCCTCGAGGGAAAACCACAGATCCCTTGATCCACGCGACGGGAAGCGTGACATTGCTGCTACAGCCTGGAAGGAAAGCGCACGTGCATGCCCCCACTCGAGACGAGGCCTGACTCCCCTGGGGAGACTCCAGAAGTACCCAAAGATCCATGTCAGCCCCTGAGAGGAATCCTCGGTTCCGGCCCTGACTCCACACAAGGTTTTTGGCCCCGGTATCTACGGGAGAGGAATCCCGAGAGGCCCCCTAGCAACTCGCATGGGGACTGGCCTCTCCTGAGGCCACCAGGGCGGGTCCCTGAGGTCCCCGTCGTAACTCGAGAACACCTGCCGCAACTCGAGAAAATCCAGGAAGTTCTCCCTTCCAGGCGAGATGAGGCCTATTTCCGATGAGGCGTCTGGAGACTAATGACACCTAACCTCTGGAACTTCGAAAGGGTCTTTCACACCCATGCTGCAACTCAAGAAGTTCACCGCCATACCCGTTTCAACTCGAGAGGAAGCACGATGGTCCCGCCCACATCCAGAGGAGCCCCGTTTGCCCCTCGTAGCTCAGATGAGGGATCCTTTCCCTGCTTTCAACGGGAAAGAATTCCCGGCGTTTCCGTCGCATCTCAAGAGGAGGCACTCTCAACAGGAAAGGCGAGAGGAGCTCCATGGTCGTACCACCATTCCAAGAGTCCCGCAGATGTCTCAGTCCATTCCAGGGGAACCTCTTTGCCCTGTACTGGCTCATCTTTCACGCCGAGGATCGACTCACACCTCGGTGGCACGTGGGACAGCCCTGTGGGAAAGCCTCGAGGGAAAGCCTCGAGGGAAAACCACAGTTCCTTTGATCCACGCGACGGGAAGCATGACATTGCTGCTACAGCCTGGAAGGAAAGCGCACGAGCATGCCCCCACTCGAGACGAGGCCTGACTCTCCTGGGGAGACTCCAGAAGTACCCAAAGATCCATGTCAGCCCCTGAGAGGAATCCTCGGTTCCGGCCCTGACTCCACACAAGGTTTTTGGCCCCGGTATTGACGGGAGAGGAATCCCGAGAGGCCCCCTAGCAACTAGCATGGGGACTGGCCGTTCCTGAGGCCACCAGGGCGGGTCCCTGAGGTCCCCGTCGTAACTCGAGAACACCTGCCGCAACTCGAGAAAATCCAGGAAGTTCTCCCTTCCAGGCGAGATGAGGCCTATTTCCGATGAGGCGTCTGGAGACTAATGACACCTAACCTCTGGAACTTCGAAAGTGTCTTTCACACCCTTGATGCAACTCAAGAAGTTCACCGCCATACCCGTCTCCACTCGAGAGGAAGCACGATGGTCCCGCCCACATCCAGAGGAGCCCCGTTTCCCCCTCGTAGCTCGAGATGAGGGATCCTTTCCCTGCTTTCAACGGGAAAGAATTCCCGGCGTTTCCGTCGCATCTCAAGAGGAGGCACTCTCAACAGGAAAGGCGAGAGGAGCTCCATGATCGTACCACCATTCCAAGAGTCCCCCAGATATCTCAGTCCATTCCAGAGGAACCTCTTTGCCCTGTACTGGCTCATCTTTCACGCCGAGGATCGACTCACACCACGGTGGCACGTGGGACAGCCCTGTGGGAAAGCCTCGAGGGAAAGCCTCGAGGGAAAACCACAGATCCTTTGATCCACGCGACGGGAAGCATGACATTGCTGCTACAGCCTGGAAGGAAAGCGCACGTGCATGCCCCCACTCGAGACGAGGCCTGACTCCCCTGGGGAGACTCCAGAAGTACCCAAAGATCCATGTCAGCCCCTGAGAGGAATCCTCGGTTCCGGCCCTGACTCCACACAAGGTTTTTGGCCCCGGTATCGACGGGAGAGGAATCCCGAGAGGCCCCCTAGCAACTAGCATGGGGACTGGCCGTTCCTGAGGCCACCAGGGCGGGTCCCTGAGGTCCCAGTCGTAACTCGAGAACACCTGCCGCAACTCGAGAAAATCCAGGAAGTTCTCCTTTCCAGGCGAAATGAGGCCTATTTCCTATGAGGCGTCTGGAGACTAATGACACCTAACCTCTGGAACTTCGAAAGGGTCTTTCACACCCTTGCTGCAACTCAAGAATTTCACCGCCATACCCGTTTCCACTCGAGAGGAAGCACGATGGTCCCGCCCACATCCAGAGGAGCCCCGTTTCCCCCTCGTAGCTCGAGATGAGGGATCCTTTCCCTGCTTTCAACGGGAAAGAATTCCTGGAGTTCCCCTTGCATCTCAAGAGGAGGCACTCTCAACAGGAAAGGCAAGAGGAACTCCATGGTCGTACCACCATTCCAAGAGTCCCCCAGAAGTCTCAGTCCATTCCAGAGGAACCTCTTTGCCCTGCACTGGCTCATCATTCACGCCGAGAATCGACTCACACCACGGTGGCACGTGGGACAGCCCTGTGGGAAAGCCTCGAGGGAAAACCACAGATCCTTTGATCCACGAGACGGGAAGCGTGACATTGCTGCCACAGCCTGGAAGGAAAGCGCACGTGCATGCCCCCACTCGAGACGAGGCCTGACTCCCCTGGGGAGACTCCAGACGTACCCAAAGATCCATGTCAGCCGCTGAGAGGAATCCTCGGTTCCGGCCCTGACTGCACACAAGGATTTTGGCCCCGGTATCGATGGGAGAGGAATCCCGAGAGGCCCCCTAGCACCTCGCATGGGGACTGGCCTCTCCTGAGGCCACCAGGGCGGGTCCCTGAGGTCCCCGTCGTAACTCGAGAACACCTGCCACAACTCGAGAAAATCCAGGAAGTTCTCCATTCCAGGCGAGATGAGGCCTATTTCCGATGAGGTGTCTGGAGACTAATGACACCTAACCTCTGGAACTTCGAAAGGGTCTTTCACACCCTTGCTGCAACTCAAGAAGTTCACTGCCATACCCGTCTCCACTCGAGAGGAAGCACGATGGTCCCGCCCACATCCATAGGAGCCCCGTTTCCCCCTCGGAGCTCGAGATGAGGGATCCTTTCGCTGCTTTCAACGGGAAAGAATTCCTGGCGTTCCCGTCGCATCTCAAGAGGAGGCACTCTCAACAGGAAAGGCGAGAGGAAATCCATGGTCGTACCACCATTCCAAGAGTCCCCCAGATGTCTCAGTCCATTCCAGAGGAACCTCTTTGCCCTGCACTGGCTCATCTTTCACGCCGAGGATCGACTCACACCACGGTGGCACGTGGGACAGCCCTGTGGGAAAGCCTCGAGGGAAAGCCTCGAGGGAAAACCACAGATCCTTTGATCCACGCGATGGGAAGCGTGACATTGCTGCTACAGCCTGGAAGGAAAGCGCACATGCATGCCCCCACTCGAGACGAGGCCTGACTCCCCTGGGGAGACTCCACAAGTACACAAAGATATATGTCAGACCCTGAGAGGAATCCTCGGTACTGGCCCTGACTCCGCACAAGGTTTTTGGCCCCGGTATCGACGGGAGAGGAATCCCGAGAGGCCCCCTAGCACCTCGCATGGGGACTGGCCTCTCCTGAGTCCACCAGGGCGGGTCCCTGAGGTCCCCGTCGTAAATCGAGAACACCTGCCGCAACTCGAGAAAATCCAGGAAGTTCTCCCTTCCAGGCGAGATGAGGCCTATTTCCGATGAGGCGTCTGGAGACTAATGACACCTAACCTCTGGAACTTCGAAAGGGTCTTTCACACCCTTGCTGCAACTCAAGAAGTTCACCCCCATGCCCGTCTCCACTCGAGAGGAAGCACGATGGTCCCGCCCACATCAAGAGGAGCCCCGTTTCCCCCTCGTAGCTCGAGATGAGGGATCCTTTCCCTGCTTTCAACGGGAAAGAATTCCCGGCGTTTCCGTCGCATCTCAAGGGGAGGCACTCTCAACAGGAAAGGCGAGAGGAAATCCATGGTCGTACCACCATTCCAAGAGTCCCCCAGATGTCTCAGTCCATTCCAGAGGAACCTCTTTGCCCTGCACTGGCTCATCTTTCACGCCGAGGATCGACTCACACCACGGTGGCACGTGGGACAGCCCTGTGGGAAAGCCTCGAGGGAAAGCCTCGAGGGAAAACCACAGATCCTTTGATCCACTCGACGGGAAGCGTGACATTGCCGTTACAGCCTGGAAGGAAAGCGCACGTGCATGCCCCCACTCGAGACGAGGCCTGACTCCCCTGGGGAGACTCCACAAGTACCCAAAGATCCATGTCAGCCCCTGAGAGGAATCCTCGGTTCCGGCCCTGACTCCACACAAGGTTTTTGGCCCCGGTATCGACGGGAGAGGAATCCCGAGAGGCCCCCTAGCAACTCGCATGGGGACTGGCCTCTCCTGAGGCCACCAGGGCGGGTCCCTGAGGTCCCCGTCGTAACTCGAGAACACCTGCCGCAACTCGAGAAAATCCAGGAAGTTCTCCCTTCCAGGCGAGATGAGGCCTATTTCCGATGAGGCCTCTGGAGACAAATGACACCTAACCTCTGGAACTTCGAAAGGGTCTTTCACACCCTTGCTGCAACTCAAGAAGTTCACCGCCATACCCGTCTCCACTCGAGAGGAAGCACGATGGTCCCGCCCACATCCAGAGGAGCCCCGTTTCCCCCTCGTAGCTCGAGATGAGGGATCCATTCCCTGCTTTCAACGGGAAAGAATTCCCAGCGTTCCCGTCGCATCTCAAGAGGAGGCACTCTCAACAGGAAAGGCGAGAGGAACTCCATGGTCGTTCCACCATTCCAAGAGTCCCCCAGATGTCTCAGTCCATTCCAGAGGAACCTCTTTGCCCTGCACTGGCTCATCTTTCACGCCGAGGATCGACTCACACCACGGTGGCACGTGGGACAGCCCTGTGGGAAAGCCTCGAGCGAAAGCCTCGAGGGAAAACCACAGATCCTTTGATCCACGCGACGGGAAGCGTGACATTGCTGCTACAGCCTGGAAGGAAAGCGCACGTGCATGCCCCCACTCGAGACGAGGCCTGACTCCCCTGGGGAGACTCCACAAGTACCCAAGGATCCATGTCAGCCCCTGAGAGGAATCCTCGGTTCCGGCCCTGACTCCACACAAGGTTTTTGGCCCCGGTATCGACGGGAGAGGAATCCCGAGAGGCCCCCTAGCAACTCGCAAAGGGACTGGCCTCTCCTGAGGCCACCAGGGCGGGTCCCTGAGGTCCCCGTCGTAACTCGAGAACACCTGCCGCAACTCGAGAAAATCCAGGAAGTTCTCACTTCCAGGCGAGATGAGGCCTATTTCCGATGAGGCGTCTGGAGACTAATGACACCTAACCTCTGGAACTTCGAAAGGGTCTTTCACACCCTTGCTGCAACTCAAGAAGTTCACCGCCATACCCGTCTCCACTCGAGAGGAAGCACGATGGTCCCGCCCACATACAGAGGAGCCCCGTTTCCCCCTCGTAGCTCGAGATGAGGGATCCATTCCCTGCTTTCAACGGGAAAGAATTCCCGGCGTTCCCGTCGCATCTCAAGAGGAGGCACTCTCAACAGGAAAGGCGAGAGGAACTCCATGGTCGTTCCACCATTCCAAGAGTCCCCCAGATGTCTCAGTCCATTCCAGAGGAGCCTCTTTGCCCTGCACTGGCTCATCTTTCACGCCGAGGATCGACTCACACCACGGTGGCACGTGGGACAGCCCTGTGGGAAAGCCTCGAGGGAAAGCCTCGAGGGAAAACCACAGATCCTTTGATCCACGCGACGGGAAGCGTGACATTGCTGCTACAGCCTGGAAGGAAAGCGCACGTGCATGCCCCCACTCGAGACGAGTCCTGACTCCCCTGGGGAGACTCCAGAAGTACCCAAAGATCCATGTCATCCCCTGAGAGGAATCCTTGGTTCCGGCCCTGACTCCACACAAGGTTTTTGGCCCCGGTATCGACGGGAGAGGAATCCCGAGAGGCCCCCTAGCAACTAGCATGGGGACTGGCCGTTCCTGAGGCCACCAGGGCGGGTCCCTGAGGTCCCCGTCGTAAATCGAGAACACCTGCCGCAACTCGAGAAAATCCAGGAAGTTCTCCTTTCCAGGCGAAATGAGGCCTATTTCCGATGAGGCGTCTGGAGACTAATGACACCTAACCTCTGGAACTTCGAAAGGGTCTTTCACACCCTTGCTGCAACTCAAGAATTTCACCGCCATACCCGTTTCCACTCGAGAGGAAGCACGATGGTCCCGCCCACATCCAGAGGAGCCCCGTTTCCCCCTCGTAGCTCGAGATGAGGGATCCTTTCCCTGCTTTCAACGGGAAAGAATTCCTGGAGTTCCCCTTGCATCTCAAGAGGAGGCACTCTCAACAGGAAAGGCAAGAGGAACTCCATGGTCGTACCACCATTCCAAGAGTCCCCCAGAAGTCTCAGTCCATTCCAGAGGAACCTCTTTGCCCTGCACTGGCTCATCATTCACGCCGAGAATCGACTCACACCACGGTGGCACGTGGGACAGCCCTGTGGGAAAGCCTCGAGGGAAAACCACAGATCCTTTGATCCACGAGACGGGAAGCGTGACATTGCTGCCACAGCCTGGAAGGAAAGCGCACGTGCATGCCCCCACTCGAGACGAGGCCTGACTCCCCTGGGGAGACTCCAGACGTACCCAAAGATCCATGTCAGCCGCTGAGAGGAATCCTCGGTTCCGGCCCTGACTGCACACAAGGATTTTGGCCCCGGTATCGATGGGAGAGGAATCCCGAGAGGCCCCCTAGCACCTCGCATGGGGACTGGCCTCTCCTGAGGCCACCAGGGCGGGTCCCTGAGGTCCCCGTCGTAACTCGAGAACACCTGCCACAACTCGAGAAAATCCAGGAAGTTCTCCATTCCAGGCGAGATGAGGCCTATTTCCGATGAGGTGTCTGGAGACTAATGACACCTAACCTCTGGAACTTCGAAAGGGTCTTTCACACCCTTGCTGCAACTCAAGAAGTTCACTGCCATACCCGTCTCCACTCGAGAGGAAGCACGATGGTCCCGCCCACATCCATAGGAGCCCCGTTTCCCCCTCGGAGCTCGAGATGAGGGATCCTTTCGCTGCTTTCAACGGGAAAGAATTCCTGGCGTTCCCGTCGCATCTCAAGAGGAGGCACTCTCAACAGGAAAGGCGAGAGGAAATCCATGGTCGTACCACCATTCCAAGAGTCCCCCAGATGTCTCAGTCCATTCCAGAGGAACCTCTTTGCCCTGCACTGGCTCATCTTTCACGCCGAGGATCGACTCACACCACGGTGGCACGTGGGACAGCCCTGTGGGAAAGCCTCGAGGGAAAGCCTCGAGGGAAAACCACAGATCCTTTGATCCACGCGATGGGAAGCGTGACATTGCTGCTACAGCCTGGAAGGAAAGCGCACATGCATGCCCCCACTCGAGACGAGGCCTGACTCCCCTGGGGAGACTCCACAAGTACACAAAGATATATGTCAGACCCTGAGAGGAATCCTCGGTACTGGCCCTGACTCCGCACAAGGTTTTTGGCCCCGGTATCGACGGGAGAGGAATCCCGAGAGGCCCCCTAGCACCTCGCATGGGGACTGGCCTCTCCTGAGTCCACCAGGGCGGGTCCCTGAGGTCCCCGTCGTAAATCGAGAACACCTGCCGCAACTCGAGAAAATCCAGGAAGTTCTCCCTTCCAGGCGAGATGAGGCCTATTTCCGATGAGGCGTCTGGAGACTAATGACACCTAACCTCTGGAACTTCGAAAGGGTCTTTCACACCCTTGCTGCAACTCAAGAAGTTCACCCCCATGCCCGTCTCCACTCGAGAGGAAGCACGATGGTCCCGCCCACATCAAGAGGAGCCCCGTTTCCCCCTCGTAGCTCGAGATGAGGGATCCTTTCCCTGCTTTCAACGGGAAAGAATTCCCGGCGTTTCCGTCGCATCTCAAGGGGAGGCACTCTCAACAGGAAAGGCGAGAGGAACTCCATGGTCGTACCACCATTCCAAGAGTTCCCCAGATTTCTCAGTCCATTCCAGAGGAACCTCTTTGCCCTGCACTGGCTCATCTTTCACGCCGAGAATCGACTCACACCACGGTGGCACGTGGGACAGCCCTGTGGGAAAGCCTCGAGGGAAAGCCTCGAGGGAAAACCACAGATCCTTTGATCCACGCGACGGGAAGCGTGACATTGCTGCTACAGCCTGGAACGAAAGCGCACGTACATTCCCCCACTCGAGACGAGGCCTGACTCCCCTGGGGAGACTCCACAAGTACCCAAAGATCCATGTCAGTCCCTGAGCGGAATCCTCGGATCCGGCCCTGACTCTACACAAGGTTTTTGGCCCCGGTATCGACGGGAGAGGAATCCCGAGAGGCCCCCTAGCAACTCGCATGGGGACTGGCCTCTCCTGAGGCCACCAGGGCGGGTCCCTGAGGTACCCGTCGTAACTCGAGAACACCTGCCGCAACTCGAGAAAATCCAGGAAGTTCTCCCTTCCAGGCGAGATGAGGCCTATTTCCGATGAGGCGTCTGGAGACTAATGACACCTAACCTCTGGAACTTCGAAAGGGTCTTTCACACCCTTGCTGCAACTCAAGAAGTTCACCGCCATACCCGTCTCCACTCGAGAGGAAGCACGATGGTCCCGCCCACATACAGAGGAGCCCCGTTTCCCCCTCGTAGCTCGAGATGAGGGATCCTTTCCCTGCTTTCAACGGGAAAGAATTCCCGGCGTTCCCGTCGCAACTCAAGAGGAGGCACTCTCAACAGGAAAGGCGAGAGGAAATCCATGGTCGTACCACCATTCCAAGAGTCCCCCAGATGTCTCAGTCCATTCCAGAGGAACCTCTTTGCCCTGCACTGGCTCATCTTTCACGCCGAGGATCGACTCACACCACGGTGGCACGTGGGACAGCCCTGTGGGAAAGCCTCGAGGGAAAGCCTCGAGGGAAAACCACAGATCCTTTGATCCACTCGACGGGAAGCGTGACATTGCCGTTACAGCCTGGAAGGAAAGCGCACGTGCATGCCCCCACTCGAGACGAGGCGTGACTCCCCTGGGGAGACTCCACAAGTACCCAAAGATCCATGTCAGCCCCTGAGAGGAATCCTCGGTTCCGGCCCTGACTCCACACAAGGTTTTTGGCCCCGGTATCGACGGGAGAGGAATCCCGAGAGGCCCCCTAGCAACTCGCATGGGGACTGGCCTCTCCTGAGGCCACCAGGGCGGGTCCCTGAGGTCCCCGTCGTAACTCGAGAACACCTGCCGCAACTCGAGAAAATCCAGGAAGTTCTCCCTTCCAGGCGAGATGAGGCCTATTTCCGATGAGGCCTCTGGAGACAAATGACACCTAACCTCTGGAACTTCGAAAGGGTCTTTCACACCCTTGCTGCAACTCAAGAAGTTCACCGCCATACCCGTCTCCACTCGAGAGGAAGCACGATGGTCCCACCCACATCCAGAGGAGCCCCGTTTCCCCCTCGTAGCTCGAGATGAGGGATCCATTCCCTGCTTTCAACGGGAAAGAATTCCCAGCGTTCCCGTCGCATCTCAAGAGGAGGCACTCTCAACAGGAAAGGCGAGAGGAACTCCATGGTCGTTCCACCATTCCAAGAGTCCCCCAGATGTCTCAGTCCATTCCAGAGGAACCTCTTTGCCCTGCACTGGCTCATCTTTCACGCCGAGGATCGACTCACACCACGGTGGCACGTGGGACAGCCCTGTGGGAAAGCCTCGAGCGAAAGCCTCGAGGGAAAACCACAGATCCTTTGATCCACGCGACGGGAAGCGTGACATTGCTGCTACAGCCTGGAAGGAAAGCGCACGTGCATGCCCCCACTCGAGACGAGGCCTGACTCCCCTGGGGAGACTCCACAAGTACCCAAGGATCCATGTCAGCCCCTGAGAGGAATCCTCGGTTCCGGCCCTGACTCCACACAAGGTTTTTGGCCCCGGTATCGACGGGAGAGGAATCCCGAGAGGCCCCCTAGCAACTCGCAAAGGGACTGGCCTCTCCTGAGGCCACCAGGGCGGGTCCCTGAGGTCCCCGTCGTAACTCGAGAACACCTGCCGCAACTCGAGAAAATCCAGGAAGTTCTCACTTCCAGGCGAGATGAGGCCTATTTCCGATGAGGCGTCTGGAGACTAATGACACCTAACCTCTGGAACTTCGAAAGGGTCTTTCACACCCTTGCTGCAACTCAAGAAGTTCACCGCCATACCCGTCTCCACTCGAGAGGAAGCACGATGGTCCCGCCCACATACAGAGGAGCCCCGTTTCCCCCTCGTAGCTCGAGATGAGGGATCCATTCCCTGCTTTCAACGGGAAAGAATTCCCGGCGTTCCCGTCGCATCTCAAGAGGAGGCACTCTCAACAGGAAAGGCGAGAGGAACTCCATGGTCGTTCCACCATTCCAAGAGTCCCCCAGATGTCTCAGTCCATTCCAGAGGAGCCTCTTTGCCCTGCACTGGCTCATCTTTCACGCCGAGGATCGACTCACACCACGGTGGCACGTGGGACAGCCCTGTGGGAAAGCCTCGAGGGAAAGCCTCGAGGGAAAACCACAGATCCTTTGATCCACGCGACGGGAAGCGTGACATTGCTGCTACAGCCTGGAAGGAAAGCGCACGTGCATGCCCCCACTCGAGACGAGTCCTGACTCCCCTGGGGAGACTCCAGAAGTACCCAAAGATCCATGTCATCCCCTGAGAGGAATCCTTGGTTCCGGCCCTGACTCCACACAAGGTTTTTGGCCCCGGTATCGACGGGAGAGGAATCCCGAGAGGCCCCCTAGCAACTAGCATGGGGACTGGCCGTTCCTGAGGCCACCAGGGCGGGTCCCTGAGGTCCCCGTCGTAAATCGAGAACACCTGCCGCAACTCGAGAAAATCCAGGAAGTTCTCCTTTCCAGGCGAAATGAGGCCTATTTCCGATGAGGCGTCTGGAGACTAATGACACCTAACCTCTGGAACTTCGAAAGGGTCTTTCACACCCTTGCTGCAACTCAAGTAGTTCACCGCCATACCCGTCTCCACTCGAGAGGAAGCACGATCGTCCCACCCACAACCAGAGGAGCCCCGTTTCCCCCTCGAGCTCAAGATGAGGGATCCTTTCCCTGCTTTCAACGGGAAAGAATTCCCGGAGTTCCCGTCACAACTCAAGAGGAGGCACTCTCAACAGGAAAGGCAAGAGGAACTCCATGGTCGTACCACCATTCCAAGAGACCCCAGATGTCTCAGTCCATTCCAGAGGAAACTCTTTGCCCTGTACTGGCTCATCTTTCACGCCGAGGATCGACTCACACCTCGGTGGCACGTGGGACAGCCCTGTGGGAAAGCCTCGAGGGAAATCCTCGAGGGAAAACCACAGATCCTTTGATCCACGCGACGGGAAGCGTGACATTGCTGCTACAGCCTGGAAGGAAAGCGCACGTGCATGCCCCCACTCGAGACGAGGCCTGACTCCCCTGGGGAGACTCCAGAAGTACCCCAAGATCCATGTCAGCCCGGAGAGGAATCCTCGGTTCCGGCCCTGACTCCACACAAGGTTTTTGGCCCCGGTATCGACGGAAGAGGAATCCCGAGAGGCCCGCTAGCACCTCGCATGGGGACTGGCCTTTCCTGAGGCCACCAGACCGGTCCCTGAGGTCCCCGTCGTAACTGGAGAACACCTGCCGCAACTCGAGAAAATCCAGGAAGTTCTCCCTTCCAGGCGAGATGAGGCCTATTTCTGATGAGGCGTCTGGAGACTAATGACACCTAACCTCTGGAACTTCGAAAGGGTCTTTCACACCCTTGCTGCAACTCAAGTAGTTCACCGCCATACCCGTCTCCACTCGAGAGGAACCACGATCGTCCCACCCATAACCAGAGGAACCCCGTTTCCCCCTCGTAGCTCAAGATGAGGGATCCTTTCCCTGCTTTAAATGGGAAAGAATTCCGGGGTTCCCTTCGCATCTCAAGAGGAGGCACTCTCAACAGGAAAGGCGAGAGGAACTCCATGGTCGTACCACCATTCCAAGAGTCCCCCAGATGTCTCAGTCCATTCCAGAGGAACCTCTTTGCCCTGCACTGGCTCATCTTTCACGCCGAGGATCGACTCACACCACGGTGGCACGTGGGACAGCCCTGTGGGAAAGCCTCTAGGGAAAGCCTCGAGGGAAAACCACAGATCCCTTGATCCACGCGACGGGAAGCGTGACATTGCTGCTACAGCCTGGAAGGAAAGCGCACGTGCATGCCCCCACTCGAGACGAGGCCTGACTCCCCTGGGGAGACTCCAGAAGTACCCAAAGATCCATGTCAGCCCCTGAGAGGAATCCTCGGTTCCGGCCCTGACTCCACACAAGGTTTTTGGCCCCGGTATCTACGGGAGAGGAATCCCGAGAGGCCCCCTAGCAACTCGCATGGGGACTGGCCTCTCCTGAGGCCACCAGGGCGGGTCCCTGAGGTCCCCGTCGTAACTCGAGAACACCTGCCGCAACTCGAGAAAATCCAGGAAGTTCTCCCTTCCAGGCGAGATGAGGCCTATTTCCGATGAGGCGTCTGGAGACTAATGACACCTAACCTCTGGAACTTCGAAAGGGTCTTTCACACCCATGCTGCAACTCAAGAAGTTCACCGCCATACCCGTTTCAACTCGAGAGGAAGCACGATGGTCCCGCCCACATCCAGAGGAGCCCCGTTTGCCCCTCGTAGCTCAGATGAGGGATCCTTTCCCTGCTTTCAACGGGAAAGAATTCCCGGCGTTTCCGTCGCATCTCAAGAGGAGGCACTCTCAACAGGAAAGGCGAGAGGAGCTCCATGGTCGTACCACCATTCCAAGAGTCCCGCAGATGTCTCAGTCCATTCCAGGGGAACCTCTTTGCCCTGTACTGGCTCATCTTTCACGCCGAGGATCGACTCACACCTCGGTGGCACGTGGGACAGCCCTGTGGGAAAGCCTCGAGGGAAAGCCTCGAGGGAAAACCACAGTTCCTTTGATCCACGCGACGGGAAGCATGACATTGCTGCTACAGCCTGGAAGGAAAGCGCACGAGCATGCCCCCACTCGAGACGAGGCCTGACTCTCCTGGGGAGACTCCAGAAGTACCCAAAGATCCATGTCAGCCCCTGAGAGGAATCCTCGGTTCCGGCCCTGACTCCACACAAGGTTTTTGGCCCCGGTATTGACGGGAGAGGAATCCCGAGAGGCCCCCTAGCAACTAGCATGGGGACTGGCCGTTCCTGAGGCCACCAGGGCGGGTCCCTGAGGTCCCCGTCGTAACTCGAGAACACCTGCCGCAACTCGAGAAAATCCAGGAAGTTCTCCCTTCCAGGCGAGATGAGGCCTATTTCCGATGAGGCGTCTGGAGACTAATGACACCTAACCTCTGGAACTTCGAAAGTGTCTTTCACACCCTTGCTGCAACTCAAGAAGTTCACCGCCATACCCGTCTCCACTCGAGAGGAAGCACGATGGTCCCTCCCACATCCAGAGGAGCCCCGTTTCCCCCTCGTAGCTCGAGATGAGGGATCCTTTCCCTGCTTTCAACGGGAAAGAATTCCCGGCGTTTCCGTCGCATCTCAAGAGGAGGCACTCTCAACAGGAAAGGCGAGAGGAGCTCCATGGTCGTACCACCATTCCAAGAGTCCCCCAGATATCTCAGTCCATTCCAGAGGAACCTCTTTGCCCTGTACTGGCTCATCTTTCACGCCGAGGATCGACTCACACCACGGTGGCACGTGGGACAGCCCTGTGGGAAAGCCTCGAGGGAAAGCCTCGAGGGAAAACCACAGATCCTTTGATCCACGCGACGGGAAGCATGACATTGCTGCTACAGCCTGGAAGGAAAGCGCACGTGCATGCCCCCACTCGAGACGAGGCCTGACTCCCCTGGGGAGACTCCAGAAGTACCCAAAGATCCATGTCAGCCCCTGAGAGGAATCCTCGGTTCCGGCCCTGACTCCACACAAGGTTTTTGGCCCCGGTATCGACGGGAGAGGAATCCCGAGAGGCCCCCTAGCAACTAGCATGGGGACTGGACGTTCCTGAGGCCACCAGGGTGGGTCCCTGAGGTCCCAGTCGTAACTCGAGAACACCTGCCGCAACTCGAGAAAATCCAGGAAGTTCTCCTTTCCAGGCGAAATGAGGCCTATTTCCGATGAGGCGTCTGGAGACTAATGACACCTAACCTCTGGAACTTCGAAAGGGTCTTTCACACCCTTGCTGCAACTCAAGTAGTTCACCGCCATACCCGTCTCCACTCGAGAGGAAGCACGATCGTCCCACCCACAACCAGAGGAGCCCCGTTTCCCCCTCGAGCTCAAGATGAGGGATCCTTTCCCTGCTTTAAATGGTAAAGAATTCCGGGGTTCCTGTCGCATCTCAAGAGGAGGCACTCTCAACAGGAAAGGCAAGAGGAACTCCATGGTCGTACCACCATTCCAAGAGACCCCAGATGTCTCAGTCCATTCCAGAGGAAACTCATTGCCCTGTACTGGCTCATCTTTCACGCCGAGGATCGACTCACACCTCGGTGGCACGTGGGACAGCCCTGTGGGAAAGCCTCTAGGGAAAGCCTCGAGGGAAAACCACAGATCCTTTGATCCACGCCACGGGAAGCGTGACATTGCTGCTACAGCCTGGAAGGAAAGCGCACGTGCATGCCCCCACTCGAGACGAGGCCTGACTCCCCTGGGGAGACTCCAGAAGTACCCCAAGATCCATGTCAGCCCGGACAGGAATCCTCGGTTCCGGCCCTGACTCCACACAAGGTTTTTGGCCCCGGTATCGACGGAAGAGGAATCCCGAGAGGCCCCCTAGCACCTCGCATGGGGACTGGCCTTTCCTGAGGCCACCAGACCGGTCCCTGAGGTCCCCGTCGTAACTGGAGAACACCTGCCGCAACTCGAGAAAATCCAGGAAGTTCTCCCTTCCAGGCGAGATGAGGCCTATTTCTGATGAGGCGTCTGGAGACTAATGACACCTAACCTCTGGAACTTCGAAAGGGTCTTTCACACCCTTGCTGCAACTCAAGTAGTTCACCGCCATACCCGTCTCCACTCGAGAGGAAGCACGATCGTCCCACCCATAACCAGAGGAACCCCGTTTCCCCCTCGTAGCTCAAGATGAGGGATCCTTTCCCTGCTTTAAATGGGAAAGAATTCCGGGGTTCCCTTCGCATCTCAAGAGGAGGCACTCTCAACAGGAAAGGCGAGAGGAACTCCATGGTCGTACCACCATTCCAAGAGTCCCCCAGATGTCTCAGTCCATTCCAGAGGAACCTCTTTGCCCTGCACTGGCTCATCTTTCACGCCGAGGATCGACTCACACCACGGTGGCACGTGGGACAGCCCTGTGGGAAAGCCTCTAGGGAAAGCCTCAAGGGAAAACCACAGATCCCTTGATCCACGCGACGGGAAGCGTGACATTGCTGCTACAGCCTGGAAGGAAAGCGCACGTGCATGCCCCCACTCGAGACGAGGCCTGACTCCCCTGGGGAGACTCCAGAAGTACCCAAAGATCCATGTCAGCCCCTGAGAGGAATCCTCGGTTCCGGCCCTGACTCCACACAAGGTTTTTGGCCCCGGTATCTACGGGAGAGGAATCCCGAGAGGACCCCTAGCAACTCGCATGGGGACTGGCCTCTCCTGAGGCCACCAGGGCGGGTCCCTGAGGTCCCCGTCGTAACTCGAGAACACCTGCCGCAACTCGAGAAAATCCAGGAAGTTCTCCCTTCCAGGCGAGATGAGGCCTATTTCCGATGAGGCGTCTGGAGACTAATGACACCTAACCTCTGGAACTTCGAAAGGGTCTTTCACACCCTTGCTGCAACGCAAGAAGTTCACCGCCATACCCGTTTCAACTCGAGAGGAAGCACGATGGTCCCGCCCACATCCAGAGGAGCCCCGTTTGCCCCTCGTAGCTCAGATGAGGGATCCTTTCCCTGCTTTCAACGGGAAAGAATTCCCGGCGTTTCCGTCGCATCTCAAGAGGAGGCACTCTCAACAGGAAAGGCGAGAGGAGCTCCATGGTCGTACCACCATTCCAAGAGTCCCGCAGATGTCTCAGTCCATTCCAGGGGAACCTCTTTGCTCTGTACTGGCTCATCTTTCACGCCGAGGATCGACTCACACCTCGGTGGCACGTGGGACAGCCCTGTGGGAAAGCCTCGAGGGAAAGCCTCGAGGGAAAACCACAGTTCCTTTGATCCACGCGACGGGAAGCATGACATTGCTGCTACAGCCTGGAAGGAAAGCGCACGAGCATGCCCCCACTCGAGACGAGGCCTGACTCTCCTGGGGAGACTCCAGAAGTAGCCAAAGATCCATGTCAGCCCCTGAGAGGAATCCTCGGTTCCGGCCCTGACTCCACACAAGGTTTTTGGCCCCGGTATTGACGGGAGAGGAATCCCGAGAGGCCCCCTAGCAACTAGCATGGGGACTGGCCGTTCCTGAGGCCACCAGGGCGGGTCCCTGAGGTCCCCGTCGTAACTCGAGAACACCTGCCGCAACTCGAGAAAATCCAGGAAGTTCTCCCTTCCAGGCGAGATGAGGCCTATTTCCGATGAGGCGTCTGGAGACTAATGACACCTAACCTCTGGAACTTCGAAAGTGTCTTTCACACCCTTGCTGCAACTCAAGAAGTTCACCGCCATACCCGTCTCCACTCGAGAGGAAGCACGATGGTCCCTCCCACATCCAGAGGAGCCCCGTTTCCCCCTCGTAGCTCGAGATGAGGGATCCTTTCCCTGCTTTCAACGGGAAAGAATTCCCGGCGTTTCCGTCGCATCTCAAGAGGAGGCACTCTCAACAGGAAAGGCGAGAGGAGCTCCATGGTCGTACCACCATTCCAAGAGTCCCCCAGATATCTCAGTCCATTCCAGAGGAATCTCTTTGCCCTGTACTGGCTCATCTTTCACGCCGAGGATCGACTCACACCACGGTGGCACGTGGGACAGCCCTGTGGGAAAGCCTCGAGGGAAAGCCTCGAGGGAAAACCACAGATCCTTTGATCCACGCGACGGGAAGCATGACATTGCTGCTACAGCCTGGAAGGAAAGCGCACGTGCATGCCCCCACTCGAGACGAGGCCTGACTCCCCTGGGGAGACTCCAGAAGTACCCAAAGATCCATGTCAGCCCCTGAGAGGAATCCTCGGTTCCGGCCCTGACTCCACACAAGGTTTTTGGCCCCGGTATCGACGGGAGAGGAATCCCGAGAGGCCCCCTAGCAACTAGCATGGGGACTGGCCGTTCCTGAGGCCACCAGGGCGGGTCCCTGAGGTCCCAGTCGTAACTCGAGAACACCTGCCGCAACTCGAGAAAATCCAGGAAGTTCTCCTTTCCAGGCGAAATGAGGCCTATTTCCGATGAGGCGTCTGGAGACTAATGACACCTAACCTCTGGAACTTCGAAAGGGTCTTTCACACCCTTGCTGCAACTCAAGTAGTTCACCGCCATACCCGTCTCCACTCGAGAGGAAGCACGATCGTCCCACCCATAACCAGAGGAACCCCGTTTCCCCCTCGTAGCTCAAGATGAGGGATCCTTTCCCTGCTTTAAATGGGAAAGAATTCCGGGGTTCCCTTCGCATCTCAAGAGGAGGCACTCTCAACAGGAAAGGCGAGAGGAACTCCATGGTCGTACCACCATTCCAAGAGTCCCCCAGATGTCTCAGTCCATTCCAGAGGAACCTCTTTGCCCTGCACTGGCTCATCTTTCACGCCGAGGATCGACTCACACCACGGTGGCACGTGGGACAGCCCTGTGGGAAAGCCTCTAGGGAAAGCCTCGAGGGAAAACCACAGATCCCTTGATCCACGCGACGGGAAGCGTGACATTGCTGCTACAGCCTGGAAGGAAAGCGCACGTGCATGCCCCCACTCGAGACGAGGCCTGACTCCCCTGGGGAGACTCCAGAAGTACCCAAAGATCCATGTCAGCCCCTGAGAGGAATCCTCGGTTCCGGCCCTGACTCCACACAAGGTTTTTGGCCCCGGTATCTATGGGAGAGGAATCCCGAGAGGCCCCCTAGCAACTCGCATGGGGACTGGCCTCTCCGGAGGCCACCAGGGCGGGTCCCTGAGGTCCCCGTCGTAACTCGAGAACACCTGCCGCAACTCGAGAAAATCCAGGAAGTTCTCCCTTCCAGGCGAGATGAGGCCTATTTCCGATGAGGCGTCTGGAGACTAATGACACCTAACCTCTGGAACTTCGAAAGTGTCTTTCACACCCTTGCTGCAACTCAAGAAGTTCACCGCCATACCCGTCTCCACTCGAGAGGAAGCGCGATGGTCCCTCCCACATCCAGAGGAGCCCCGTTTCCCCCTCGTAGCTCGAGATGAGGGATCCTTTTCCTGCTTTCAACGGGAAAGAATTCCCGGCGTTTCCGTCGCATCTCAAGAGGAGGCACTCTCAACAGGAAAGGCGAGAGGAGCTCCATGGTCGTACCACCATTCCAAGAGTCCCCCAGATATCTCAGTCCATTCCAGAGGAACCTCTTTGCCCTGAACTGGCTCATCTTTCACGCCGAGGATCGACTCACACCACGGTGGCACGTGGGACAGCCCTGTGGGAAAGCCTCGAGGGAAAGCCTCGAGGGAAAACCACAGATTGTTTGATCAATGCGACGGGAAGCGTGACATTGCTGCTACAGCCTGAAAGGAAAGCGCACGTGCATGCCCCCACTCGAGACGAGGCCTGACTCCCCTGGGGAGACTCCAGAAGTACCCAAAGATCCATGTCAGCCCCTGAGAGGAATCCTCGGTTCCGGCCCTGACTGCACACAAGGCTTTTGGCCACGGTATCGACGGGAGAGGAATCCCGAGAGGCCCCCTAGCACCTCGCATGGGGACTGGCCTCTCCTGAGGCCACCAGGGTGGGTCCCTGAGGTCCCCGCCGTAACTCGAGAACACCTGCCGCAACTCGAGAAAATCCAGGAAGTTCTCCCTTCCAGGCGAGATGAGGCCTATTTCCGATGAGGCGTCTGGAGACTAATGACACCTAACTCTGGAACTTCGAAAGGGTCTTTCACACCTTTGCTGCAACTCAAGAAGTTCACTGCCATACCCGTCTCCACTCGAGAGGAAGCACGATGGTCCCGCCCACATCCAGAGGAGACCCGTTTCCCCCTCGTAGCTCGAGATGAGGGATCCTTTCCCTGCTTTCAACGGGAAAGAATTCCCGGCGTTCCCGTCGCATCTCAAGAGGAGGCACTCTCAACAGGAAAGGCGAGAGGAACTTCTTGGTCGTACCACCATTCCAAGAGTCCCCCAGATGTCTCAGTCCATTCCAGAGGAACCTCTTTGCCCTACACTGGCTCGTCTTTCACGCCGAGAATCGACTCACACCACGGTGGCACGTGGGACAGCCCTGTGGGAAAGCCTCGAGGGAAAGCCTCGAGGGAAAACCACAGATCCTTTGATCCACGCCACGGGAAGCGTGACATTGCTGCTACAGCCTGGAAGGAGAGCGCACGTGCATGCCCCCACTCGAAACGAGGCCTGACTCCCCTGGGGAGACTCCAGAAGTACCCAAAGATACATGTCAGCCCCTGAGAGGAATCCTCGGTTCCGGCCCTGACTCCACACAAGGTTTTTGGCCCCGGTATCGACGGGAGAGGAATCCCGAGAGGCCCCCTAGCAACTCGCATGGGGACTGGCCTCTCCTGAGGCCACCAGGGCGGGTCCCTGAGGTCCCCGTCGCAACTCGAGAACACCTGCCGCAACTCGAGAAAATCCAGGAAGTTCTCCCTTCCAGGCGAGATGAGGCCTATTTCCGATGAGGCGTCTGGAGACTAATGACACCTAAACTCTGGAACTTCGAAAGGGTCTTTCACACCCTTGCTGCAACTCAAGTTCACCGCCATACCCGTCTATACTCGAGAGCATGCACGATGGTCCCGCCCACATCCATAGGAGCCCCGTTTCCCCTCATAGCTCGAGATGAGGGATGCTTTCCCTGCTTTCAACGGGAACGAATTCCCGACGTTCCCGTCGCATCTCAAGAGGAGGCACTCTCAACAGGAAAGGCGAGAGGAACTCCATGGTCGTACCACCATTCCAAGAGTCCCCCAGATGTCTCAGTCCATTCCAGAGGAAGCTCTTTGCCCTGCACTGGCTCATCTTTCACGCCGAGGATCGACTCACACCACGGTGGCACGTGGGACAGCCCTGTGGGAAAGCCTCGAGGGAAAACCACAGATCCTTTGATCCACGCCACGGGAAGCGTGACATTGCTGCTACAGCCTGGAAGGAAAGCGCACGTGCATGCCCCCACTCGAGACAAGGCCTGACTCCCCTGGGGAGACTCCACAAGTACCCAAAGATCCATGTCAACCCTTGAGAGGAATCCTCGTTTCCGGCCCTGACTCCACACAAGGTTTTTGGACCCGGTGTCGACGGGAGAGGAATCTCGAGAGGCCCCCTAGCACATCGCATGGGGACTGGCCTCTCCTGAGGCCACCAGGGCGGGTCCCTGAGGTCCCCGTCGTAACTCGAGAACACCTGCCGCAACTCGAGAAAATCCAGGAAGTTCTCCCTTCCAGGCGAGATGAGGCCTATTTCCGATGAGGCGTCTGGAGACTAATGACACCTAACCTCTGGAACTTCGAAAGGGTTTTTCACAACCTTGCTGCAACTCAAGAAGTTCACTGCCATACCCGTCTCCACTCGAGAGGAAGCACGAGGGTCCCGCCCACATCCAGAGGAGCCCCGTTTCCCCCTCGTAGCTCGAGATGAGGGATCCTTTCCCTGCTTTCAACGGGAAAGAATTCCCGGCGTTCACGTCGCATCTCAAGAGGAGGCACTCTCAACAGGATAGGCGAGAGGAACTCCATGGTCGTACCACCATTCCAAGAGTCCCCCAGATGTCTCAGTCCATTCCAGAGGAACCTCTTTGCCCTGCACTGGCTCATCTTTCACGCCGAAGATCGACTCACACCACGGTGGCACGTGGGACAGCCCTGTGGGAAAGCCTCGAGGGAAAGCCTCGAGGGAAAGCCTCGAGTGAAAACCACAGATCCTTTGATCCACGCGACGGGAAGCGTGACATTGCTGCTACAGCCTGGAAGGAAAGCGCACGTGCATGCCCCCACTCGAGACGAGGCCTGACTCCCCTGGGGAGACTCCAGAAGTACCCAAAGATCCATGTCAGCCCCTGAGAGGAATCCTCGGTTCCGGCCCTGACTCCACACAAGGTTTTTGGCCCCGGTATCGACGGGAGAGGAATCCCGAGAGGCCCCCTAGCAACTCGCTTGGGGACTGGCCTCTCCTGAGGCCACCAGGGCGGGTCCCTGAGGTCCTCGTCGTAACTCGAGAGCACCTGCCGCAACTCGAGAAAATCCAGGAAGTTCTCCCTTCCAGGCGAGATGAGGCCTATTTCCGATGAGGCGTCTGGAGACTAATGACACCTAACCTCTGGAACTTCGAAAGGGTCTTTCACACCCTTGCTGCGACTCAAGAAGTTCACCGCCATACCCGTCTCCACTCGAGTGGAAGCACGGTGGTCCCGCCCACATCCAGAGGATCCCCGTTTCCCCCTCGTAGCTCGAGATGAGGGATCCTTTCCCTGCTTTAAACGGGGAAGAATTCCCGGCGTTCCCGTCGCATCTCAAGAGGAGGCACTCTCAACAGGAAAGGCGAGAGTAACTCCATGGTCGTAGCACCATTCCAAGAGTCCCCCAGATGTCTCAGTCCATTCCAGAGGAACCACTTTGCCCTGCACTGGCTCATCTTTCACGCCGAGGATCGACTCACACCACGGTGGCACGTGGGACAGCCCTGTGGGAAAGCCTCGAGGGAAAGCCTCGAGGGAAAACCACAGATCCTTTGATCCACGCGACGGGAAGCGTGACATTGCTGCTACAGCCTGGAAGGAAAGCGCACGTGCATGCCCCCACTCGAGACGAGGCCTGACTCCCCTGGGGAGACTCCAGAAGTACCCAAAGATCCATGTCAGCCCCTGAGAGGAATCCTCGGTTCCGGCCCTGACTCCACACAAGGTTTTTGGCCCCGGTATCGACGGGAGAGGAATCCCGAGAGGCCCCCTAGCAACTCGCATGGGGACTGGCCTCTCCTGAGGCCACCAGGGCGGGTCGCTGAGGTCCTCGTCGTAACTCGAGAGCACCTGCCGCAACTCGAGAAAATCCAGGAAGTTCTCCCTTCCAGGCGAGATGAGGCCTATTTCCGATGAGGCGTCTGGAGACTAATGACACCTAACCTCTGGAACTTCGAAAGGGTCTTTCACACCCTTGCTGCGACTCAAGAAGTTCACCGCCATACCCGTCTCCACTCGAGAGGAAGCACGATGGTCCCGCCCACATCCATAGGATCCCCGTTTCCCCCTCGTACCTCGAGATGAGGGAACCTTTCCCTGCTTTCAACGGGAAAGAATTCCCAGCGTTCCCGTCGCACCTCAAGAGGAGGCACTCTCAACCGGAAAGGCGAGAGGAACTCCATGGTCGTACCACCATTCCAAGAGTCCCCCAGATGTCTCAGTCCATTCCAGAGGAAACTCTTTGCCCTGCACTGGCTCATCTTTTACGCCGAGGATCGACTCACACCACGGTGGCACGTGGGACAGCCCTGTGGGAAAGCCTCGAGGGAAAGCCTCGAGGGAAAACCACAGATCCTTTGATCCACGCGACGGGAAGCGTGACATTGCTGCTAAAGCCTGGAAGGAAAGTGCACGTGCATGCCCCCTCACGAAACGAGGCCTGTCTCCCCTGGCGAGACTCCAGAAGTATCCAAAGATCCATATCAGCCCCTGAGAGGAATCCTCGGTTCCGGCCCTGACTCCACACAAGGTTTTTGGCCCCGGTATCGACGGGAGAGGAATCCCGAGAGGCCCCCTAGCAACTCGCATGGGGACTGGCCTCTCCTGAGGCCACCAGGGCCGGTCCCTGAGGTCCCCGTCGTAACTCGAGAACACCTGCCGCAACTCGAGAAAATCCAGGAAGTTCTCCCTTACAGTCGAGATGAGGCCTATTTCCGATGAGGCGTCTGGAGACTAATGACACCTAACCTCTGGAACTTCGAAAGGGTCTTTCACACCCTTGCTGCAACTCAAGAAGTTCACCACCATACCCGTCTCCACTCGAGAGGAAGCACGATGGTCCCGACAACATCCAAAGGAGCCCCGTTTCCCCCTCGTAGCTCGAGATGAGGGATCCTTTCCCTGCTTTCAACGGGAAAGAATTCCCTGCGTTCCCGTCGCATCTCAAGAGGAGGCACTCTCAACAGGAAAGGCGAGAGGAACTCCATGGTCGTACCACCATTCCAAGAGTCCCCCAGATGTCTCAGTCCATTCCAGTCGAACCTCTTTGCCCTGCACTGGCTCATCTTTCACGCCGAGGATCGACTCACACCACGGTGGCACGTGGGACAGCCCTGTGGGAAAGCCTCGAGGGAAAGCCTCGAGGGAAAACCACAGATCCTTTGATCCACGCGACGGGAAGCGTGACATTGCTGCTACAGCCTGGAAGGAAAGCGCACGTGCATGCCCCCACTCGAGACGAGGCCTGACTCCCCTGGGGAGACTCCAGAAGTACCCAAAGATCCATGTCAGCCCCTGAGAGGCATCCTCGGTTCCGGCCCTGACTCCACACAAGGTTTTTGGCCCCGGTATCGACGGGAGAGGAATCCCAAGAGGCCCCCTAGCAACTCGCATGGGGACTGGCCTCTCCTGAGGCTACCAGGGCGGGTCCCTGAGGTCCCTGTCGTAACTCGAGAACACCTGCCGCAACTCGAGAACATCCAGGAAGTTCTCCCTTCCAGGCGAGATGAGGCCTATTTCCGATGAGGCGTCTGGAGACTAATGACACCTAACCTCTGGAACTTCGAAAGGGTCTTTCACACCCTTGCTGCGACTCAAGAAGTTCACCACCATACCCGTCTCCACTCGAGAGGAAGCACGATGGTCCCGCCCACATCCAGAGGAGCCCCGTTTCCCCCTCGTAGCTCGAGATGAGGGATCCTTTCCCTGCTTTAAACGGGAAAGAATTCCCGGCATTCCCGTCGCATCTCAAGAGGAGGCAGTCTCAACAGGAAAGGCGAGAGGAACTCCATGGTCGTACCACCATTCCAAGAGTCCCCCAGATGTCTCAGTCCATTCCAGAGGAACCTCTTTGCCCTGCACTGGCTCATCTTTCACGCCGAGGATCGACTCACACCACGGTGGCACGTGGGACAGCCCTGTGGGAAAGCCTCTAGGGAAAACCACAGATCCTTTGATCCACGCCACGGGAAGCGTGACATTGCTGCTACAGCCTGGAAGGAAAGCGCACGTGCATGCCCCCACTCGAGACGAGGCCTGACTCCACTGGGGAGACTCCAGAAGTACCCAAAGATCCATGTCAGCCCCTGAGAGGAATCCTCGGTTCCGGCCCTGACTGCACATAAGGTTTTTGGCCCCGGTATCGACGGGAGAGGAATCCCGAGAGGCCCCCTAGCAACTCGCATGGGGACTGGCCTCTCCGGAGGCCACCAGGGCGGGTCCCTGAGGTCCCCATCGTAACTCGAGAACACCTGCCGCAACTCGAGAAAATCCAGGAAGTTCTCCCTTCCAGGCGAGATGAGGCCTATTTCCGATGAGGCCTCTGGAGACTAATGACACCAAACCTCTGGAACTTCGAAAGGGTGTTTCACACCCTTGCTGCAACTCAAGCAGTTCACCGCCATACCCGTCTCCACTCGAGAGGAAGCACGATGGTCCCGCCCACATCCAGAGGAGCCCCGTTTCCCCCTCGTAGCTCGAGATGAGGGATCCTTTCCCTGGTTTCAACGGGAAAGAATTCCCGGCGTTCCCGTCGCATCTCAAGAGGAGGCACTCTCAACAGGAAAGGCGAGAGGAACTCCATGGTCGTACCACCATTCCAAGAGTCCCCCAGATGTCTCAGTCCATTCCAGAGGAACCTCTTTGCCCTGCACTGGCTCATCTTTCACGCCGAGGATCGACTCACACCACGGTGGCACGTGGGACAGCCCTGTGGGAAAGCCTCGAGGGAAAACCACAGATCCTTTGATCCACGACACGGAGAGCGTGACATTGCTGCTACAGCCTGGAAGGAAAGCGCACGTGCATGCCCCCACTCGAGACGAGGCCTGACTCCCCTGGGGAGACTCCAGAAGTACCCAAAGATCCATGTCTGCCCCTGAGAGGAATCCTCGGTTCCGGCCCTGACTGCACACAAGGTTTTTGGCCCCGGTATCGACGGGAGAGGAATCCCGAGAGGCCCCTTAGCAACTCGCATGGGGACTGGCCTCTCCTGAGGCCACCAGGGCGGGTCCCTGAGGTCCCCGTCGTAACTCGAGAACACCTGCCCCAACTCGAGAAAATCCAGGAAGTTCTCCCTTCCAGGCGAGTTGAGGCCTATTTCCGATGAGGCGTCTGGAGACTAATGACACCTAACCTCTGGAACTTCGAAAGGGTCTTTCACACCCTTGCTGCAACTCAAGAAGTTCACCGCCATACCCGTCTCCACTGGAGAGGAAGCACGATGGTCCCGCCCACATCCAGAGGAGCCCCGTTTCCCCCTCGTAGCTCGAGATGAGGGATCCTTTCCCTGCTTTCAACGGGAAAGAATTCCCGGCGTTCCCGTCGCATCTCAAGAGGAGGCACTCTCAACAGGAAAGGCGAGAGGAACTCCATGGTCGTACCACCATTCCAAGAGTCCCCCAGATGTCTCAGTCCATTTCAGAGGAACCTCTTTGCCCTGCACTGGCTCATTTTTCACGCCGAGAATCGACTCACACCACGGTGTCACGTGGGACAGCCCTGTGGGAAAGCCTCGAGGGAAAGCCTCGAGGGAAAACCGCAGATCCTTTGATCCACGCTACGGGAAGCGTGACATTGCTGCTACAGCCTGGAAGGAAAGTGCACGTGCATGCCCCCACACGAGACGAGGCCTGTCTCCCCTGGCGAGACTCCAGAAGTACCCAAAGATCCATATCAGTCCCGGAGAGGAATCCTCGGTTCCGGCCCTGACTCCACACAAGGTTTTTGGCCCCGGTATCGACGGGAGAGGAATCCCGAGGGGCCCCCTAGCAACACGCATAGGGACTGGCCTCTCCTGAGGCCAACAAGGCGGGTCCCTGAGGTCCCCGTCGTAACTCGAGAACACCTGCTGCAACTCGAGAAAATCAAGGAAGTTCTCCCTTCCAGGCGAGATGAGGCCTATTTCCGATGAGGCGTCTGGAGACTAATGACACCTAACCTCTGGAACTTCGAAAGGGTCTTTCACACCCTTGTTGCAACTCAAGAAATTCACCGCCATACCCGTCTCCACTCGAGAGAAAGCACGATGGTCCTGCCCACATCCAGAGGAGCCCCGTTTCCCCCTCGTAGCTCGAGATGAGGGATCCTTTCCCTGCTTTCAACGGGAAAAAATTCCCGGCGTTCCCGTCGCATCTCAAGAGGAGGCACTCTCAACAGGAAAGGCGATAGGAACTCCATGGTCGTACCACCATTCCAAGAGTCCCCCAGATGTCTCAGTCCATTCCAGAGGAACCTCTTTGCCCTGCACTGGCTCATCTTTCACGCCGAGGATCGACTCACACCACGGTGGCACGTGGGACAGCCCTGTGGAAAAGCCTCTAGGGAAAACCACACATCATTTGATCCACGCGACGGGAAGCGTGACATTGCTGCTACAGCCTGGAAGGAAAGTGCACGTGCATGCCCCCACTGGAGACGAGGCCTGACTCCCCTGGGGAGACTCCAGAAGTACCCAAAGATCCATGTCAGCCCCTGTGAGGAATCCTCGGTTCCGGCCCTGACTCCACACAAGGTTTTTGGCCCCGGTATCGACGGGAGAGGAATCCCGAGAGGCCCCCTAGCAACTCGCATAGGGACTGGCCTCTCCTGAGGCCACCAGGGCGGGTCCCTGAGGTCCCCGTCGTAACTCGAGAACACCTGCCGCAACTCGAGAAAATCCAGGAAGTTCTCCCTTCCAGGCGAGATGAGGCCTATTTCCGATGAGGCGTCTGGAGACTAATGACACCTTACCTCTGGAACTTCGAAAGGGTCTTTCACAGCCTTGCTGCAACTCAAGAAGTTCACCACCATACCCGTCTCCACTAGAGAGGAAGCACGATGGTCCCGCCCACATCCAGAGGAGCCCCGTTTCCCCCTCGTATCTCGAGATGAGGGATCCTTTCCCTGGTTTCAACGGGAAAGAATTCCCGGCGTTCCCGTCGCATCTCAAGAGGAGGCACTCTCAACAGGAAAGGCGAGAGGAACTCCATGGTCGTACCACCATTCCAAGAGTCCCCCAGATGTCTCAGTCCATTCCAGAGGAACCTCTTTGCCCTGCACTGGCTCATCTTTCACGCCGAGGATCGACTCACACCACGGTGGCACGTGGGACAGCCCTGTGGGAAAGCCTCGAGGGAAAACCACAGATCCTTTGATCCACGACACGGAGAGCGTGACATTGCTGCTACAGCCTGGAAGGAAAGCGCACGTGCATGCCCCCACTCGAGACGAGGCCTGACTCCCCTGGGGAGACTCCAGAAGTACCCAAAGTTCCATGTCTGCCCCTGAGAGGAATCCTCGGTTCCGGCCCTGACTGCACACAAGGTTTTTGGCCCCGGTATCGACGGGAGAGTAATCCCGAGAGGCCCCTTAGCAACTCGCATGGGGACTGGCCTCTCGTGAGGCCACCAGGGCGGGTCCCTGAGGTCCCCATCGTAACTCGAGAACACCTGCCGCAACTCGAGAAAATCCAGGAAGTTCTCCCTTCCAGGCGAGATGAGGCCTATTTCCGATGAGGCGTCTGGAGACTAATGACACCTAACCTCTGGAACTTCGAAAGGGTCTTTCACACCCTTGCTGCAACTCAAGAAGTTCACCGCCATACCCGTCTCCACTCGAGAGGAAGCACGATGGTCCCGCCCACATCCAGAGGAGCCCCGTTTCCCCCTCGTAGCTCGAGATGAGGGATCCTTTCCCTGCTTTCAACGGGAAAGAATTCCCGGCGTTCCCGTCGCATCTCAAGAGGAGGCACTCTCAACAGGAAAGGCGAGAGGAACTCCATGGTCGTACCACCATTCCAAGAGTCCCCCAGATGTCTCAGTCCATTCCAGAGGAACCTCTTTGCCCTGCACTGGCTCATTTTTCACGCCGAGAATCGACTCACACCACGGTGTCACGTGGGACAGCCCTGTGGGAAAGCCTCGAGGGAAAGCCTCGAGGGAAAACCGCAGATCCTTTGACCCACGCTACGGGAAGCGTGACATTGCTGCTACAGCCTGGAAGGAAAGTGCACGTGCATGCCCCCACACGAGACGAGGCCTGTCTCCCCTGGCGAGACTCCAGAAGTACCCAAAGATCCATATCAGTCCCGGAGAGGAATCCTCGGTTCCGGCCCTGACTCCACACAAGGTTTTTGGCCCCGGTATCGACGGGAGAGGAATCCCGAGGGGCCCCCTAGCAACACGCATAGGGACTGGCCTCTCCTGAGGCCAACAAGGCGGGTCCCTGAGGTCCCCGTCGTAACTCGAGAACACCTGCTGCAACTCGAGAAAATCAAGGAAGTTCTCCCTTCCAGGCGAGATGAGGCCTATTTCCGATGAGGCGTCTGGAGACTAATGACACCTAACCTCTGGAACTTCGAAAGGGTCTTTCACACCCTTGTTGCAACTCAAGAAATTCACCGCCATACCCGTCTCCACTCGAGAGAAAGCACGATGGTCCTGCCCACATCCAGAGGAGCCCCGTTTCCCCCTCGTAGCTCGAGATGAGGGATCCTTTCCCTGCTTTCAACGGGAAAAAATTCCCGGTGTTCCCGTCGCATCTCAAGAGGAGGCACTCTCAACAGGAAAGGCGAGAGGAACTCCATGGTCGTACCACCATTCCAAGAGTCCCCCAGATGTCTCAGTCCATTCCAGAGGAACCTCTTTGCCCTGCACTGGCTCATCTTTCACGCCGAGGATCGACTCACACCACGGTGGCACGTGGGACAGCCCTGTGGGAAAGCCTCGAGGGAAAACCACACATCATTTGATCCACGCGACGGGAAGCGTGACATTGCTGCTACAGCCTGGAAGGAAAGTGCACGTGCATGCCCCCACTGGAGACGAGGCCTGACTCCCCTGGGGAGACTCCAGAAGTACCCAAAGATCCATGTCAGCCCCTGAGAGGAATCCTCGGTTCCGGCCCTGACTCCACACAAGGTTTTTGGCCCCGGTATCGACGGGAGAGGAATCCCGAGAGGCCCCCTAGCAACTCGCATAGGGACTGGCCTCTCCTGAGGCCACCAGGGCGGGTCCCTGAGGTCCCCGTCGTAACTCGAGAACACCTGCCGCAACTCGAGAAAATCCAGGAAGTTCTCCCTTCCAGGCGAGATGAGGCCTATTTCCGATGAGGCGTCTGGAGACTAATGACACCTTACCTCTGGAACTTCGAAAGGGTCTTTCACAGCCTTGCTGCAACTCAAGAAGTTCACCACCATACCCGTCTCCACTAGAGAGGAAGCACGATGGTCCCGCCCACATCCAGAGGAGCCCCGTTTCCCCCTCGTAGCTCGAGATGAGGGATCCTTTCCCTGCTTTCAACGGGAAAGAATTCCCGGCGTTCCCGTCGCATCTCAAGAGGAGGCACTCTCAACAGGAAAGGCGAGAGGAACTCCATGGTCGTACCACCATTCCAAGAGTCCCCCAGATGTCTCAGTCCATTCCAGAGGAAACTCTTTGCCCTGCACTGGCTCATCTTTCACGCCGAGGATCGACTCACACCACGGTGGCACGTGGGACAGCCCTGTGGGAAAGCCTCGAGGGAAAGCCTCGAGGGAAAACCACAGATCCTTTGATCCACGCGACGGGAAGCGTGACATTGCTGCTACAGCCTGGAAGGAAAGCGCACGTGCATGCCCCCACTCGAGACGAGGCCTGACTCCCCTGGGGAGACTCCAGAAGTACCCAAAGATCCATGTCAGCCCCTGAGAGGAATCCTCGGTTCCGGCCCTGACTCCACACAAGGTTTTTGGCCCCGGTATCGATGGGAGAGGAATCCCGAGAGGCCCCCTAGAAACTCGCATGGGGACTGGCCTCTCCTGAGGCCACCAGGGCCGGTCCCTGAGGTCCCCGTCGTAACTCGAGAACACCTGCCGCAACTCGAGAAAATCCAGGAAGTTCTCCCTTCCAGGCGAGATGAGGCCTATTTCCGATGAGGCGTCTGGAGACTAATGACACCTAACCTCTGGAACTTCGAAAGGGTCTTTCACACCCTTGCTGCAACTCAAGAAGTTCACCACCATACCCGTCTCCACTCGAGAGGAAGCACGATGGTCCCGACCACATCCAAAGGAGCCCCGTTTCCCCCTTGTAGCTCGAGATGAGGGATCCTTTCCATGCTTTCAACGGGAAAGAATTCCCTGCGTTCCCGTCGCATCGCAAGAGGAGGCACTCTCAACAGGAAAGGCGAGAGGAACTCCATGGTCGTACCAGCATTCCAAGAGTTCCCCAGATGTCTCAGTCCATTCCAGAGGAACCTCTTTGCCCTGCACTGGCTCATCTTTCACGCCGAGGATCGACTCACACCACGGTGGCACGTGGGACAGCCCTGTGGGAAAGCCTCGAGGGAAAGCCTCGAGGGAAAACCACAGATCCTTTGATCCACGCGACGGGAAGCGTGACATTGCTGCTACAGCCTGGAAGGAAAGCGCACGTGCATGCCCCCACTCGAGACGAGGCCTGACTCCACTGGGGAGACTCCAGAAGTACCCAAAGATCCATGTCAGCCCCTGAGAGGAATCCTCGGTTCCGGCCCTGACTGCACATAAGGTTTTTGGCCCCGGTATCGACGGGAGAGGAATCCCGAGAGGCCCCCTAGCAACTCGCATGGGGACTGGCCTCTCCGGAGGCCACCAGGGCGGGTCCCTGAGGTCCCCGTCGTAACTCGAGAACACCTGCCGCAACTCGAGAAAATCCAGGAAGTTCTCCCTTCCAGGCGAGATGAGGCCTATTTCCGATGAGGCCTCTGGAGACTAATGACACCAAACCTCTGGAACTTCGAAAGGGTCTTTCACACCCTTGCTGCAACTCAAGCAGTTCACCGCCATACCCGTCTCCACTCGAGAGGAAGCACGATGGTCCCGCCCACATCCAGAGGAGCCCCGTTTCCCCCTCGTAGCTCGAGATGAGGGATCCTTTCCCTGGTTTCAACGGGAAAGAATTCCCGGCGTTCCCGTCGCATCTCAAGAGGAGGCACTCTCAACAGGAAAGGCGAGAGGAACTCCATGGTCGTACCACCATTCCAAGAGTCCCCCAGATGTCTCAGTCCATTCCAGAGGAACCTCTTTGCCCTGCACTGGCTCATCTTTCACGCCGAGGATCGACTCACACCACGGTGGCACGTGGGACAGCCCTGTGGGAAAGCCTCGAGGGAAAACCACAGATCCTTTGATCCATGCCACGGGAAGCGTGACATTGCTGCTACAGCCTGGAAGGAAAGCGCACGTGCATGCCCCCACTCGAGACGAGGCCTGACTCCCCTGGGGAGACTCCAGAAGTACCCAAAGATCCATGTCAGCCCCTGAGAGGAATCCTCGGTTCCGGCCCTGACTGCACACAAGGTTTTTGGCCCCGGTATCGACGGGAGAGGAATCCCGAGAGGCCCCTTAGCAACTCGCATGGGGACTGGCCTCTCCTGAGGCCACCAGGGCGGGTCCCTGAGGTCCCCGTCGTAACTCGAGAACACCTGCCGCAACTCGAGAAAATCCAGGAAGTTCTCCCTTCCAGGCGAGATGAGGCCTATTTCCGATGAGGCGTCTGGAGACTAATGACACCTAACCTCTGGAACTTCGAAAGGGTCTTTCACACCCTTGCTGCAACTCAAGAAGTTCACCGCCATACCCGTCTCCACTCGAGAGGAAGCACGATGGTCCCGCCCACATCCAGAGGAGCCCCGTTTCCCCCTCGTAGCTCGAGATGAGGGATCCTTTCCCTGCTTTCAACGGGAAAGAATTCCCGGCGTTCCCGTCGCATCTCAAGAGGAGGCACTCTCAACAGGAAAGGCGAGAGGAACTCCATGGTCGTACCACCATTCCAAGAGTCCCCCAGATGTCTCAGTCCATTCCAGAGCAAACTCTTTGCCCTGCACTGGCTCATCTTTCACGCCGAGGATCGACTCACACCACGGTGGCACGTGGGACAGCCCTGTGGGAAAGCCTCGAGGGAAAGCCTCGAGGGAAAACCACAGATCCTTTGATCCACGCGACGGGAAGCGTGACATTGCTGCTACAGCCTGGAAGGAAAGCGCACGTGCATGCCCCCACTCGAGACGAGGCCTGACTCCCCTGGGGAGATTCCAGAAGTACCCAAAGATCCATGTCAGCCCCTGAGAGGAATCCTCGGTTCCGGCCCTGACTCCACACAAGGTTTTTCGCCCCGGTATCGACGGGAGAGGAATCCCGAGAGGCCCCCTAGCAACACGCCTAGGGACTGGCCTCTCCTGAGGCCACCAGGGCGGGTCCCTGAGGTCCCCGTCGTAACTCGAGAACACCTGCCGCAACTCGAGAAAATCCAGGAAGTTCTCCCTTCCAGGCGAGATGAGGCCTATTTCCGATGAGGCGTCTGGAGACTAATGACACCTAACCTCTGGAACTTCGAAAGGGTCTTTCACACGGTTGCTGCAACTCAAGAAGTTCACCGCCATACCCGTCTCCACTCGAGAGGAAGCACGATGGTCCCGCCCACATCTAGAGGAGCCCCGTTTCCCCCTCGTAGCTCGAGATGAGGGATCCTTTCCCTGCTTTCAACGGGAAAGAATTCCCGGCGTTCCCCTCGCATCTCAAGAGGAGGCACTCTCAACAGGAAAGGCGAGAGGAACTCCATGGTCGTACCACCATTCCAAGAGTCCCCCAGATGTCTCAGTCCATTCCAGAGGAACCTCTTTGCCCTGCATTGGCTCATCTTTCACGCCGAGGATCGACTCACACCACGGTGGCACGTGGGACAGCCCTGTGGGAAAGCCTCGAGGGAAAACCACAGATCCTTTGATCCACGCGACGGGAAGCGTGACATTGCTGCTACAGCCTGGAAGGAAAGTGCACGTGCATGCCCCCACTCGAGACGAGGCCTGACTCCCCTGGGGAGACTCCAGAAGTACCCAAAGATCCATGTCAGCCCCTGAGAGGAATCCTCGGTTCCGGCCCTGACTCCACACAAGGTTTTTGGCCCCGGTATCGACGGGAGAGGAATCCCGAGAGGCCCCCTAGCAACTCGCATGGGGACTGGCCTCTCCGGACGCCACCAGGGCGGGTCCCTGAGGTCCCCGTCGTAACTCGAGAACACCTGCCGCAACTCGAGAAAATCCAGGAAGTTCTCCCTTCCAGGCGAGATGAGGCCTGTTTCCGATGAGGCCTCTGGAGACTAATGACACCAAACCTCTGGAACTTCGAAAGGGTCTTTCACACCCTTGCTGCAACTCAAGAAGTTCACCGCCATACCCGTCTCCACTCGAGAGGAAGCACGATGGTCCCGCCCACATCCAGAGGAGCCCCGTTTTCCCCTCGGTGCTCGAGATGAGGGATCCTTTCCCTGGTTTCAACGAGAAAGAATTCCCGGCGTTCCCGTCGCATCTCAAGAGGAGGCACTCTCAACAGGAAAGGCGAGAGGAACTCCATGGTCGTACCACCATTCCAAGAGTCCCCCAGATGTCTCAGTCCATTCCAGAGGAACCTCTTTGCCCTGCACTGGCTCATCTTTCACGCCGAGGATCGACTCACAAAACGGTGGCTCGTGGGACAGCCCTGTGGGAAAGCCTCGAGGGAAAGCCTCGAGGGAAAACCACAGATCTTTTGATCCACGCGACGGGAAGCGTGACATTGCTGCTACAGGCTGGAAGGAAAGCGCACGTGCATGCCCCCACTCGAGACAAGGCCTGACTCCCCTGGGGAGACTCCAGAAATACCCAAAGATCCATGTCAGCCCCTGAGAGGAATCCTCGGTTCCGGCCCTGACTGCACACAAGGTTTTTGGCCCCGGTATCGACGGGAGAGGAATCCCGAGAGGCCCCCTAGCAACTCGCATGGGGACTGGCCTCTCCTGAGGCCACCAGGGCGGGTCCCTGAGGTCCCCGTCGTAACTCGAGAACACCTGCCGCAACTCGAGAAAATCCAGGAAGTTCTCCCTTCCAGGCGAGATGAGGCCTATTTCCGATGAGGCCTCTGGAGACTAATGACACCTAACCTCTGGAACTTCGAAAGGGTCTTTCACACCCTTGCTGCAACTCAAGAAGTTCACCGCCATACCCGTCTCCACTCGAGAGGAAGCACGATGGTCCCGCCCACATCCAGAGGAGCCCCGTTTCCCCCTCGTAGCTCGAGATGAGGGATCCTTTCCCTGCTTTCAACGGGAAAGTATTCCCGGCGTTCCCGTCGCATCTCAAGAGGAGGCACTCTCAACAGGAAAGGCGAGAGGAACTCCATGGTCGTACCACCATTCCAAGAGTCCCCCAGATGTCTCAGTCCATTCCAGAGGAACCTCTTTGCCCTGCACTGGCTCATCTTTCAAGCCGAGGATCGACTCACAACACGGTGGCACGTGGGACAGCCCTGTGGGAAAGCCTCGAGGGAAAGCCTCGAGGGAAAACCACAGATCCTTTGATCCCGCGACGGGAAGCGTGACATTGCTGCTACAGCCTGGAAGGAAAGCGCACGTGCATGCCCCCACTCGAGACGAGGCCTGACTCCCCTGGGGAGACTCCAGAAGTACCCAAAGATCCATGTCAGCCCCTGAGAGGAATCCTCGGTTCCGGCACTGACTCCACACAAGCTTTTTGGCCCCGGTATCGACGGGAGAGGAATCCCGAGAGGCCCCCTAGCAACTCGCATGGGGACTGGCCTCTCCTGAGGCCACCAGGGCGGGTCCCTGAGGTCCCCGTCGTAACTCGAGAACACCTGCCGCAACTCGAGAAAATCCAGGAAGTTCTCCCTTCCAGGCGAGATGAGGCCTATTTCCGATGAGGCGTCTGGAGACTAATGACACCTAACCTCTGGAACTTCGAAAGGGTCTTTCACACCCTTGCTGCAACTCAAGAAGTTCACCGCCATACCCGTCTCCACTCGAGAGAAAGCACGATGGTCCCGCCCACATCCAGAGGAGCCCCGTTTCCCCCTCGTAGCTCGAGATGAGGGATCCTTTCCCTGCTTTCAACGGGAAAGAATTCCCGGCGTTCCCGTCGCATCTCAAGAGGAGGCACTCTCAACAGGAAAGGCGAGAGGAACTCCATGGTCGTACCACCATTCCAAGAGTCCCCCAGATGTCTCAGTCCATTCCAGAGGAACCTCTTTGCCCTGCACTGGCTCATTTTTCACGCCGAGAATCGACTCACACCACGGTGTCACGTGGGACAGCCCTGTGGGAAAGCCTCGAGGGAAAGCCTCGAGGGAAAACCGCAGATCCTTTGATCCACGCGACGTGAAGCGTGACATTGCTGCTACAGCCTGGAAGGAAAGTGCACGTGCATGCCCCCACACGAGAGGAGGCCTGTCTCCCCTGGCGAGACTCCAGAAGTACCCAAAGATCCATATCAGTCCCTGAGAGGAATCCTCGGTTCCAGCCCTGTCTCCACACAAGGTTTTTGGCCCCGGTATCGACGGGAGAGGAATCCCGAGGGGCCCCCTAGCAACACGCATAGGGACTGGCCTCTCCTGAGGCCAACATGGCGGGTCCCTGAGGTCCCCGTCGTAACTCGAGAACACCTGCCGCAACTCGAGAAAATCAAGGAAGTTCTCCCTTCCAGGCGAGATGAGGCCTATTTCCGATGAGGCGTCTGGAGACTAATGACACCTAACCTCTGGAACTTCGAAAGGGTCTTTCACACCCTTGCTGCAACTCAAGAAGTTCACCGCCATACCCGTCTCCACTCGAGAGAAAGCACGATGGTCCCGCTCACACCCAGAGGAGCCCCGTTTCCCCCTCGTAGCTCGAGATGAGGGATCCTTTCCCTGCTTTCAACGGGAAAATATTCCCGGCGTTCCCGTCGCATCTCAAGAGGAGGCACTCTCAACAGGAAAGGCGAGAGGAACTCCATGGTCGTACCACCATTCCAAGAGTCCCCCAGATGTCTCAGTCCATTCCAGAGGAACCTCTTTGCCCTGCACTGGCTCATCTTTCACGCCGAGGATCGACTCACACCACGGTGGCACGTGGGACAGCCCTGTGGGAAAGCCTCGAGGGAAAACCACAGATCATTTGATCCACGCGACAGGTAGCGTGACATTGCTGCTACAGCCTGGAAGGAAAGTGCACGTGCATGCCCCCACTCGAGACGAGGCCTGACTCCCCTGGGGAGACTCCAGAAGTACCCAAAGATCCATGTCAGCCCCTGAGAGGAATCCTCGGTTCCGGCCCTGACTCCACACAAGGTTTTTGGCCCCGGTATCGACGGGAGAGGAATCCCGAGAGGCCCCCTAGCAACTCGCATAGGGACTGGCCTCTCCTGAGGCCACCAGGGCGGGTCCCTGAGGTCTCCGTCGTAACTCGAGAACACCTGCCGCAACTCGAGAAAATCCAGGAAGTTCTCCCTTCCAGGCGAGATGAGGCCTATTTCCGATGAGGCGTCTGGAGACTAATGACACCTTACCTCTGGAACTTCGAAAGGGTCTTTCACAGCCTTGCTGCAACTCAAGAAGTTCACCACCATACCCTGCCGGAAACCAGTGTGAGGAATCCCGCCCGTGACAAGGTCATGAGGAAGGAAGCTGACATACGCAAGGCGTGCTCAGACTTCAGGGACCCCTCTGGATATTCCTAAGCATGTACCCCAGCAAAAATCTGCTGGCTTTTGTGCTCTGCTTTTCCACTTTTCTGATATTCTCTGGAAAAAATTCAATTCAGGGTTTTAGTCTTCTGCATTTGAAAGGGATGTTTCAGTTAAACCCCTCTGATAGCTCTCTAGTCTGCCTAACAGGTTCCCCAGACCTCTTACAGCTTGTGAATTGCTTACAGCCCCCCAACCGCGAGAGGCACAAAGCTTACAGCTTGTGAATTGCTTACAGCCCCCCAACCGCGGGAGGCACAAAGCTTAAAAGCATCTTAAAGATACAGAGCCTTTTCTAAAGAGTTAAAAATTATATTGGTAGAGGGTTTTCACTGTTGACTCAAGGATTGCTGCCAGACCTCCTTATTCTTTATCTTTTTGGCACCTGGAAGGATGTTAATGTAAGCAGGATGTAGAAAAAGATACATAGTAGTTTTGATGTTAGCAACACTAGACTTTTGAGTTAATTGCTTCTCTTTTGCTATAAATCACTGCACTCCCTCTACTTGTTATAAGTTGCTGTGTCCTTGCTGTCTAAGAATGTAACTTTCTTTAGTGCTTTCCGAGAGTGGCACCAGACCTTGGGAAGATCAACACAAATAAGTCTTGTGGTTGACAAACCCTTATCAGAAAAAAGGCTGTAAAATGTTAATTGGCCCTTTTGGTTGGAAGATGATGTAAATTACCTAAGACTTGTGTATACAATTAGGTATGCAGAGAGAAAAGCCTGGTTTTGATAAGAGTCTGGACTGCTAACGCTGCATAACTTTGTGTTACCCATTGATCTCCATGTTTTATCAAAAGTATAAAAGGCCTTCTGAACAATAAAGGACGGGACCAGATTCTCAGACCAGTTTCTCGGACTAGTCTCGGCCTGGTTTCTTGGGAATCTGGCTCCCCCCCTGTCTCTCTCTCTCTCTCTTTTTCTCTCCCTTTTCTTCCCTCTGCTCTTTACTTTAATTTCAGGCTGAATTTCCATCTGGGGCGCGGAGGCTCGCCAGGTCTACTTATTTGCCCTGGTTATTAAGATCCGCGAGAAAGGGAGCTTAAGGCGAGGCACCCTTAGATATTCAAGCGGGCACCGGTGGCCCAACGTAGATGGTGCAAATTCCTTGTCTGGAATTTTATTGGTCTTCCGCGTAAACCAAGCTATTCAGCCCTCTTTCTCCACTTAATCTTCCTACTGCACTACAGTTTCTTAATCTAATCTTATATTAATAAATAAACAAGTCTTTCCACGCCAACGCCGTCCACCCTTCGAATTCCCTGGATCCACCGGGGCTGGACCCCGGCAAGTGGCGCCCGGAACAGGCTATTCGAAGGTAGGTTCCTCGGAGCAAAAGCTCCCCCCGGAGCACTCTCTGTAGCTCCCCCCGGAGCACTCTCTGTTGCTCCCCCCGGAGCACTCTCTGTTGCTCCCCCCCGGAGTGACTTAATCACTCCCCCCGGAGTACTTTCGGGTACTCCCCCAGTGTTGAGTGTTCGGGACGGCTAGGACCCCACTCAGGGTGCCGCGGACCCCCCTGTAGGATAGACAGGGTGAGGAGGAGTGGGAAGTGTTCAAGGGTTTAAGAGAAACCTGGTGCTCTAGAGGTTGAAAAGAAACCTGCTATCTTAGGGTTGAAAACAAAACCCCCCTCGCCAAAGGTAAAACCTTTTTGTTGAGGTAGACTTTTCTATAAGACTTAATTTTCTGACATGGGTAACAGTGAATCAAAAGAAAGACAGCTTTTTACAGGAGTAATCTTGCAGTTACTAACTAAACGAGGAATTAAAGTTAAAAAATCCAATATTCATTCATTTTTTTCCTTTGTACAAGAACAGTGTCCCTGGTTTCCAGAAGAAGGCACTGTTAACTTAGACACCTGGGAGAGAGTAGGAAAACAACTAAAAACTTACCATGCTGAACATGGCTCACAAAAGGTGCCTACTGACGCCTTTTCCTTATGGAATATAATTAGGGACGCTCTAGACCCTGCCCCTGAATCTGAAAAGGTACATCTTAAAGAGGAAAGTGCAGAGAAAAAGGTATCTATCGAAGAGGAGAGTGATGAAAAGGAGGCTACACCTAACTATCGGCAGTTGAGTCAAATGATAGCTGCAATGACTGCCCAAGAAAAGGTAATAGATAGAGATGACAAAAAAGAGCAGCTTTCAGATGAGGAAGATTTGGAAGAGGAAGTAAGTCAAGATCATTCTGATGAGGACTGGTCTTTATTAAATAAAGATGCTCCAAGGAGTTTAAGAGAAACTTCTCCAATTAGATTATCTGCTCCAAAGAGCTTAATAAAAACTTCCCCAACCAGACCACCTGCTTCCACAAATTCAAGAGAAATTTCCTTAATTAAGCCTTCTGCTTCCAGAGGCTCAAGACAAATGTCCCCCATCAGATTATATGCACCTGAGAGTTTAAGGCCAGATTCCCCAGATAAAACATCCGTAAGACCTAAACACAGAACGGATAAAAAATTCCCAAAGTACGAAGAAAGTGACATAGGACACCCCTTGCCCCCCCCCTCCCTATAAGGGTGAGGGGCCTCCACTAGAAGCTCCCCGAAGAAGAGTTTTCTCTAGCCCAGATGATGAACTTGATCCCCACCTTGAGGCTTGTTTCCCCATAATATTTGGTGGAAGTGGTGGGAGAACAGCCCCCCACTGGGAACCCATTCCAATGAAAATGATTAAAGAACTCAAACAGGCTTGTGCTTTGTATGGGCCTAAAGCCCCGTACACTGTATCATTGGTGGAAGCTTTAGCGGGCAGATGGATGACACCCCATGACTGGAAGACAGTCGCTAAAGCTTGTCTGTCTGGAGGTCAATATGTACTTTGGAGAACTGAATATGAAGATCTAGCCCAAAAACAGGCTGATGCTAACCAAAAATATGGCCCAAGATATATTATAAAAAATATGTTGGCAGGGACTAATGATTTTGGAACACTTAGAGATCAAATGGGATTAGATAAAACCACTTTAGATCAAGTAACCGCCTGCGCCCTTGGGGCTTGGCGTTTGTTGCCTGAAGGGAAAGAATCTACCTCTTCCTTCTCAAATGTTAAACAAAAACCAGAAGAGCCATATGAAGACTTTATATCAAGACTTGCAGAGGCAGTCAACAGAGTAATTTCCAACACTGAGGCAGCTAGTATATTGATAAAACAACTGGCATTTGAAAATGCTAATTCTACCTGCCAGGCCATTTTACGTCCTATTAAAAAAACTGGGGAAATAATAGATTATATCAGGCAATGTGCAGATGTAGGACCAGCGATGATGCAGGGCGTTGCCATAGCTGCAGCCATAAAGGGAAATTCTTACCAGCAGGCAGTACAGTCCTTTTTTACAAATAGAAATAACCCGTCAAAGAGTCATTCCAGTAGTCCAGGCCAGAATATTGGTTTATCCAAGGCCTGCTTCTCTTGCGGACGGGAAGGGCACCTTATGCGAGCTTGTCCCCAAAAAGCAGCCGGTTCTTCTCTGCCGAATTCTCCCTCCCCGGCTGTGCCTACTAATCTCCCTAGATCTCTCTGCCCTCGTTGTCAAAAAGGATATCACTGGGCAAAAGAATGTAGGTCACAATTCCATAGAAATGGAGCCTTTTTGGGCCCCGACCAGCAGTCGGGAAACGGATTGAGGGGCCAGCCTCAGGCCCCGACAACAATTGGGGCAGCCTCACTGAACCCATTCATTCCCTTCGTCCCATCGCAGAACTCATCAGAGCAACCCCAGGCAGCGCAGGACTGGACCTCAGTTCCACCACCTCAGCAATATTAACACCAGATAGCCCCACTGTAAAAATACCTACAGGAGTTAAAGGCCCATTACCAACAGGTTTAGTAGGAATTATACTAGGCAGAAGTTCCTTAGCTATGCAAGGTCTCACAATCATCCCTGGAGTAATTGACTCAGATTATACAGGAGAAATCCAGATAATGATTTCACCCCCAACTAAAACTTTCCAAATACATCAGGGACAAAGAATAGCCCAACTTTTGCTTTTGCCTTACCACACTGCAATTGGGCGCACAGCTACTCAAAATGAAAGGCAGGATAAAGGATTTGGGTCTAGTGATATGGTTTTTTGGATAACAGAAATTACTCAGAAACGTCCTATGAAGACTATCCTGATTAATGGCAAGTCTATTGTGGGGTTATTAGACACAGGAGCAGATGTTTCTTGCATTTCAGGAAAAGACTGGCCCAGCTCCTGGCCCACACATACTACTGAAAATAACTTGGTGGGGATAGGAAGAGCCCCCACAATAGCCAAAAGTGCAAAAATTTTAGATTGGCAATTTGAGGATACCCGTGGAACTTTCCAACCTTATGTCGTTCCTTCGCTCCCCCTTACCCTGTGGGGGAGGGACGTGCTATCTCAAATGGGAGTGTTACTTTTTAGCCCTGATGATAAAGTGACCTCTCAGATGTTGCAGATGGGCTATGATCCATCAAAAGGATTGGGTAAACAACAGACAGGAATAATTGAGCCAATTTGCCCAACTCCTCGCAAGCTACGTGCTGGATTGGGATATCCAAATTTATAATTGAGGCCATTGTTTTTGCTGCCGACCCCATCACATGGAAATCTCAAGATCCGGTGTGGGTAGAACAGTGGCCTCTGCATAAGGAAAAATTATTGGCAGCTAAAGCATTAATCTTTGAACAATTAGAATTGGGACATATTGAGCCCTCCAATAGCCCCTGGAACACTCCTATTTTTGTCATTAAGAAAAAATCTGGTAAATGGCGACTTTTACAGGATTTGAGAGCTATTAATGCCACCATGGAGGACATGGGGGCCTTACAGCCTGGGCTCCCTTCCCCAGTAGCCGTTCCAGAGGGATATAATATAATTGTTATTGAGTTACAAGATTGTTTTTTCACTATTCCCTTAAATCCTGAGGATAAAAAGCGATTTGCCTTTAGTCTGCCATCAGAAAATCTTAAACAGCCTTATTTACGGTTTCAGTGGAAGGTTCTGCCTCAGGGAATGAAAAATAGCCCTACTTTATGCCAAAAATTTGTTAATGCCGCTCTAGAAGATACTAGGGCTAAATATGAACACGTGTATATGATTCACTATATGGATGATATTTTAATAGCTCATCCTGATAGAGTTCACCTGCAGACTGTGCTCCAGGACCTGACCCAGGCATTGACAGACAGAGGCCTAAAAATTGCCCCAGAAAAAATTCAAATCAATCCGCCCATAACTTACTTAGGAAGAGTCATAAATTCGGAAACGGTGACTCATACCCCGCTGCAATTGAGAAAAGACCATCTTATTACTTTAAATGATTATCAAAAACTCTTAGGTGATATTAATTGGATTAGACCATATTTAAAATTAACCACTGCCGAATTAAAACCTCTTTTTAACACTTTACGCGGGGATCCTGATCCAACCTCAAAAAGACAATTAACAGCTGAGGCTCAAGAAGCCCTAGGCAAAGTAGAAGCAGCCTTATCAAATAGCTATGTAAAAAGAATTGATTTGACGATGACGTGGCAGTTCCTTTGCCTAGCTACTCCAACGGCGCCTACGGGAGTTCTGTGGCAACGCGGCCCTTTAGAATGGATCCATCTTCCTACCCAAGCTAAAAAAGTCGTGGCTTCTTATCCTGGTTTAATTGCCACATTAATGCTAAAAGGAAGGAAGCGGAGCATTGAATTGTTTGGTAAAGAGCCATCAGAGATTGTAATTCCATATAATAAGGAGCAGCTTGATGCTCTTTTAATGTTTGATGAAGACTGGCAGATTGCCATAGGGAATTACTGTGGTCAAATTTTGCATCATTTACCCTCGCATGTTTTACTAAATTTTATGTCTAACCATCCAGTTATTTTTCCTGTCCGGTGTAAACAGTTCCCTATTTCAGATGCTCAGGTAGTCTTTACTGATGGATCGGCTAACGGTAGAGCCTCTATAGTCACAAGAGATCATCAAAAACTTTTGGAAACACAAGAAACTTCAGCTCAAAGGGCTGAAATCACAGCTGTTATTGAGGCCTTTGTTATGTTTGCGGAGAAAGAATTTAACCTTTATTCTGACTCTCAGTATGTGGTCAGGCTGTTTCCACACATTGAGACTGCAGTTTTGCCTGAAAACAAAACTGCTATCTTCCATTTGTTAACTAAACTGCAGCAGCAAATATGGAAAAGAAATCGGGCGTTCTTTATCGGCCACATTCGGGCTCATTCCGGCCTGCCTGGCCCTTTAAATGCTCTCAATGAATTGGCAGATTCGTTAACCAGGATTTCAGTGGCTTCTGTTTTTGAAGAAGCTCGAGCTTCTCACTCACTTCATCACCAAAATGCCACTGCCTTACGATACCAGTTTCAAATTCCTCGAGAATCTGCCCGAGAGATTGTTCGTTCTTGTTCACATTGTCCTACTACCGTGAATGCTTTGCCTCTGGGAGTTAACCCTCGCGGTCTCAAACCTAATGCACTCTGGCAAATGGATGTAACCCATGTCTCTTCATTTGGAAAACTGTCTTTTGTTCATGTAACTGTAGATACCTTCTCTCATGTTATTATTGCCACTGCTCGTACAGGGGAAGCAGTTAAAGATGTAATACAACATCTTTTTACATGCTTTTCCTATCTGGGCTTGCCAAAAGCTTTAAAAACTGATAATGCTCCTGCTTACACTTCTAAATCTTTTCAGCAATTCTGTACAAGATTTCAAATTAAACATAACACCGGCATCCCTTATAACCCACAAGGACAAGCCATTGTGGAAAGAGCACATCAAACACTGAAAATCCATATTCAAAAACTAAAAGAAGGGGAATTTAAATATAGTTCCCCCCATCAGATTTTGCAACATGCTCTTTTCGTAATAAATAACTTAAATGCTGATTCATCCGGAAACACTGCAATGCTTCGCCATTGGTGCCCAGAGCAATTGAATGCAAAACCATTAGTAAAATGGAGGGACCTTCTTTCCGGACAATGGAAAGGTCCTGACCCCTTATTAACCAATGGGCGAGGGTATGCTTGTGTTTTTCCACAGGACGCGGACGCTCCGATTTGGGTTCCAGACAGACTAATTCGCCATGTCTCAGCTCCCCGGATACCAGAATCCCCCGCCACCGCGATCTCTAAAAAGGAAGAAACTCCCTCTTCCCCCGCTCCCTCCGCCAGCACGGGAAACGCCGCTGACCCCAGGACAGCTGACATTGGAGATCCCGGATAGGCGCGGATCGGAGCCACCCACTGGACAGATGTCACGACTTCAGATACAGGATATTGCACCCCCTGATTTTTTGCCTCGCAGGAATCCATTAGGACGCCCAGCTCAGTCAACCCAACAAGCCTCCTTGCCCACCTGGGGACAGATTAAAGCTCTCTGTCGCCAGGCACAGGGGATAGCTACCCTACAGGGATCGTCAGTCTCTCCTGAAAAGGTGTTTATTGCCATGCTTGCCTTGCTCTCTTGCCAGGTAAGCGCTGCTCCCATTCCAACCAAATATTGGGCGTTTCTCCCGGATCCTCCAACTTTCCAAGTTGTTACTTGGAACAGTGACCCCATACGAGTTAGTACAGACCAGCCTCGCCTTTTGGGAGGATCTTATACTTCCTATACAAAAGACCAATACCCTATTAATTTCAATTATACCTTTAAAGGACTAGCAGATGATTTTCCTGTCTGCTTTAATTTTCCTCCTGGCCTTACAGGAGACTTCTTTACCAAGACAGGATGCATTGGAGCCTCCACAAAAGCAGTTATGACAGATTCCCCAACCTCTAAATTTGCATCTATAGGGGATCGGTCTGCTTGGATATTACGAGCCCGTATGCCTGGGGTCCTTGGCCCCTATAAGTCTTTGTCTCTCAAAACTCCATCAGAATATCCAAATTGTGATGATGTTGCTCCCTCAGATGTTATTTGGAAAACTATAGATGATCATTCAGGATATCCGATTTGGAAATCTTGTATTTATAATTCGAGAGTAGATTACAATATGCCGGGAGGAAGAAATTGTGCGATTCAGGACTGGAGCAACCCAAATCCAGGTCAAGACCCTGAGTCTGACGATGACTTTATCAATAGATTGGATAATTGGAAAGAATATTCAATTTCTTGGCCGTTAGTTGCCACCAGACGGCATCATAACCAATTTGTTCCCCCTATGCTGTCTTATATAACTAGAGGTAAAACCTTTTGGCAGCCAGAAATTTGGAGAGCCCTTGCGGCTACCGCCCCTATTATTTTAATCCGACCAAAAAATACCTCTATTTACTCTATTTTAGCTTGTCTACCCTCTCCTTATGTTTTTCTTTTCACTAATGATTCTGAAAGACTTAACATACAATTGAATTATACAGGTGGACCCCATGTAGTGTCTTGTGAACAATGTATGCTTTCATCCTGTTTAACTCCTCAATATAAAGTTTGCTCTTTCATGGTTTTAAAACGTCCGCCCTATCTCATGGTACCTGTAACTGTAGCCACGTATTGGTATGATAACCATGGCCTAGCTGTACTGCAACAGCTACAAGATTTAATGTGAACACGACGGTTTGTGGGCTTACTTGTTTTGGGAATATCAGCTTTGATAACCGCAATTACTTCTGTTACTGTGGCGGCATTATCATTGTCTCAACAAGTGTATACTGCCCAATATGTTGACACCGTATCCAAAAATGTTTCTCTAACGCTGGCAACCCAGGAAATTATAGATAGGAAGCTAGAAATAAGGATTGATGCCTTAGAAGAAGCAGTAATGCATATTGGGAATGAATTACAGAGTCTGAAAATGAAATTGGCTCTTTCATGTCATGCCGATTACCGGTGGATATGTGTTACATCCCTGAAAGTAAATGAGACAGATTTTAAATGGGAGAGGGTCAAAAATCATATTTTAGGTGTCTGGAACAGCTCAGATATTAGTTTAGATTTAGGGAAACTTCATAATCAGATTCAGACCTTGGAACACTCCCGATTAGATTTTACCGCCGCAGGAGAAGCCAATGACTTTTTCCACACCTTCTCTGACTTCATTTCTGGAAAAACTCTTCTGACTACTGTCTCTAGCTATGCTGCTGTGGGTGCCATAATCCTGCTCCTTGTAATCGTGCTTCCTTGTGTTGTCAGGACTCTTCGGCAGAGCATTCGGAATCTCGCGACTGAACTGCACCTAATTTTTTTAAAAAACTAATAAAGAAGGGGGAGTTGCCGGAAGCCAGTGTGAGGAATCCCGCCCGTGACAAGGTCATGAGGAAGGAAGCTGACATACGCAAGGCGTGCTCAGACTTCAGGGACCCCTCTGGATATTCCTAAGCATGTACCCCAGCAAAAATCTGCCGGCTTTTGTGCTCTGCTTTTCCACTTTTCTGATATTCTCTGGAAAAAAGTCAATTCAGGGTTTTAGTCTTCTGCATTTGAAAGGGATGTTTCAGTTAAACCCCTCTGATAGCTCTCTAGTCTGCCTAACAGGTTCCCCAGACCTCTTACAGCTTGTGAATTGCTTACAGCCCCCCAACCGCGAGAGGCACAAAGCTTACAGCTTGTGAATTGCTTACAGCCCCCCAACCGCGGGAGGCACAAAGCTTAAAAGCATCTTAAAGATACAGAGCCTTTTCTAAAGAGTTAAAAATTATATTGGTAGAGGGTTTTCACTGTTGACTCAAGGATTGCTGCCAGACCTCCTTATTCTTTATCTTTTAGGCACCTGGAAGGATGTTAATGTAAGCAGGATGTAGAAAAAGATACATAGTAGTTTTGATGTTAGCAACACTAGACTTTTGAGTTAATTGCTTCTCTTTTGCTATAAATCACTGCACTCCCTCTACTTGTTATAAGTTGCTGTATCCTTGCTGTCTAAGAATGTAACTTTCTTTAGTGCTTTCCGAGAGTGGCACCAGACCTTGGGAAGATCAACACAAATAAGTCTTGTGGTTGACAAACCCTTATCAGAAAAAAGGCTGTAAAATGTTAATTGGCCCTTTTGGTTGGAAGATGATGTAAATTACCTAAGACTTGTGTATACAATTAGGTATGCAGAGAGAAAAGCCTGGTTTTGATAAGAGTCTGGACTGCTAACGCTGCATAACTTTGTGTTACCCATTGATCTCCATGTTTTATCAAAAGTATAAAAGGCCTTCTGAACAATAAAGGACGGGACCAGATTCTCAGACCAGTTTCTCGGACTAGTCTCGGCCTGGTGTCTTGGGAATATGGCTCCCCCCGTGTCTCTCTCTCTCTCTCTTTTTTTCTCCCTTTTCTTCCCTCTGCTCTTTACTTTAATTTCAGGCTGAATTTCCATCTGGGGCGCGGAGGCTCGCCAGGTCTACTTATTTGCCCTGGTTATTAAGATCCGCGAGAAAGGGAGCTTAAGGCGAGGCACCCTTAGATATTCAAGCGGGCACCGGTGGCCCAACGTAGATGGTGCAAATTCCTTGTCTGGAATTTTATTGGTCTTCCGCGTAAACCAAGCTCTTCAGCCCTCTTTCTCCACTTAATCTTCCTACTGCACTACAGTTTCTTAATCTAATCTTATATTAATAAATAAACAAGTCTTTCCACGCCAACGCCGTCCACCCTTCGAATTCCCTGGATCCAACGGGGCTGGACCCCGGCAATACCCGTCTCCACTAGAGAGGAAGCACGATGGTCCCGCCCACATCCAGAGGAGCCCCGTTTCCCCCTCGTAGCTCGAGATGAGGGATCCTTTCCCTGCTTTCAACGGGAAAGAATTCCCGGCGTTCCCGTCGCATCTCAAGAGGAGGCACTCTCAACAGGAAAGGCGAGAGGAACTCCATGGTCGTACCACCATTCCAAGAGTCCCCCAGATGTCTCAGTCCATTCCAGAGGAACCTCTGTGCCCTGCACTGGCTCATCTTTCACGCCGAGGATCGACTCACACCACGGTGGAACGTGGGACAGCCCTGTGGGAAAGCCTCGAGGGAAAACCACAGATCCTTTGATCCACGCGACGGGAAGCGTGACATTGCTGCTACAGCCTTGAAAGAAAACGCACGTGCATGCCCCCACTCGAGACGAGGCCTGACTCCCCTGCGGAGACTCCAGAAGTACCCAAAGATCCATGTCAGCCCCTGAGAGGAATCCTCGTTTCCGGCCCTGACTCCACACAAGGTTTTTGGCCCCGGTATCGATGGGAGAGGAATCCCGCGAGGCCCCCTAGCAACTCGCATGTGGACTGGCCTCTCCTGAGGCCACCAGGGCGGGTCCCTGAGGTCCCTGTCGTAACTCGAGAACACCTGCCGCAACTCGAGAAAATCCAGGAAGTTCTCCCTTCCAGGCGAGATGAGGCCTATTTCCGATGAGGCGTCTGGAGACTAATGACACCTAACCTGTGGAACTTCGAAAGGGTCTTTCACACCCTTGCTGCAACTCAAGAAGTTCACTTCCATACCCGTCTCCACTCGAGAGGAAGCAGGATGGTCCCGCCCACATCCAGAGGAGCCCCGTTTCCCCCTCGTAGCTCGAGATGAGGGATCCTTTCCCTGCTTTCAACGGGAAAGAATTCCCGGCGTTCCCGTCGCATCTCAAGAGGAGGCACTCTCAACAGGAAAGGCGAGAGGAACTCCATGGTCGTACCACCATTCCAAGAGTCCCCCAGATGTCTCAGTCCATTCCAGAGGAAGCTCTTTGCCCTGCACTGGCTCATCTTTCACGCAGAGGATCGACTCACACCACGGAGGCACGTGGGACAGCCCTGTGGGAAAGCCTCGAGGGAAAGCCTCGAGGGAAAACCACAGATCCTTTGATCCACGCGACGGGAAGCGTGACATTGCTGCTACAGCCTGGAAGGAAAGCACACGTGCATGCCCCCACTCGAGACGAGTCCTGACTCCCCTGGGGAGACTCCAGAAGTACCCAAAGATCCATGTCAGCCCCTGAGAGGAATCCTCGGTTCCGGCCCTGACTCCACACAAGGTATTTGGCACCGGTATCGACGGGAGAGGAATCCCGAGAGGCCCCCTAGCAACTCGCATGGGGACTGGCCTTTCCTGAGGCCACCAGGGAGGGTCCCTGAGGTCCACGTCGTAACTCGAGAACACCTGCTGCAACTCGAGAAAATCCAGGAAGTTCTCCTTTCCAGGCGAGATGAGGCCTATTTCCGATGAGGCTTCTGGAGACTAATGACACCTAACCTCTGGAACTTCGAAAGGGTCTTTCACACCCTTGCTGCAACTCAAGAAGTTCACCGCCATACCCGTCTCCACTCGAGAGGAAGCACGATAGTCCCGCCCACATCCAAAGGAGCCCCGTTTCCCCCTCGTAGCTCGAGATGAGGGATCCTTTCCCTGCTTTCAACGGGAAAGAATTCCAGGCGTTCCCGTCGCATCTCAAGAGGAGGCACTCTCAACAGGAAAGGCGAGATGAACTCCATGATCGTACCACCATTCCAAGAGTCCCCCAGATGTATCAGTCCATTCCAGAGGAACCTCTTTGCCCTGCACTGGCTCATCTTTCACGCCGAAGATCGACTCACACCATGGTGGCACGTGGGACAGCCCTGTGGGAAAGCCTGGAAGGAAAACCACAGATCCTTTGATCCATGGGTCGAGAAGCGTGACATTGCTGCTACAGCTTGGAAGGATAGCGCACGTGCATGCCCCCACTCGAGACGAGGCCTGACTCCCCTGCGGAGACTCCAGAAGTACCCAAAGATCCATGTCAGCCCCTGAGAGGAATCCTCGTTTCCGGCCCTGACTCCACACAAGGTTTTTGGCCCCGGTATCGACGGGAGAGGAATTCCGAGAGGCCCCCTAGCAACTCGCATGTGGACTGGCCTCTCCTGAGGCCACCAGGGCGGGTCCCTGAGGTCCCCGTCGTAACTCGAGAACACCTGCCACATCTCGAGAAAATCCAGGAAGTTCTCCCTTCCAGGCGAGAAGAATCCTATTTCCGATGAGGCGTCTGGAGACTAATGACACCTAACCTCTGGAATTTCGAAAGGGTCTTTCACACCCTTGCTGCAACTCAAGAAGTTCACTTCCATACCCGTCTCCACTCGAGAGGAAGCAGGATGGTCCCGCCCACATCCAGAGGAGCCCCGTTTCCCCCTCGTAGCTCGAGATGAGGGATCCTTTGCCTGCTTTCAACGGGAAAGAATTCCCGGCGTTCCCATCGCATCTCAAGAGGAGGCACTCTCAACAGGAAAGGCGAGAGGAACTCCATGGTGGTACCACCATTCCAAGAGTCCCCCAGATGTCTCAGTCCATTCCAGAGGAAGCTCTTTGCCCTGCACTGGCTCATCTTTCACGCCGAGGATCGACTCACACCACGGTGGCACGTGGGACAGCCCTGTGGGAAAGCCTCGAGGGAAAGCCTCGAGGGAAAACCACAGATCCTATGATCCACGCGACGGGAAGCGTGACATTGCTGCTACAGCCTGGAAGGAAAGTGCACGTGCATGCCCCCTCACGAGACGAGGCCTGTCTCCCCTGGCGAGACTCCAGAAGTACCCAAAGATCCATATCAGCCCCTGAGAGGAATCCTCGGTTCTGGCCCTGACTCCACACAAGGTTTTTGGCCCCGGTATCGACCGGAGAGGAATCCCGAGAGGCCCCCTAGCAACTCGCATGGTGACTGGCCACTCCTGAGGCCACCAGGGCGGGTCCCTGAGGTCCCCGTCGTAACTCGAGAACACCTGCCGCAACTCGAGAAAATCCAGGAAGTTCTCCCTTCCAGGCGAGATGAGGCCTATTTCCGATGAGGCGTCTGGAGACTAATGACACCTAACCTCTGGAACTTCGAAAGGGTCTTTCACACCCTTGCTGCAACTCAAGAAGTTCACCGCCATACCCGTCTCCACTCGAGAGGAAGCACGATGGTCCCGCCCACATCCAGAGGAGCCCCGTTTCCCCCTCGTAGCTCGAGATGAGGGATCCTTTGCCTGCTTTCAACGGGAAAGAATTCCCGGAGTTCCCGTCGCATCTCAAGAGGAGGCACTCTCAACAGGAAAGGCGAGAGGAACTCCATGGTCGTACCACCATTCCAAGAGTCCCCCAGATGTCTCAGTCCATTCCAGAGGAACCTCTTTGCCCTGCACTGGCTCATCTTTCACGCCGAGGATCGACTCACACCACGGTGGCACGTGGGACAGCCCTGTGGGAAAGCCTCGAGGGAAAGCCTCGAGGGAAAACCACAGATCCTTTGATCCACGCGACGGGAAGCGTGACATTGCTGCTACAGCCTGGAAGGAAAGTGCACGTGCATGCCCCCTCACGAGACGAGGCCTGTCTCCCCTGGCGAGACTCCAGAAGTACCGAAAGATCCATATCAGCCCCTGAGAGGAATCCTCGGTTCTGGCCCTGACTCCACACAAGGTTTTTGGCCCCGGTATCGACGGGAGAGGAATCCCGAGAGGCCCCCTAGCAACTCGCATGGTGACTGGCCACTCCTGAGGCCACCAGGGCGGGTCCCTGAGGTCCCCGTCGTAACTCGAGAACACCTGCCGCAACTCGAGAAAATCCAGGAAGTTCTCCCTTCCAGGCGAGATGAGGCCTATTTCAGATGAGGCGTCTGGAGACTAATGACACCTAACCTCTGGAACTTCGAAAGGGTCTTTCACACCCTTGCTGCAACTCAAGAAGTTCACTTCCATACCCGTCTCCACTCGAGAGGAAGCATGATGGTCCCGCCCACATCCAGAGGAGCCCCGTTTCCCCCTCGTAGCTCGAGATGAGGGATCCTTTGCCTGCTTTCAACGGGAAAGAATTCCCGGCGTTCCCGTCGCATCTCAAGAGGAGGCACTCTCAACAGGAAAGGCGAGAGGAACTCCATGGTCGTACCACCATTCCAAGAGTCCCCCAGATGTCTCAGTCCATTCCAGAGGAAGCTCTTTGCCCTGCACTGGCTCATCTTTCACGCAGAGGATCGACTCACACCACGGAGGCACGTGGGACAGCCCTGTGGGAAAGCCTCGAGGGAAAGCCTCGAGGGAAAACCACAGATCCTTTGATCCACGCGACGGGAAGCGTGACATTGCTGCTACAGCCTGGAAGGAAAGCACACGTGCATGCCCCCACTCGAGACGAGTCCTGACTCCCCTGGGGAGACTCCAGAAGTACCCAAAGATCCATGTCAGCCCCTGAGAGGAATCCTCGGTTCCGGCCCTGACTCCACACAAGGTATTTGGCACCGGTATCGACGGGAGAGGAATCCCGAGAGGCCCCCTAGCAACTCGCATGGGGACTGGCCTTTCCTGAGGCCACCAGGGAGGGTCCCTGAGGTCCACGTCGTAACTCGAGAACACCTGCTGCAACTCGAGAAAATCCAGGAAGTTCTCCTTTCCAGGCGAGATGAGGCCTATTTCCGATGAGGCTTCTGGAGACTAATGACACCTAACCTCTGGAACTTCGAAAGGGTCTTTCACACCCTTGCTGCAACTCAAGAAGTTCACCGCCATACCCGTCTCCACTCGAGAGGAAGCACGATGGTCCCGCCCACATCCAAAGGAGCCCCGTTTCCCCCTCGTAGCTCAGATGAGGGATCCTTTCCCTTCTTTCAACGGGAAAGAATTCCCGGCGTTCCCGTCGCATCTCAAGAGGAGGCACTCTCAACAGGAAAGGCGAGATGAACTCCATGATCGTACCACCATTCCAAGAGTCCCCCAGATGTATCAGTCCGTTCCAGAGGAACCTCTTTGCCCTGCACTGGCTCATCTTTCACGCCGAAGATCGACTCACACCACGGTGGCACGTGGGACAGCCCTGTGGGAAAGCCTGGAGGGAAAACCACAGATCCTTTGATCCATGGGTCGAGAAGCGTGACATTGCTGCTACAGCTTGGAAGGATAGCGCACGTGCATGCCCCCACTCGAGACGAGGCCTGACTCCCCTGCGGAGACTCCAGAAGTACCCAAAGATCCATGTCAGCCCCTGAGAGGAATCCTCGTTTCCGGCCCTGACTCCACACAAGGTTTTTGGCCCCGGTATCGACGGGAGAGGAATTCCGAGAGGCCCCCTAGCAACTCGCATGTGGACTGGCCTCTCCTGAGGCCACCAGGGCGGGTCCCTGAGGTCCCCGTCGTAACTCGAGAACACCTGCCGCATCTCGAGAAAATCCAGGAAGTTCTCCCTTCCAGGCGAGAAGAATCCTATTTCCGATGAGGCGTCTGGAGACTAATGACACCTAACCTCTGGAATTTCGAAAGGGTCTTTCACACCCTTGCTGCAACTCAAGAAGTTCACTTCCATACCCGTCTCCACTCGAGAGGAAGCAGGATGGTCCCGCCCACATCCAGAGGAGCCCCGTTTCCCCCTCGTAGCTCGAGATGAGGGATCCTTTGCCTGCTTTCAACGGGAAAGAATTCCCGGCGTTCCCATCGTATCTCAAGAGGAGGCACTCTCAACAGGAAAGGCGAGAGGAACTCTATGGTGGTACCACCATTCCAAGAGTCCCCCAGATGTTTCAGTCCATTCCAGAGGAAGCTCTTTGCCCTGCACTGGCTCATCTTTCACGCCGAGGATCGACTCACACCACGGTGGCACGTGGGACAGCCCTGTGGGAAAGCCTCGAGGGAAAGCCTCGAGGGAAAACCACAGATCCTATGATCCACGCGACGGGAAGCGTGACATTGCTGCTACAGCCTGGAAGGAAAGTGCACGTGCATGCCCCCTCACGAGACGAGGCCTGTCTCCCCTGGCGAGACTCCAGAAGTACCCAAAGATCCATATCAGCCCCTGAGAGGAATCCTCGGTTCTGGCCCTGACTCCACACAAGGTTTTTGGCCCCGGTATCGACGGGAGAGGAATCCCGAGAGGCCCCCTAGAAACTCACATGGTGACTGGCCACTCCTGAGGCCACCAGGGCGGGTCCCTGAGGTCCCCGTCGTAACTCGAGAACACCTGCCGCAACTCGAGAAAATCCAGGAAGTTCTCCCTTCCAGGCGAGATGAGGCCTATTTCCGATGAGGCGTCTGGAGACTAATGACACCTAACCTCTGGAACTTCGAAAGGGTCTTTCACACCCTTGCTGCAACTCAAGAAGTTCACCGCCATACCCGTCTCCACTCGAGAGGAAGCACGATGGTCCCGCGCACATCCAGAGGAGCCCCGTTTCCCCCTCGTAGCTCGAGATGAGGGATCCTTTGCCTGCTTTCAACGGGAAAGAATTCCCGGAGTTCCCGTCGCATCTCAAGAGGAGGCACTCTCAACAGGAAAGGCGAGAGGAACTCCATGGTCGTACCAGCATTCCAAGAGTCCCCCAGATGTCTCAGTCCATTCCAGAGGAACCTCTTTGCCCTGCACTGGCTCATCTTTCACGCCGAGGATCGACTCACACCACGGTGGCACGTGGGACAGCCCTCTGGGAAAGCCTCGAGGGAAAACCACAGATCCTTTGATCCACGCGACGGGAAGCGTGACATTGCTGCTACAGCATGGAAAGAAAACGCACGTGCATGCCCCCACTCGAGACGAGGCCTGACTCCCCTGCGGAGACTCCAGAAGTACCCAAAGATCCATGTCAGCCCCTGAGAGGAATCCTCGTTTCCGGCCCTGACTCCACCCAAGGTTTTTCGCCCCGGTATCGACGGGAGAGGAATCCCGAGAGGCCCCCTAGCAACTCGCATGTGGACTGGCCTCTCCTGAGGCCACCAGGGCGGGTCCCTGAGGTCCCCGTCGTAACTCGAGAACACCTGCCGCATCTCGAGAAAATCCAGGAAGTTCTCCCTTCCAGGCGAGATGAGGCCTATTTCCGATGAGGCGTCTGGAGACTAATGACACCTAACCTCTGGAACTTCGAAAGGGTCTTTCACACCCTTGCTGCAACTCAAGAAGTTCACTTCCATACACGTCTCCACTCGAGAGGAATCAGGATGGTCCCGCCCACATCCAGAGGAGCCCCGTTTCCCCCTCGTAGCTCGAGATGAGGGATCCTTTCCCTGCTTTCAACGGGAAAGAATTCCCGGCGTTCCCGTCGCATCTCAAGAGGAGGCACTCTCAACAGGAAAGGCGAGAGGAACTCCATGGTCGTACCACCATTCCAAGAGTCCCCCAGATGTCTCAGTCCATTCCAGAGGAACCTCTTTGCCCTGCACTGGCTCATCTTTCACGCCGAGGATCGACTCACACCACGGTGGCACGTGGGACAGCCCTGTGGGAAAGCCTCGAGGGAAAGCCTCGAGGGAAAACCACAGATCCTATGATCCACGCTTCGGGAAGCGTGACATTGCTGCTACAGCCTGGAAGGAAAGCGCACGTGCATGCCCCCACTCGAGACGAGGGCTGACTCCCCTGGGGAGACTCCAGAAGTACCCAAAGATCCATGTCAGCCCCTGAGAGGAATCCTCGGTTCCGGCCCTGACTCCACACAAGGTTTTTGGCCCCGGTATCGACGGGAGAGGAATCCCGAGAGGCCCCCTAGCAACTCGCATGGGGACTGGCCTTTCCTGAGGCCACCAGGGCGGGTCCCTGAGGTCCCCGTCGTAACTCGAGAACACCTGCCGCAACTCGAGAAAATCCAGGAAGTTCTCCCTTCCAGGCGAGATGAGGCCTATTTCCGATGAGGCGTCTGGAGACTAATGACACCTAACCTCTGGAACTTCGAAAGGGTCTTTCACACCCTTGCTGCAACTCAAGAAGTTCACCGCCATATCCGTCTCCACTCGAAAGGAAGCACGATGGTCCCGCCCACATCCAGAGGAGCCCCGTTTCCCCCTCGTAGCTCGAGATGAGGGATCCTTTCCCTGCTTTCAACGGGAAAGTATTCCCGTCATTCCCATCGCATCTCAAGAGGAGGCACTCTCAACAGGAAAGGCGAGAGGAACTCCATGGTCGTACCACCATTCCTAGAGTCCCCCAGATGTCTCAGTCCATTCCAGAGGAACCTCTTTGCCCTGCACTGGCTCATCTTTCACGCCGAGGATCGACTCACACCACGGAGGCACGTGGGACAGCCCTGTGGGAAAGCCTCGAGGGAAAGCCTCGAGGGAAAACCACAGATCCTTTGATCCACGCGACGGGAAGCGTGACATTGCTGCTACAGCCTGGATGGAAAGCGCACGTGCATGCCCCCACTCGAGACGAGGCCTGTCTCCCCTGGCGAGACTCCAGAAGTAACCAAAGATCCATGTCAGCCCCTGAGAGGAATCCTCGGTTCCGGCCCTGACTCCACACAAGGTTTTTGGCCCCGGTATCGACGGGAGAGGAATCCCGAGAGGCCCCCTAGCAACTCGCATGGGGACTGGCCTCTCCTGAGGCCACCAGGGCGGGTCCCTGAGGTCCCCGTCGTAACTCGAGAACACCTGCCGCAACTCGAGAAAATCCAGGAAGTTCTCCCTTCCAGGCGAGATGAGGCCTATTTCCGATGAGGCGTCTGGAGACTAATGACACCTAACCTCTGGAACTTCGAAAGAGTCTTTCACACCCTTGCTGCAACTCAAGAAGTTCACCGCCATACCCGTCTCCACTCGAGAGGAAGCACGATGGTCCCGCCCACATCCAGAGGAGCCCCGTTTCCCCCTCGTAGCTCGAGATGAGGGATCCTTTCCCTGCTTTCAACGGGAAAGTATTCCCGGCATTCCCGTCGGATCTCAAGAGGAGGCACTCTCAACAGGAAAGGCGAGAGGAACTCCATGGTCGTACCACCATTCCAAGAGTCCCCCAGATGTCTCAGTCCATTCCAGAGGAACCTCTTTGCCCTGCACTGGCTCATCTTTCACGCCGAGGATCGACTCACACCACGGTGGCACGTGGGACAGCCCTGTGGGAAAGCCTCGAGGGAAAGCCTCGAGGGAAAACCACAGATCCTTTGATGCACGCGACGGGAAGCGTGACATTGCTGCTACAGCCTGGAAGGAAAGCGCACGTGCATGCCCCCACTCGAGACGAGGCCTGTCTCCCCTGGCGAGACTCCAGAAGTACCCAAAGATCCATATAAGCCCCTGAGAGGAATCCTCGGTTCCGACCCTGACTCCACACAAGGTTTTTGGCCCCGGTATCGACGGGAGAGGAATCCCGAGAGGCCCCCTAGCACCTCGCATGGGGACTGGCCTCTCCTGAGGCCACCAGGGCGGGTCCCTGAGGTCCCCGTCGTAACTCGAGAACACCTGCCGCAACTCGAGAAAATCCAGGAAGTTCTCCCTTGCAGGCGAGATGAGGCCTATTTCCGATGAGTCGTCTGGAGACTAATGACACCTAACCTCTGGAACTTCGAAAGGGTCTTTCACACCCTTGCTGCAACTCAAGAAGTTCACCGCCATACCCGTCTCCACTCGAGAGGAAGCACGATGGTCCCGCCCACATCCAGAGGAGCCCCGTTTCCCCCTCGTAGCTCGAGATGAGGGATCCTTTCCCTGCTTTCAACGGGAAAGAATTCCCGGCGTTCCCGTCGCATCTCAAGAGGAGGCACTCTCAACAGGAAAGGCGAGAGGAACTCCATGGTCGTACCACCATTCCTAGAGTCCCCCAGATGTCTCAGTCCATTCCAGAGGAACCTCTTTGCCCTGCACTGGCTCATCTTTCACGCCGAGGATCGACTCACACCACGGAGGCACGTGGGACAGCCCTGTGGGAAAGCCTCGAGGGAAAGCCTCGAGGGAAAACCACAGATCCTTTGATCCACGCGACGGGAAGCGTGACATTGCTGCTACAGCCTGGAAGGAAAGCGCACGTGCATGCCCCCACTCGAGACGAGGCCTGTCTCCCCTGGCGAGACTCCAGAAGTACCCAAAGATCCATGTCAGCCCCTGAGAGGAATCCTCGGTTCCGGCCCTGACTCCACACAAGGTTTTTGGCCCCGGTATCGACGGGAGAGGAATCCCGAGAGGCCCCCTAGCAACTCGCATGGGGACTGGCCTCTCCTGAGGCCACCAGGGCGGGTCCCTGAGGTCCCCGTCGTAACTCGAGAATACCTGCCGCAACTCGAGAAAATCCAGGAAGTTCTCCCTTCCAGGCGAGATGAGGCCTATTTCCGATGAGGCGTCTGGAGACTAATGACACCTAACCTCTGGAACTTCGAAAGAGTCTTTCACACCCTTGCTGCAACTCAAGAAGTTCACCGCCATACCCGTCTCCACTCGAGAGGAAGCACGATGGTCCCGCCCACATCCAGAGGAGCCCCCTTTCCCCCTCGTAGCTCGAGATGAGGGATCCTTTCCCTGCTTTCAACGGGAAAGAATTCCCGGCATTCCCGTCGGATCTCAAGAGGAGGCACTCTCAACAGGAAAGGCGAGAGGAACTCCATGGTCGTACCACCATTCCAAGAGTCCCCCAGATGTCTCAGTCCATTCCAGAGGAACCTCTTTGCCCTGCACTGGCTCATCTTTCACGCCGAGGATCGACTCACACCACGGTGGCACGTGGGACAGCCCTGTGGGAAAGCCTCGAGGGAAAGCCTCGAGGGAAAACCACAGATCCTTTGATCCACGCGACGGGAAGCGTGACATTGCTGCTACAGCCTGGAAGGAAAGCGCACGTGCATGCCCCCACTCGAGACGAGGCCTGACTACCCTCGGGAGACTCTAGAAGTACCCAAAGATCCATGTCAGCCCCTGAGAGGAATCCTCGGTTCCGGCCCTGACTCCACACAAGGTTTTTGGCCCCGGTATCGACGGGAGAGGAATCCCGAGAGGCCCCCTAGCAACTCGCATGGGGACTGGCCTCTCCTGAGGCCACCAGGACGGGTCCCTGAGGTCCCCGTCGTAACTCGAGAACACCTGCCGCAACTCGAGAAAATCCAGGAAGTTCTCCCTTCCAGGCGAGATGAGGCCTATTTCAGATGAGGCGTCTTGAGACTAATGACACCCAAACTCTGGAACTTCGAAAGGGTCTTTCACACCCTTGCTGCAACTCAAGAAGTTTACCGCCATACCCGTCTCCACACGAGAGAAAGCACGATGGTCCCGCCCACATCCAGAGGAGCCCCGTTTCCCCCTCGTAGCTCGAGATGAGGGATCCTTTGCCTGCTTTCAACGGGAAAGAATTCCCGGCGTTCCCGTCGCATCTCAAGAGGAGGAACTCTCAACAGGAAAGGCGAGAGGAACTCCATGGTCGTACCACCATTCCAAGAGTCCCCCAGATGTCTCAGTCCATTCCAGAGGAACCTCTTTGCCCTGCACTGGCTCATCTTTCACGCCGAGGATCGACTCACACCACGGTGGCACGTGGGACAGCCCTGTGGGAAAGCCTCGAGGGAAAGCCTCGAGGGAAAACCACAGATCCTTTGATCCACGCGACGGGAAGCGTGACATTGCTGCTACAGCCTGGAAGGAAAGCGCACCTGCATGCCCCCACTCGAGACGAGGCCTGACTCCACTGGGGAGTCTCCAGACGTACCCAAAGATCCATGTCAGCCCATGAGAGGAATCCTCGGTTACGGCCCTGACTCCACACAAGGTTGTTGGCCCCGGTATTGACGGGAGAGGAATCCCGAGAGGCCCCCTAGCAACTCGCATAGGGACTGGCCTCTCCTGAGGCCACCAGGGCGGGTCCCTGAGGTCCCCGTCGTAACTCGAGAACACCTGCCGCAACTCGAGAAATTCCAGGAAGTTCTCCCTTCCAGGCGAGATGAGGCCTATTTCTGATGAGGCGTCTGGAGACTAATGACACCTAACCTCTGGAACTTCGAAAGGGTCTTTCACACCCTTGCTGCAACTCAAGAAGTTCACCGCCATACCCGTCTCCACTCGAGATGAAGCACGATGGTCCCGCCCACATCCAGAGGAACCCCGTTTTCCCCTCGTAGCTCGAGATGAGGGATCCTTTCCCTGGTTTCAAAGGGAAAGAGTTCCCGGCGTTCCCGTCGCATCTCAAGAGGAGGCACTCTCAACAGGAAAGGCGAGAGGAACTCCATGGTCTTACCACCATTCCAAGAGTCCCCCAGATATCTCAGTCCATTCCAGAGGAACCTCTTTGTCCTGCACTGGCTCATCTTTCACGCCGAGGATCGACTCACACCACGTTGGCACGTGGGACAGCCCTGTGGGAAAGCCTCGAGGGAAAACCACAGATCCTTTGATCCACGCGACGGGAAGCCTGACATTGCTGCTACAGCCTGGAAGGAAAGTGCACGTGCATGCCCCCACTCGAGACGAGGCCTGACTCCCCTGGGGAGACTCCAGAAGTACCCAAAGATCCATGTCAGCCCCTGAGAGGAATCCTCGGTTCCGGCCCTGACTCCATACAAGGTTTTTGGCCCCGGTATCGACGGGAGAGGAATCCCGAGAGGCCCCCTAGCAACTCGCATAGGGACTGGCCTCTCCTGAGGCCACCAGGGCGGGTTCCTGAGGTCCCCGTCGTAACTCGAGAACACCTGCCGCAACTCGAGAAAATCCAGGAATTTCTCCCTTCCTGGCGAGATGAGGCCTATTTCCTATGTGGCGTCTGGAGACTAATGACACCTAACCTCTGGAACTTCGAAAGGGTCTTTCACACCCTTGCTGCAACTCAAGAAGTTCACCACCATACCCGTCTCCACTAGAGAGGAAGCACGATGGTCCCGCCCACATCCAGAGGAGCCCCGTTTCCCCCTCGTAGCTCAAGATAAGGGATCCTTTTCCTGCTTTCAACGGGAAAGAATTCCCGGCGTTCCCGTCGCATCTCAAGAGGAGGCACTCTCAACAGGAAAGGCGAGAGGAACTCCATGGTCGTACCACCATTCCAAGAGTCCCCCAGATGTCTCAGTCCATTCCAGAGGAACCTCTTTGCCCTGCACTGGCTCATCTTTCACGCCGAGGATCGACTCACACCACGGTGGCACGTGGGACAGCCCTGTGGGAAAGCCTCGAGGGAAAGCCTCGAGGGAAAACCACAGATCCTTTGATCCACGCGACTGGAAGCGTGACATTGCTGCTACAGCCTGGAAGGAAAGCGCACGTGCATGCCCCCACTCGAGACGAGGCCTGACTCCCCTGGGGGGACTCCAGAAGAACCCAAAGATCCATGTCAGCCCCTGAGAGGAATCCTCGGTTCCGGCCCTGACTCCATACAAAGTTTTTGGCCCCGGTATCGACGGGAGAGGAATCCCGAGAGGCCCCCTAGCAACTCGCATGGAGACTGCCCTCTCCTGAGGCCACCAGGGCGGGTCCCTGAGGTCCCCGTCGTAACTCGAGAACACCTGCCCCAACTCGAGAAAATCCAGGAAGTTCTCCCTTCCAGGCGAGATGAGGCCTATTTCCGATGAGGGGTCAGGAGACTAATGACACCTAACCTCTGGAACTTTGAAAGGGTCTTTCACACCCTTGCTGCAACTCAAGAAGTTCACCGCCATACCCGTCTCCACTCGAGAGGAAGCATGATGGTCCCGCCCACATCCAAAGGAGCCCCGTTTCCCCCTCGGAGCTCGAGATGATGGATCCTTTCCCTGCTTTCAACGGGGAAGATTTCCCGGCGTTCCCGTCGCATCTCAAGTGGAGGCACTCTCAACAGGAAAGACGAGAGGAACTCCATGGTCGTACCACCATTCCAAGAGTCCCCCAGATGTCTCAGTCCATTCCAGAGGAACCTCTTTCCCTGCACTGGCTCATCTTTCACGCCGAGGATCGACTCACACCACGGTGGCACGTGGGACAGCCCTGTGGGAAAGCCTCGAGGGAAAAGCACAGATCCTTTGATCCACGCGACGGGAAGCGTGACATTGCTGCTACAGCCGGGAAGGAAAGCGCACGTGCATGCCCCCACTCGAGAAGAGGCCTAACTCCCCTGGGGAGACTCCAGAAGTACCCAAAGATCCATGTCAGCCCCTGAGAGGAATCCTCGGTTCCGGCCCTGACTCCACACAAGGTTTTTGGCCCCGGTATCGACGGGAGAGGAATCCCGAGAGGCCCCCTAGCACCTCGCATGGGGACTGGCCTCTCCTGAGGCCACCAGGGCGGGTCCCTGAGGTCCCCGTCGTAACTCGAGAACACCTGCCGCAACTCGAGAAAATCCAGGAAGTTCTCCCTTTCAGGCGAGATGAGGCCTATTTCCGATGAGGCGTCTGGAGACTAATGACACCTAACCTCTGGAACTTGGAAAGGGTCTTTCACACCCTTGCTGCAACTCAAGAAGTTCACCGCCATACCCGTCTCCACTCGAGAGGAAGCACGATGGTCCCGCCCACATCCAGAGGAGCCCCGTTTCCCCCTCGTATCTCGAGATGAGGGAACCTTTCCCTGCTTTAGACGGGAAAGAATTCCCGGCGTTCCCGTCGCATCTCAAGAGGAGGCACTCTCAACAGGAAAGGCGAGAGGAACTCCATGGTCGTACCACCATTCCAAGAGTCCCCCAGATGTCTCAGTCCATTCCAGAGGAACCTCTTTGCCCTGCACTGGCTCATCTTTCACGCCGAGGATCGACTCACAACACGGTGGCACGTGGGACAGCCCTGTGGGAAAGCCTCGAGGGAAAGCCTCGAGGGAATACCACAGATCCTTTGATGCACGCGACGGGAAGCGTGACATTGCTGCTACAGCCTGGAAGGAAAGCGCACGTGCATTCCCCCACTCGAGTCGAGGCCTGACTCCCCTGGGGAGACTCCAGAAGTACCCAAAGATCCATGTCAGCCCCTGAGAGGAATCCTCGGTTCCGGCCCTGACTCCACACAAGCTTTTTGGCCCCGGTATCGACGGGAGAGGAATCCCGAGAGGCCCCCTAGCACCTCGCATGGGGACTGGCCTCTCCTGAGGCCACCAGGGCGGGTCCCTGAGGTCCCCGTCTTAACTCGAGAACACCTGCCGCAACTCGAGAAAATCCAGGAAGTTCTCCCTTCCAGGCGAGATGAGGCCTATTTCCGATGAGGCGTCTGGAGACTAATGACACCTAACCTTTGGAATTTCGAAAGGGTCTTTCACACCCTTGCTGCAACTCAAGAAGTTCACCGCCATACCCGTCTCCACTCGAGAGGAAGCACGATGGTCCCGCCCACATCCAGAGGAGCCCCGTTTCCCTCTCGGAGCTCGAGATGAGGGATCCTTTCCTGCTTTCAACGGGAAGGAATTCCCGGCGTTCCCGTCGCATCTCAAGAGGAGGCACTCTCAACAGGAAAGGCGAGAGGAACTCCATGGTCGTACCACCATTCCTAGAGTCCCCCAGATGTCTCAGTCCATTCCAGAGGAACCTCTTTGCCCTGCACTGGCTCATCTTTCACGCCGAGGATCGACTCACACCACGGTGGCACGTGGGACAGCCCTGTGGGAAAGCCTCGAGGGAAAACCACAGATCCTTTGATCCACGCCACGGGAAGCGTGACATTGCTGCTACAGCCTGTAAGGAAAGCGCACGTGCATGCCCCCACTCGAGACGAGGCCTGACTCCCCTGGGGAGACTCCAGAAGTACCCAAAGATCCATGTCAGCCCCTGAGAGGAATCCTCGGTTCCGGCCCTGACTCCACACAAGCTTTTTGGCCCCGGTATCGACGGGAGAGGAATCCCGAGAGTCCCCCTAGGACCTCGCATGGGGACTGGCCTCTCCTGAGGCCACCAGGGCGGGTCCCTGTGGTCCCCGTCTTAACTCGAGAACACCTGCCGCAACTCGAGAAAATCCAGGAAGTTCTCCCTTCCAGGCGAGATGAGGCCTATTTCCGATGAGGCGTCTGGAGACTAATGACACCTAACCTTTGGAATTTCGAAAGGGTCTTTCACACCCTTGCTGCAACTCAAGAAGTTCACCACCATACCCGTCTCCACTCGAGAGGAAGCACGATAGTCCCGCCCACATCCAGAGGAGCCCCGTTTCCCTCTCGGAGCTCGAGATGAGGGATCCTTTCCTGCTTTCAACGGGAAGGAATTCCCGGCGTTCCCGTCGCATCTCAAGAGGAGGCACTCTCAACAGGAAAGGCGAGAGGAACTCCATGGTCGTACCACCATTCCTAGAGTCCCCCAGATGTCTCAGTCCATTCCAGAGGAACCTCTTTGCCCTGCACTGGCTCATCTTTCACGCCGAGGATCGACTCACACCACGGAGGCACGTGGGACAGCCCTGTGGGAAAGCCTCGAGGGAAAGCCTCGAGGGAAAACCACAGATCCTTTGATCCACGCGACGGGAAGCGTGACATTGCTGCTACAGCCTGGAAGGAAAGCGCACGTGCATGCCCCCACTCGAGACGAGGCCTGTCTCCCCTGGCGAGACTCCAGAAGTACCCAAAGATCCATATAAGCCCCTGAGAGGAATCCTCGGTTCCGACCCTGACTCCACACAAGGTTTTTGGCCTTGGTATCGGCGGGAGAGGAATCCCGAGAGGCCCCCTAGCACCTCGCATGGGGACTGGCCTCTCCTGAGGCCACCAGGGCGGGTCCCTGAGGTCCCCGTCGTACCTCGAGAACACCTGCCGCAACTCGAGAAAATCCAGGAAGTTCTCCCTTCCAGGCGAGATGAGGCCTATTTCCGATGAGGCGTCTGGAGACTAATGACACCTAACCTCTTGAACTTCGAAAGGGTCTTTCACACCCTTGCTGCAACTCAAGAAGTTCACCGCCATACCCGTCTCCACTCGAGAGGAAGCACGATGGTCCCGCCCACATCCAGAGGAGCCCCGTTTCCCCCTCTTAGCTCGAGATGAGGGATCCTTTCCCTGCTTTCAACGGGAAAGAATTCCCGGTGTTCCCGTCGTATCTCAAGAGGAGGCACTCTCAACAGGAAAGGCGAGAGGAACTCCATGGTCGTACCACCATTCCAAGAGTCCCCCAGATGTCTCAGTCCATTCCAGAGGAACCTCTTTGCCCTGCACTGGCTCATCTTTCACGCCGAGGATCGACTCACACCACGGTGGCACGTGGGACAGCCCTGTGGGAAAGCCTCGAGGGAAAACCACAGATCCTTTGATCCACGCCACGGGAAGCGTGACATTGCTGCTACAGCCTGTAAGGAAAGCGCACGTGCATGCCCCCACTCGAGACGAGGCCTGACTCCCCTGGGGAGACTCCAGAAGTACCCAAAGATCCATGTCAGCCCCTGAGAGGAATCCTCGGTTCCGGCCCTGACTCCACACAAGGTTTTTGGCCTTGGTATCAACGGGAGAGGAATCCCGAGAGGCCCCCTAGCACCTCGCATGGGGACTGGCCTCTCCTGAGGCCACCAGGGCGGGTCCCTGAGGTCCCCGTCGTAACTCGAGAACACCTGCCGCAACTCGAGAAAATCCAGGAAGTTCTCCCTTCCAGGCGAGATGAGGCCTATTTCCGATGAGGCGTCTGGAGACTAATGACACCTAACCTCTTGAACTTCGAAAGGGTCTTTCACACCCTTGCTGCAACTCAAGAAGTTCACCGCCATACCCGTCTCCACTCGAGAGGACGCACGATGGTCCCGCCCACATCCAGAGGAGCCCCGTTTCCCCCTCTTAGCTCGAGATGAGGAATCCTTTCCCTGCTTTCAACGGGAAAGAATTCCCGGCGTTCCCGTCGCATCTCAAGAGGAGGCACTCTCAACAGGAAAGGGGAGAGGAACTCCATGGTCGTACCACCATTCCAAGAGTCCCCCAGATGTCTCAGTCCATTCCAGAGGAACCTCTTTGCCCTGCACTGGCTCATCTTTCACGCCGAGGATCGACTCACACCACGGTGGCACGTGGGACAGCCCTGTGGGAAAGCCTCGAGGGAAAACCACAGATCCTTTGATCCACGCCACGGGAAGCGTGACATTGCTGCTACAGCCTGTAAGGAAAGCGCACGTGCATGCCCCCACTCGAGACGAGGCCTGACTCCCCTGGGGAAACTCCAGAAGTACCCAAAGATCCATGTCAGCCCCTGAGAGGAATCCTCGGTTCCGGCCCTGACTCCACACAAGGTTTTTGGCCCCGGTATCGACGGGAGAGGAATCCCGAGAGGCCCCCTAGCACCTCGCATGGGGACTGGCCTCTCCTGAGGCCACCAGGGCGGGTCCCTGAGGTCCCCGTCGTAACTCGAGAACACCTGCCGCAACTCGAGAAAATCCAGGAAGTTCTCCCTTCCAGGCGAGATGAGGCCTATTTCCGATGAGTCGTCTGGAGACTAATGACACCTAACCTCTGGAAATTCGAAAGGGTCTTTCACACCCTTGTTGCAACTCAAGAAGTTCACCGCCATACCCGTCTCCACTCGAGAGTAAGCACGATGGTCCCGCCCACATCCAGAGGAGCCCCGTTTCCCCCTCGTAGCTCGAGATGAGGGATCCTTTCCCTGCTTTCAACGGGAAAGAATTCCCGGCGTTCCCGTCGCATCTCAAGAGGAGGCACTCTCAACAGGAAAGGCGAGAGGAACTCCATGGTCCTACCACCATTCCTAGAGTTCCCCAGATGTCTCAGTCCATTCCAGAGGAACCTCTTTGCCCTGCACTGGCTCATCTTTCACGCCGAGGATCGACTCACACCACGGTGGCACGTGGGACAGCCCTGTGGGAAAGCCTCGAGGGAAAGCCTCGAGGGAAAACCACAGATCCTTTGATCCACGCGACACGAAGCGTGACATTGCTGCTACAGCCTGGAAGGAAAGCGCACGTGCATGCCCCCACTCGAGACGAGGCCTGACTCCCGTGGGGAGACTCCAGAAGTACCCAAAGATCCATAGAGGCCCCTGAGAGGAATCCTCGGTTCCGGACCTGATTGCACAAAAGGTTTTTGGCCCCGGTATCGACGGGAGAGGAATCCCGAGAGGCCCCCTAGCACCTCGCATGGGGACTGGCCTCTCCTGAGGCCACCAGGGCGGGTCCCTGAGGTCCCCGTAGTAACTCGAGAACACCTGCCGCAACTCGAGAAAATCCAGGAAGTTCTCCCTTCCAGGCGAGATGAGGCCTATTTCCGATCAGGCGTCTGGAGACTAATGACACCTAACCTCTGGAACTTCGAAAGGGTCTTTCACACCCTTGCTGCAACTCAAGAAGTTCACCGCCATACCCGTCTCCACTCGAGAGGAAGCACGATGGTCCCGCCCACATCCAGAGGAGCCCCGTTTCCCCCTCGTAGCTCAAGATGAGGGATCCTTTCCCTGCTTTCAACGGGAAAGAATTCCCGGCGTTCCCGTCGCATCTCAAGAGGAGGCACTCTCAACAGGAAAGGCGAGAGGAACTCCATGGTCGTACCACCATTCCAAGAGTCCCCCAGATGTCTCAGTCCATTCCAGAGGAACCTCTTTGCCCTGCACTGGCTCATCTTTCACGCCGAGGATCGACTCACACCACGGTGGCACGTGGGACAGCCCTGTGGGAAAGCCTCGAGGGAAAGCCTCGAGGGAAAACCACAGATCCTTTGATCCACGCGACGGGAAGCGTGACATTGCTGCTACAGCCTGGAAGGAAAGCGCACGTGCATGCCCCCACTCGAGACGAGGCCTGACTCCCCTGGGGAGACTCCAGAAGTACCCAAAGATCCATGTCAGCCCCTGAGAGGAATCCTCGGTTCCGGCCCTGACTGCACACAAGGTTTTTGGCCCTGGTATCGACGGGAGAGGAATCCCGATAGGCCCCCTAGCACCTCGCATGGGGACTGGCCTCTCCTGAGGCCACCAGAGCGGGTCCCTGAGGTCCCCGTCGTAACTCGAGAACACCTGCCGCAACTCGAGAAAATCCAGGAAGTTCTCCCTTCCAGGCGAGATGAGGCCTATTTCCGATGAGGCGTCTGGAGACTAATGACACCTAACCTCTGGAACTTCGAAAGGGTCTTTCACAACCTTGCTGCAACTCAAGAAGTTCACCGCCATACCCGTGTCCACTCGAGAGGAAGCACGATGGTCCCGCCCACATCCAGAGGAGCCCCGTTTCCCCCTCGTAGCTCGAGATGAGGGATCCTTTCCCTGCTTTCAACGGAAAAGAATTCCCGGCGTTCCCGTCGCATCTCAAGAGGAGGCACTCTCAACAGGAAAGGCGAGAGGAACTCCATGGTCGTACCACCATTCCAAGAGTCCCCCAGATGTCTCAGTCCATTCCAGAGGAACCTCTTTGCCCTGCACTGGCTCATCTTTCACGCCGAGGATCGACTCACACCACGGTGGCACGTGGGACAGCCCTGTGGGAAAGCCTCGAGGGAAAACCACAGATCCTTTGATCCACGTCACGGGAAGCGTGACATTGCTGCTACAGCCTGGAAGGAAAGCGCACGTGCATGCCCCCACTCGAGACGAGGCCTGACTCCCCTGGGGAGACTCCAGAAGTACCCAAAGATCCATGTCAGCCCCTGAGAGGAATCCTCGGTTACGGCCCTGACTCCACACAAGGTTTTTGGCCCCGGTATCGACGGGAGAGGAATCCCGAGAGGCCCCGTAGCAAATCGCATGGGGACTGGCCTCTTGAGGCCACCAGGGCGGGTCCCTGAGGTCCCCGTCGTAACTCGAGAACACCTACCGCAACTCGAGAAAATCAAGGAAGTTCTCCCTTGCAGGCGAGATGAGGCCTATTTCCGATGAGGCGTCTGGAGACTAATGACACCTAACCTCTGGAACTTCGAAAGGGTCTTTCACACCCTTGCTGCAACTCAAGAAGTTCACCGCCATACCCGTCTCCACTCGAGAGGAAGCACGATGGTCCCGCCCACATCCAGAGGAGCCCCGTTTCCCCCTCGTAGCTCGAGATGAGGGATCCTTTCCCTGCTTTCAACGGGAAAGTATTCCCGTCATTCCCGTCGCATCTCAAGAGGAGGCACTCTCAACAGGAAAGGCGAGAGGAACTCCATGGTCGTACCACCATTCCAAGAGTCCCCCAGATGTCTCAGTGCATTCCAGAGCAACCTCTTTGCCCTGCACTGGCTCATCTTTCACGCCGAGGATCGACTCACACCACGGTGGCACGTGGCACAGCCATGTGGGAAAGCCTCGAGGGAAAGCCTCGAGGGAAAACCACAGATCCTTTGATCCACGCGACGGGAAGCGTGACATTGCTGCTACAGCCTGGAAGGAAAGCGCACGTGCATGCCCCCACTCGAGACGAGGCCTGAATCCCCTGGGGAGACTCCAGAAGTACCCAAAGATCCATGTCAGCCCCTGAGAGGAATCCTCGTTTCCGGCCCTGACTGCACACAAGGTTTTTGGCCCCGGTATCGACGGGAGAGGAATCCCGAGAGGCCCCCTAGCACCTCGCATGGGGACTGGCCTCTCCTGAGGCCACCAGGGCGGGTCCCTGAGGTCCCCGGCGTAACTCGAGAACACCTGCCGCAACTCGCGAAAATCCAGGAAGTTCTCCCTTCCAGGCGAGATGAGGCCTATTTCCGATGAGGCGTCTGGAGACTAATGACACCCAACCTCTGGAAATTCGAAAGGGTCTTTCACACACTTGCTGCTACTCAAGAAGTTCACCTCCTTGCCCGTCTCCACTCGAGAGGAAGCACGATGGTCCCGCCCACATCCAGAGGAGCCCCGTTTCCCCCTCGTAGCTAGAGATGAGGGATCCTTTCCCTGCTTTCAACGGGAAAGAATTCCCGGCATTCCCGTCGCATCTCAAGAGGAGGCACTCTCAACAGGAAAGGCGAGAGGAACTCCATGGTCGTACCACCATTCCAAGAGTCCCCCAGATGTCTCAGTCCATTCCAGAGGAACCTCTTTGCCCTGCACTGGCTCATCTTTCATGCCGAGGATCGACTCACACCACGGTGGCACGTGGGACAGCCCTGTGGGAAAGCCTCGAGGGAAAGCCTCGAGGGAAAACCACAGATCCTTTGATCCACGCGACGGGAAGCGTGACATTGCTGCTACAGCCTGGAAGGAAAGCACACGTGCATGCCCCCACTCGAGACGAGGCCTGACTCCCCTGGGGAGACTCCAGAAGTACCCAAAGATCCATGTCAGCCCCTGAGAGGAATCCTCGGTTCCGGCCCTGACTCCACACAAGGTTTTTGGCCCCGGTATCGACGGGAGAGGAATTCCGAGAGGCCCCCTAGCAACTCGCATGGGGACTGGCTGTTCTTGAGGCCACCAGGGCGGGTCCCTGAGGTCCCCGTCGTAACTCGAGAACACCTGCCGCAACTCGAGAAAATCCAGGAAGTTCTCCCTTCCAGGCGAGATGAGGCCTATTTCCGATGAGGCGTCTGGAGACTAATGACACCTAACCTCTGGAACTTCGAAAGGGTCTTTCACACCCTTGCTGCAACTCAAGAAGTTCACCGCAATACCCGTCTCCACTCGAGAGGAAGCACGATGGTCCCGCCCACATCCAGAGGAGCCCCGTTTCACCCTCGGAGCTCAAGATGAGGGATCCTTTCCCTGCTTTCAACGGGAAAGAATTCCCGGCGTTCCCGTCGCATCTCAAGAGGAGGCACTCTCAACAGGAAAGGCGAGAGGAACTCCATGGTCGTACCACCATTCCAAGAGTCCCCCAGATGTCTCAGTCCATTCCAGAGGAACCTCTTTGCCCTGCACTGGCTCATCTTTGACGCCGAGGATCGACTCACACCACGGTGGCACGTGGGACAGCCCTGCGGGAAAGCCTCGAAGGAAAGCCTCGAGGGAAAACCACAGATCCTTTGATGCACGCGACGGGAAGCGTGACATTGCTGCTACAGCCTGGAAGGAAAGCGCACGTGCATGCCCCCACTCGAGACGAGGCCTGACTCCCCTGGGGAGACTCCAGAAGTACCCAAAGATCCATGTCAGCCCCTGAGAGGAATCCTCGGTTCCGGCCCTGACTGCACACAAGGTTTTTGGCCCTGTTATCGACGGGAGAGGAATCCCGATAGGCCCCCTAGCACCTCGCATGGGGACTGGCCTCTCCTGAGGCCACCAGAGCGGGTCCCTGAGGTCCCCGGCGTAACTCGAGAACACCTGCCGCAACTCGAGAAAATCCAGGAAGTTCTCCCTTCCAGGCGAGATGAGGCCTATTTCCGATGAGGCGTCTGGAGACTAATGACACCTAAACTCTGGAACTTCGAAAGGGTCTTTCACAACCTTGCTGCAACTCAAGAAGTTCACCGCCATACCCGTGTCCCCTCGAGAGGAAGCACGATGGTCCCCCCCACATCCTGAGGAGCCCCGTTTCCCCATTGTAGCTCGAGATGAGGGATCCTTTCCCTGCTTTCAACGGGAAAGAATTCCCGGCGTTCCCGTCGCATCTCAAGAGGAGGCACTCTCAACAGGAAAGGCGAGAGGAACTCCATGGTCGTACCACCATTCCAAGAGTCCCCCAGATGTCTCAGTCCATTCCAGAGGAACCTCTTTGCCATGCACTGGCTCATCTTTCACGCCGAGGATCGACTCACACCACGGTGGCACGTGGGACAGCCCTGTGGGAAAGCCTCGAGGGAAAACCACAGATCCTTTGATCCACGCCACGGGAAGCGTGACATTGCTGCTACAGCCTGGAAGGAAAGCGCACGTGCATGCCCCCACTCGAGACGAGGCCTGACTCCCCTGGCGAGACTCCAGAAGTACCCAAAGATCCATGTCAGCCCCTGAGAGGAATCCTCGGTTCCGACCCTGACTCCACACAAGGTTTTTGGCCTTGGTATCGGCGGGAGAGGAATCCCGAGAGGCCCCCTAGCACCTCGCATGGGGACTGGCCTCTCCTGAGGCCACCAGGGCGGGTCCCTGAGGTCCCCGTCGTACCTCGAGAACACCTGCCGCAACTCGAGAAAATCCAGGAAGTTCTCCCTTCCAGGCGAGATGAGGCCTATTTCCGATGAGGCGTCTGGAGACTAATGACACCTAACCTCTTGAACTTCGAAAGGGTCTTTCACACCCTTGCTGCAACTCAAGAAGTTCACCGCCATACCCGTCTCCACTCGAGAGGAAGCACGATGGTCCCGCCCACATCCAGAGGAGCCCCGTTTCCCCCTCTTAGCACGAGATGAGGGATCCTTTCCCTGCTTTCAACGGGAAAGAATTCCCGGTGTTCCCGTCGTATCTCAAGAGGAGGCACTCTCAACAGGAAAGGCGAGAGGAACTCCATGGTCGTACCACCATTCCAAGAGTCCCCCAGATGTCTCAGTCCATTCCAGAGGAACCTCTTTGCCCTGCACTGGCTCATCTTTCACGCCGAGGATCGACTCACACCACGGTGGCACGTGGGACAGCCCTGTGGGAAAGCCTCGAGGGAAAACCACAGATCCTTTGATCCACGCCACGGGAAGCGTGACATTGCTGCTACAGCCTGTAAGGAAAGCGCACGTGCATGCCCCCACTCGAGACGAGGCCTGACTCCCCTGGGGAGACTCCAGAAGTACCCAAAGATCCATGTCAGCCCCTGAGAGGAATCCTCGGTTCCGGCCCTGACTCCACACAAGGTTTTTGGCCTTGGTATCAACGGGAGAGGAATCCCGAGAGGCCCCCTAGCACCTCGCATGGGGACTGGCCTCTCCTGAGGCCACCAGGGCGGGTCCCTGAGGTCCCCGTCGTAACTTGAGAACACCTGCCGCAACTCGAGAAAATCCAGGAAGTTCTCCCTTCCAGGCGAGATGAGGCCTATTTCCGATGAGGCGTCTGGAGACTAATGACACCTAACCTCTTGAACTTCGAAAGGGTCTTTCACACCCTTGCTGCAACTCAAGAAGTTCACCGCCATACCCGTCTCCACTCGAGAGGAAGCACGATGGTCCCGCCCACATCCAGAGGAGCCCCGTTTCCCCCTCTTAGCTCGAGATGAGGAATCCTTTCCCTGCTTTCAACGGGAAAGAATTCCCGGCGTTCCCGTCGCATCTCAAGAGGAGGCACTCTCAACAGGAAAGGGGAGAGGAACTCCATGGTCGTACCACCATTCCAAGAGTCCCCCAGATGTCTCAGTCCATTCCAGAGGAACCTCTTTGCCCTGCACTGGCTCATCTTTCACGCCGAGGATCGACTCACACCACGGTGGCACGTGGGACAGCCCTGTGGGAAAGCCTCGAGGGAAAACCACAGATCCTTTGATCCACGCCACGGGAAGCGTGACATTGCTGCTACAGCCTGTAAGGAAAGCGCACGTGCATGCCCCCACTCGAGACGAGGCCTGACTCCCCTGGGGAAACTCCAGAAGTACCCAAAGATCCATGTCAGCCCCTGAGAGGAATCCTCGGTTCCGGCCCTGACTCCACACAAGGTTTTTGGCCCCGGTATCGACGGGAGAGGAATCCCGAGAGGCCCCCTAGCACCTCGCATGGGGACTGGCCTCTCCTGAGGCCACCAGGGCGGGTCCCTGAGGTCCCCGTCGTAACTCGAGAACACCTGCCGCAACTCGAGAAAATCCAGGAAGTTCTCCCTTCCAGGCGAGATGAGGCCTATTTCCGATGAGTCGTCTGGAGACTAATGACACCTAACCTCTGGAAATTCGAAAGGGTCTTTCACACCCTTGCTGCAACTCAAGAAGTTAACCGCCATACCCGTCTCCACTCGAGAGTAAGCACGATGGTCCCGCCCACATCCAGAGGAGCCCCGTTTCCCCCTCGTAGCTCGAGATGAGGGATCCTTTCCCTGCTTTCAACGGGAAAGAATTCCCGGCGTTCCCGTCGCATCTCAAGAGGAGGCACTCTCAACAGGAAAGGCGAGAGGAACTCCATGGTCCTACCACCATTCCTAGAGTCCCCCAGATGTCTCAGTCCATTCCAGAGGAACCTCTTTGCCCTGCACTGGCTCATCTTTCACGCCGAGGATCGACTCACACCACGAAGGCACGTGGGACAGCCCTGTGGGAAAGCCTCGAGGGAAAGCCTCGAGGGAAAACCACAGATCCTTTGATCCACGCGACACGAAGCGTGACATTGCTGCTACAGCCTGGAAGGAAAGCGCACGTGCATGCCCCCACTCGAGACGAGGCCTGACTCCCGTGGGGAGACTCCAGAAGTACCCAAAGATCCATATAAGCCCCTGAGAGGAATCCTCGGTTCCGGACCTGATTGCACAAAATGTTTTTGGCCCCGGTATCGACGGGAGAGGAATCCCGAGAGGCCCCCTAGCACCTCGCATGGGGACTGGCCTCTCCTGAGGCCACCAGGGCGGGTCCCTGAGGTCCCCGTCGTAACTCGAGAACACCTGCCGCAACTCGAGAAAATCCAGGAAGTTCTCCCTTCCAGGCGAGATGAGGCCTATTTCCGATCAGGCGTCTGGAGACTAATGACACCTAACCTCTGGAACTTCGAAAGGGTCTTTCACACCCTTGCTGCAACTCAAGAAGTTCACCGCCATACCCGTCTCCACTCGAGAGGAAGCACGATGGTCCCGCCCACATCCAGAGGAGCCCCGTTTCCCCCTCGTAGCTCAAGATGAGGGATCCTTTCCCTGCTTTCAACGGGAAAGAATTCCCGGCGTTCCCGTCGCATCTCAAGAGGAGGCACTCTCAACAGGAAAGGCGAGAGGAACTCCATGGTCGTACCACCATTCCAAGAGTCCCCCAGATGTCTCAGTCCATTCCAGAGGAACCTCTTTGCCCTGCACTGGCTCATCTTTCACGCCGAGGATTGACTCACACCACGGTGGCACGTGGGACAGCCCTGTGGGAAAGCCTCGAGGGAAAGCCTCGAGGGAAAACCACAGATCCTTTGATCCACGCGACGGGAAGCGTGACATTGCTGCTACAGCCTGGAAGGAAAGCGCACGTGCATGCCCCCACTCGAGACGAGGCCTGACTCCCCTGGGGAGACTCCAGAAGTACCCAAAGATCCATGTCAGCCCCTGAGAGGAATCCTCGGTTCCGGCCCTGACTGCACACAAGGTTTTTGGCCCTGGTATCGACGGGAGAGGAATCCCGATAGGCCCCCTAGCACCTCGCATGGGGACTGGCCTCTCCTGAGGCCACCAGAGCGGGTCCCTGAGGTCCCCGTCGTAACTCGAGAACACCTGCCGCAACTCGAGAAAATCCAGGAAGTTCTCCCTTCCAGGCGAGATGAGGCCTATTTCCGATGAGGCGTCTGGAGACTAATGACACCTAACCTCTGGAACTTCGAAAGGGTCTTTCACAACCTTGCTGCAACTCAAGAAGTTCACCGCCATACCCGTGTCCACTCGAGAGGAAGCACGATGGTCCCGCCCACATCCAGAGGAGCCCCGTTTCCCCCTCGTAGCTCGAGATGAGGGATCCTTTCCCTGCTTTCAACGGAAAAGAATTCCCGGCGTTCCCGTCGCATCTCAAGAGGAGGCACTCTCAACAGGAAAGGCGAGAGGAACTCCATGGTCGTACCACCATTCCAAGAGTCCCCCAGATGTCTCAGTCCATTCCAGAGGAACCTCTTTGCCCTGCACTGGCTCATCTTTCACGCCGAGGATCGACTCACACCACGGTGGCACGTGGGACAGCCCTGTGGGAAAGCCTCGAGGGAAAACCACAGATCCTTTGATCCACGTCACGGGAAGCGTGACATTGCTGCTACAGCCTGGAAGGAAAGCGCACGTGCATGCCCCCACTCGAGACGAGGCCTGACTCCCCTGGGGAGACTCCAGAAGTACCCAAAGATCCATGTCAGCCCCTGAGAGGAATCCTCGGTTACGGCCCTGACTCCACACAAGGTTTTTGGCCCCGGTATCGACGGGAGAGGAATCCCGAGAGGCCCCGTAGCAAATCGCATGGGGACTGGCCTCTTGAGGCCACCAGGGCGGGTCCCTGAGGTCCCCGTCGTAACTCGAGAACACCTACCGCAACTCGAGAAAATCAAGGAAGTTCTCCCTTGCAGGCGAGATGAGGCCTATTTCCGATGAGGCGTCTGGAGACTAATGACACCTAACCTCTGGAACTTCGAAAGGGTCTTTCACACCCTTGCTGCAACTCAAGAAGTTCACCGCCATACCCGTCTCCACTCGAGAGGAAGCACGATGGTCCCGCCCACATCCAGAGGAGCCCCGTTTCCCCCTCGTAGCTCGAGATGAGGGATCCTTTCCCTGCTTTCAACGGGAAAGTATTCCCGTCATTCCCGTCGCATCTCAAGAGGAGGCACTCTCAACAGGAAAGGCGAGAGGAACTCCATGGTCGTACCACCATTCCAAGAGTCCCCCAGATGTCTCAGTCCATTCCAGAGCAACCTCTTTGCCCTGCACTGGCTCATCTTTCACGCCGAGGATCGACTCACACCACGGTGGCACGTGGCACAGCCATGTGGGAAAGCCTCGAGGGAAAGCCTCGAGGGAAAACCACAGATCCTTTGATCCACGCGACGGGAAGCGTGACATTGCTGCTACAGCCTGGAAGGAAAGCGCACGTGCATGCCCCCACTCGAGACGAGGCCTGAATCCCCTGGGGAGACTCCAGAAGTACCCAAAGATCCATGTCAGCCCCTGAGAGGAATCCTCGTTTCCGGCCCTGACTGCACACAAGGTTTTTGGCCCCGGTATCGACGGGAGAGGAATCCCGAGAGGCCCCCTAGCACCTCGCATGGGGACTGGCCTCTCCTGAGGCCACCAGGGCGGGTCCCTGAGGTCCCCGTCGTAACTCGAGAACACCTGCCGCAACTCGCGAAAATCCAGGAAGTTCTCCCTTCCAGGCGAGATGAGGCCTATTTCCGATGAGGCGTCTGGAGACTAATGACACCCAACCTCTGGAAATTCGAAAGGGTCTTTCACACACTTGCTGCTACTCAAGAAGTTCACCTCCTTGCCCGTCTCCACTCGAGAGGAAGCACGATGGTCCCGCCCACATCCAGAGGAGCCCCGTTTCCCCCTCGTAGCTAGAGATGAGGGATCCTTTCCCTGCTTTCAACGGGAAAGAATTCCCGGCATTCCCGTCGCATCTCAAGAGGAGGCACTCTCAACAGGAAAGGCGAGAGGAACTCCATGGTCGTACCACCATTCCAAGAGTCCCCCAGATGTCTCAGTCCATTCCAGAGGAACCTCTTTGCCCTGCACTGGCTCATCTTTCATGCCGAGGATCGACTCACACCACGGTGGCACGTGGGACAGCCCTGTGGGAAAGCCTCGAGGGAAAGCCTCGAGGGAAAACCACAGATCCTTTGATCCACGCGACGGGAAGCGTGACATTGCTGCTACAGCCTGGAAGGAAAGCACACGTGCATGCCCCCACTCGAGACGAGGCCTGACTCCCCTGGGGAGACTCCAGAAGTACCCAAAGATCCATGTCAGCCCCTGAGAGGAATCCTCGGTTCCGGCCCTGACTCCACACAAGGTTTTTGGCCCCGGTATCGACGGGAGAGGAATTCCGAGAGGCCCCCTAGCAACTCGCATGGGGACTGGCTGTTCTTGAGGCCACCAGGGCGGGTCCCTGAGGTCCCCGTCGTAACTCGAGAACACCTGCCGCAACTCGAGAAAATCCAGGAAGTTCTCCCTTCCAGGCGAGATGAGGCCTATTTCCGATGAGGCGTCTGGAGACTAATGACACCTAACCTCTGGAACTTCGAAAGGGTCTTTCACACCCTTGCTGCAACTCAAGAAGTTCACCGCAATACCCGTCTCCACTCGAGAGGAAGCACGATGGTCCCGCCCACATCCAGAGGAGCCCCGTTTCACCCTCGGAGCTCAAGATGAGGGATCCTTTCCCTGCTTTCAACGGGAAAGAATTCCCGGCGTTCCCGTCGCATCTCAAGAGGAGGCACTCTCAACAGGAAAGGCGAGAGGAACTCCATGGTCGTACCACCATTCCAAGAGTCCCCCAGATGTCTCAGTCCATTCCAGAGGAACCTCTTTGCCCTGCACTGGCTCATCTTTGACGCCGAGGATCGACTCACACCACGGTGGCACGTGGGACAGCCCTGCGGGAAAGCCTCGAAGGAAAGCCTCGAGGGAAAACCACAGATCCTTTGATGCACGCGACGGGAAGCGTGACATTGCTGCTACAGCCTGGAAGGAAAGCGCACGTGCATGCCCCCACTCGAGACGAGGCCTGACTCCCCTGGGGAGACTCCAGAAGTACCCAAAGATCCATGTCAGCCCCTGAGAGGAATCCTCGGTTCCGGCCCTGACTGCACACAAGGTTTTTGGCCCTGTTATCGACGGGAGAGGAATCCCGATAGGCCCCCTAGCACCTCGCATGGGGACTGGCCTCTCCTGAGGCCACCAGAGCGGGTCCCTGAGGTCCCCGGCGTAACTCGAGAACACCTGCCGCAACTCGAGAAAATCCAGGAAGTTCTCCCTTCCAGGCGAGATGAGGCCTATTTCCGATGAGGCGTCTGGAGACTAATGACACCTAACCTCTGGAACTTCGAAAGGGTCTTTCACAACCTTGCTGCAACTCAAGAAGTTCACCGCCATACCCGTGTCCACTCGAGAGGAAGCACGATGGTCCCCCCCACATCCTGAGGAGCCCCGTTTCCCCCTCGTAGCTCGAGATGAGGGATCCTTTCCCTGCTTTCAACGGGAAAGAATTCCCGGCGTTCCCGTCGCATCTCAAGAGGAGGCACTCTCAACAGGAAAGGCGAGAGGAACTCCATGGTCGTACCACCATTCCAAGAGTCCCCCAGATGTCTCAGTCCATTCCAGAGGAACCTCTTTGCCATGCACTGGCTCATCTTTCACGCCGAGGATCGACTCACACCACGGTGGCACGTGGGACAGCCCTGTGGGAAAGCCTCGAGGGAAAACCACAGATCCTTTGATCCACGCCACGGGAAGCGTGACATTGCTGCTACAGCCTGGAAGGAAAGCGCACGTGCATGCCCCCACTCGAGACGAGGCCTGACTCCCCTGGGGAGACTCCAGAAGTACCCAAAGATCCATGTCAGCCCCTGAGAGGAATCCTCGGTTACGGCCCTGACTCCACACAAGGTTTTTGGCCCCGGTATCGACGGGAGAGGAATCCCGAGAGGCCCCGTAGCAAATCGCATGGGGACTGGCCTCTTGAGGCAACCAGGGCGGGTCCCTGAGGTCCCCGTCGTAACTCGAGAACACCTACCGCAACTCGAGAAAATCAAGGAAGTTCTCCCTTGCAGGCGAGATGAGGCCTATTTCCGATGAGGCGTCTGGAGACTAAAGACACCTAACCTCTGGAACTTCGAAAGGGTCTTTCACACACTTGCTGCAACTCAAGAAGTTCACCGCCATACCCGTCTCCACTCGAGAGGAAGCACGATGGTCCCGCCCACATCCAGAGGAGCCCCGTTTCCCCCTCGTAGCTCGAGATGAGGGATCCTTTCCCTGCTTTCAACGGGAAAGTATTCCCGTCATTCCCGTCGCATCTCAAGAGGAGGCACTCTCAACAGGAAAGGCGAGAGGAACTCCATGGTCGTACCACCATTCCAAGAGTCCCCCAGATGTCTCAGTCCATTCCAGAGGAACCTCTTTGCCCTGCACTGGCTCATCTTTCACGCCGAGGATCGACTCACACCACGGTGGCACGTGGCACAGCCATGTGGGAAAGCCTCGAGGGAAAGCCTCGAGGGAAAACCACAGATCCTTTGATCCACGCGACGGGAAGCGTGACATTGCTGCTACAGACTGGAAGGAAAGCGCACGTGCATGCCCCCACTTGAGACGAGGCCTGAATCCCCTGGGGAGACTCCAGAAGTACCCAAAGATCCATGTCAGCCCCTGAGAGGAATCCTCGTTTCCGGCCCTGACTGCACACAAGGTTTTTGGCCCCGGTATCGACGGGAGAGGAATCCCGAGAGGCCCCCTAGCACCTCGCATGGGGACTGGCCTCTCCTGAGGCCACCAGGGCGGGTCCCTGAGGTCCCCGTCGTAACTCGAGAACACCTGCCGCAACTCGCGAAAATCCAGGAAGTTCTCCCTTCCAGGCGAGATGAGGCCTATTTCCGATGAGGCGTCTGGAGACTAATGACACCCAACCTCTGGAACTTCGAAAGGGTCTTTCACACACTTGCTGCTACTCAAGAAGTTCACCTCCTTGCCCGTCTCCACTCGAGAGGAAGCACGATGGTCCCGCCCACATCCAGAGGAGCCCCGTTTCCCCCTCGTAGCTAGAGATGAGGGATCCTTTCCCTGCTTTCAACGGGAAAGAATTCCCGGCATTCCCGTCGCATCTCAAGAGGAGGCACTCTCAACAGGAAAGGCGAGAGGAACTCCATGGTCGTACCACCATTCCAAGAGTCCCCCAGATGTCTCAGTCCATTCCAGAGGAACCTCTTTGCCCTGCACTGGCTCATCTTTCATGCCGAGGATCGACTCACACCACGGTGGCACGTGGGACAGCCCTGTGGGAAAGCCTCGAGGGAAAGCCTCGAGGGAAAACCACAGATCCTTTGATCCACGCGACGGGAAGCGTGACATTGCTGATACAGCCTGGAAGGAAAGCACACGTGCATGCCCCCACTCGAGACGAGGCCTGACTCCCCTGGGGAGACTCCAGAAGTACCCAAAGATCCATGTCAGCCCCTGAGAGGAATCCTCGGTTCCGGCCCTGACTCCACACAAGGTTTTTGGCCCCGGTATCGACGGGAGAGGAATCCCGAGAGGCACCCTAGCAACTCGCATGGGGACTGGCTGTTCTTGAGGCCACCAGGGCGGGTCCCTGAGGTCCCCGTCGTAACTCGAGAACACCTGCCGCAACTCGAGAAAATCCAGGAAGTTCTCCCTTCCAGGCGAGATGAGGCCTATTTCCGATGAGGCGTCTGGAGACTAATGACACCTAACCTCTGGAACTTCGAAAGGGTCTTTCACACCCTTGCTGCAACTCAAGAAGTTCACTTCCATACCCGTCTCCACTCGAGAGGAAACACGATGGTCCGGCCCACATCCAGAGGAGCCCCGTTTCCCCCTCGGAGCTCAAGATGAGGGATCCTTTCCCTGCTTTCAACGGGAAAGAATTCCCGGCGTTCCCGTCGCATCTCAAGAGGAGGCACTCTCAACAGGAAAGGCGAGAGGAACTCCATGGTCGTACCACCATTCCAAGAGTCCCCCAGATGTCTCAGTCCATTCCAGAGGAACCTCTTTGCCCTGCACTGGCTCATCTTTCACGCCGAGGATCGACTCACACCACGGTGGCACGTGGGACAGCCCTGCGGGAAAGCCTCGAGGGAAAGCCTCGAGGGAAAACCACAGACCCTTTGATGCACGCGACGGGAAGCGTGACATTGCTGCTACAGCCTGGAAGGAAAGCGCACGTGCATGCCCCCACTCGAGACGAGGCCTGACTCCCCTGGGGAGACTCCAGAAGTACCCAAAGATCCATGTCACCCCTGTGAGGAATCCTCGGTTCCGGCCCTGACTCCACACAAGCTTTTTGGCCCTAGTATCGACGGGAGAGGTATCCCGAGAGGCCCCCTAGCAACTCGCATGGGGACTGGCCTCTCCTGAGGCCATCAGGGCGGGTCCCTGTGGTACCCGTCGTAACTCGAGAACACCTGCCGCACCTCGAGAAAATCCAGGAAGTTCTCCCTTCCAGGCGAGATGAGGTCTATTTCCGATGAGGCATCTGGAGACTGACACGTAACCTCTGGAACTTCGAAAGGGTCTTTCACACCCTTGCTGCATCTCAAGAAGTTCACCGCCATACCCGTCTCCACTCGAGAGGAAGCACGATGGTCCCACCCACATCCAGAGGAGCCACGTTTCCCCCTCGTAGCTCGAGATGAGGGATCCTTTCCCTGCTTTCAACGGGAAAGATTTCCCGGCGTTCCCGTCGCATCTCAAGAGGAGGCACTCTCAACAGGAAAGGCGAGAGGAACTCCATGGTCGTACCACCATTCCAAAAGTCCCCCAGATGTCTCAGTCCATTCCAGAGGAACCTCTTTGCCCTGCACTGGCTCATCTTTCACGCCGAGGATCGACTCACACCACGGTGGAACGTGGGACAGCCCTGCGGGAAAGCCTCGAGGGAAAGCCTCGAGGGAAAACCACAGATCCTTTGATCCACGCGACGGGAAGCGTGACATTGCTGCTACAGCCTGGAAGGAAAGCGCACGTGCATGCCCCCACTCGAGACGAGGCCTGACTCCCCTGGGGAGACTCCAGAAGTACCCAAAGATCCATGTCACCCCTGAGAGGAATGCTCGGTTCCGGCCCTGACTCCACACAAGGCTTTTGGCCCCGGTATCGACGGGAGAGGAATCCCGAGAGGCCCCCTAGCAACTTGCATGGGGACTGGCCTCTCCTGAGGCCACCAGGGCGGGTCCCTGAGGTCCCCGTCGTAACTCGAGAACACCTGCCGCAACTCGAGAAAATCCAGGAAGTTCTCCCTTCCAGGCGAGATGAGGCCTATTTCCGATGAGGCGTCTGCAGACTAATGACACCTAAACTCTGGAACTTCGAAAGGGTCTTTCACACCCTTGCTGCAACTCAAGAAGTTTACCGCCATACCCGTCTCCACACGAGAGAAAGCACGATGGTCCCGCCCACATCCACAGGAGCCCCGTTTCCCCCTCGGAGCTCGAGATGAGGGATCCTTTCCCTGCTTTCAACGGGAAAGAATTCCCGGCATTCCCGTCGCATCTCAAGAGGAGGCACTCTCAACAGGAAAGGCGAGAGGAACTCCATGGTCGTACCACCATTCCAAGAGTCCCCCAGATGTCTCAGTCCATTCCAGAGGAACCTCTTTGCCCTGCACTGGCTCATCTTTCACGCCGAGGATCGACTCACACCACGGTGGCACGTGGGACAGCCCTGTGGGAAAGCCTCGAGGGAAAACCACAGATCCTTTGATCCACGCGACGGGAAGCGTGACATTGCTGCTACAGCCTGGAAGGAAAGCACACGTGCATGCCCCCAATCGAGAAGAGGCCTGACTCCCCTGGTGGGACTCCAGAAGTACCCAAAGATCCATGTCAGCTCCTGAGAGGAATCCTCGGTTCCAGCCCTGACTCCACACAAGGTTTTTGGCCCCGGTATCAACGGGAGAGTAATCCCGAGAGGCCCCCTAGCAACTCGCATGGGGACTGGCCTCTCCTGAGGCCACCAGGGCGGGTCCCTGAGGTCCCCGTCGTAACTCGAGAACACCGGCCTCACCTCGAGAAAATCCGGGAAGTTCTCCCTTCCAGGCGAGATGAGGCCTATTTCCGATGAGGCGTCTGGAGACTAATGACACCTAACCTCTGGAACTTCGAAAGGGTCTTTCACACCCTTGCTGCAACTCAAGAAGTTTACCGCCATACCCGTCTCCACACGAGAGAAAGCACGATGGTCCCGCCCACATCCACAGGAGCCCCGTTTCCCCCTCGGAGCTCGAGATGAGGGATCCTTTCCCTGCTTTCAACGGGAAAGAATTCCCGGCATTCCCGTCGCATCTCAAGAGGAGGCACTCTCAACAGGAAAGGCGAGAGGAACTCCATGGTCGTACCACCATTCCAAGAGTCCCCCAGATGTCTCAGTCCATTCCAGAGGAACCTCTTTGCCCTGCACTGGCTCATCTTTCACGCCGAGGATCGACTCACACCACGGTGGCACGTGGGACAGCCCTGTGGGAAAGCCTCGAGGGAAAGCCTCGAGGGAAAACCACAGATCCTTTGATCCACAAGACGGGAAGCGTGACATTGCTGCTACAGCCTGGAAGGAAAGCGCACGTGCATGCCCCCACTCGAGACGAGGCCTGACTCCCCTGGGGAGACTCTAGAAGTACCCAAAGATCCATGTCAGCCCCTGAGAGGAATCCTCGGTTTCGGCCCTGACTCCACACAAGGTTTTTGGCCCCGGTATCGACGGGAGAGGAATCCCGAGAGGCCCCCTAGCAACTCGCATGGAGACTGGCCGTTCCTGAGGCCATCAGGGCGGGTCCCTGTGGTACCCGTCGTAACTCGAGAACACCTGCCGCACCTCGAGAAAATTCAGGAAGTTCTCCCTTCCAGGCTAGATGAGGCCTATTTCCGATGAGGCTTCTGGAGACTAATGACACCTAACCTCTGGAACTTCGAAAGGGTCTTTCACACCCTTGCTGCAACTCAAGAAGTTCACCGCCATACCCGTCTCCACTCGAGAGGAAGCACGATGGTCCCGCCCACATCCAGAGGAGCCCTGTTTCCCCCTCGTAGCTCGAGAAGAGGGATCCTTTCCCTGCTTTCAACGGGAAAGAATTCCCGGCGTTCCCGGCGCATCTCAAGAGGAGGCACTCTCAACAGGAAAGGCGAGAGGAACTCCATGGTCGTACCACCATTCCAAGAGTCCCCCAGATGTCTCAGTCCATTCCAGAGGAACCTCTTTGCCCTGCACTGGCTCATCTTTCACGCCGAGGATCGACTCACACCACGGTGGCACGTGGGACAGCCCTGTGGGAAAGCCTCGAGGGAAAGCCTCGAGGGAAAACCACAGATCCTTTAATCCACGCGACGGGAAGTGTGACATTGCTGCTACAGCCTGGAAGGAAAGCGCACGTGCATGCCCCCACTGGAGACGAGGCGTGACTCCCCTGGGGAGACTCCAGAAGTACCCAAAGATCCATGTCAGCCCCTGAGAGGAATCCTCAGTTCCGGCCTTGACTCCACACAAGGTTTTTGGCCCCGGTATCGACGGGAGAGGAATCCCGAGAGGCCCCCTAGCAACTCGCATGGGGACTGGCCTCTCCTGAGGCCACCAGGGCGGGTCCCTGAGGTCCCCGTCGTAACTCGAGAACACCTGCCGCAAATCGAGAAAATCCAGGAAGTTCTCCCTTCCAGGCGAGATGAGGCCTATTTCCGATGAGGCGTCTGGAGACTAATGACACCTAACCTCTGGAACTTCGAAAGGGTCTTTCACACCCTTGCTGCAACTCAAGAAGTTCAGCACCATACCCGTGTCCACTCGAGAGGAAGCACGATGGTCCCGCCCACATCCCGAGGAGCCCCGTTTCCCCCTCGTAGCTCGAGATGAGGGATCCTTTCCCTGCTTTCAACGGGAAAGAATTCCCGGCGTTCCCGTCGCATCTCAAGAGGAGGCACTCTCAACAGGAAAGGCGAGAGGAACTCCATGGTCGTACCACCATTCCAAGAGTCCCCCAGATGTCTCAGTCCATTCCAGAGGAACCTCTTTGCCCTGCACTGGCTCATCTTTCACGCCGAGGATCGACTCACACCACAGTGGCACGTGGGACAGCCCTGTGGGAAAGCCTCGAGGGAAAGCCTCGAGGGAAAACCACAGATCCTTTTATGCACGCGACGGGAAGCGTGACATTGCTGCTACAGCCTGGAAGGAAAGCGCACGTGCATGTCCCCACTCGAGACGAGGCCTGACTCCCCTGGGGAGACTCCAGAAGTACCCAAAGATCCATGTCACCCCTGAGAGGAATCCTCGGTTCCGGCCCTGACTCCACACAAGGTTTTTGGCCCCGGTATCGACGGGAGAGGAATCCCGAGAGGCCCCCTAGCAACTCGCATGGGGACTGGCCTCTCCTGAGGCCACCAGGGCGGGTCCCTGAGGTCCCCGTCATAACTCGAGAACACCTGCCGCAAATCGAGAATATCCAGGAAGTTCTCCCTTCCAGGCGAGATGAGGCCTATTTCCGATGAGGCGTCTGGAGACTAATGACACCAAACCTCTGGAACTTCGAAAGGGTCTTTCACACCCTTGCTGCAACTCAAGAAGTTCACCGCCATACCCGTGTCCACTCGAGAGGAAGCACGATGGTCCCGCCCACATCCATAGGAGCCCCGTTTCCCCCTCGTAGCTCGAGATGAGGGATCCTTTCCCTGCTTTCAACGGGAAAGAATTCCCGGCGTTCCCGTCGCATCCAAAGAGGAGGCACTCTCAACAGGAAAGGCGAGAGGAACTCCATGGTCGTACCACCATTCCAAGAGTCCCCCAGATGTCTCAGTCCATTCCAGAGGAACCTCTTTGCCCTGCACTGGCTCATCTTTCACGCCGAGGATCGACTCACACCACGGTGGCACGTGGGACAGCCCTGTGGGAAAGCCTCGAGGGAAAGCCTCGAGGGAAAACCACAGATCCTTTGATGCACGCGACGGGAAGCGTGACATTGCTGCTACAGCCTGGAAGGAAAGCGCACGTGCATGCCCCCACTCGAGACGAGGCCTGACTCCCCTGGGGAGACTCCAGAAGTACCCAAAGATCCATGTCACCCCTGAGAGGAATGCTCGGTTCCGGCCCTGACTCCACACAAGGCTTTTGGCCCCGGTATCGACGGGAGAGGAATCCCGATTGGCCCCCTAGCAACTCGCATGGGGACTGGCCTCTCCTGAGGCCACCAGGGCGGGTCCCTGAGGTCCCCGTCGTAACTCGAGAACACCTGCCGCAACTCGAGAAAATCCAGGAAGTTCTCCCTTCCAGGCGAGATGAGGCCTATTTCCGATGAGGCGTCTGCAGACTAATGACACCTAACCTCTGGAACTTCGAAAGGGTCTTTCACACCCTTGCTGCAACTCAAGAAGTTCACCGCCATACCCGTGTCCACTCGGGAGGAAGCACGATGGTCCCGCCCACATCCAGAGGAGCCCCATTTCCCCCTCGGAGCTCGAGATGAGGGATCCTTTCCCTGCTTTCAACGGGAAAGAATTCCCGGCGTTCCCGTCGCATCTCAAGAGGAGGCACTCTCAACAGGAAAGGCGAGAGGAACTCCATGGTCGTACCACCATTCCAAGAGTCCCCCAGATGTCTCAGTCCATTCCAGAGGAACCTCTTTGCCCTGCACTGGCTCATCTTTCACGCCGAGGATCGACTCACACCACGGTGGCACGTGGGACAGCCCTGTGGGAAAGCCTCGAGGGAAAACCACAGATCCTTTGATCCACGCGACGGGAAGCGTGACATTGCTGCTACAGCCTGGAAGGAAAGCACACGTGCATGCCCCCAATCGAGAAGAGGCCTGACTCCCCTGGTGGGACACCAGAAGTACCCAAAGATACATGTCAGCTCCTGAGAGGAATCCTCGGTTCCAGCCCTGACTCCACACAAGGTTTTTGGCCCCGGTATCAACGGGAGAGGAATCCCGAGAGGCCCCCTAGCAACTCGCATGGGGACTGGCCTCTCCTGAGGCCACCAGGGCGGGTCCCTGAGGTCCCCGTCGTAACTCGAGAACACCGGCCTCACCTCGAGAAAATCCGGGAAGTTCTCCCTTCCAGGCGAGATGAGGCCTATTTCCGATGAGGCGTCTGGAGACTAATGACACCTAACCTCTGGAACTTCGAAAGGGTCTTTCACACCCTTGCTGCAACTCAAGAAGTTTACCGCCATACCCGTCTCCACACGAGAGAAAGCACGATGGTCCCGCCCACATCCACAGGAGCCCCGTTTCCCCCTCGGAGCTCGAGATGAGGGATCCTTTCCCTGCTTTCAACGGGAAAGAATTCCCGGCATTCCCGTCGCATCTCAAGAGGAGGCACTCTCAACAGGAAAGGCGAGAGGAACTCCATGGTCGTACCACCATTCCAAGAGTCCCCCAGATGTCTCAGTCCATTCCAGAGGAACCTCTTTGCCCTGCACTGGCTCATCTTTCACGCCGAGGATCGACTCACACCACGGTGGCACGTGGGACAGCCCTGTGGGAAAGCCTCGAGGGAAAGCCTCGAGGGAAAACCACAGATCCTTTGATCCACAAGACGGGAAGCGTGACATTGCTGCTACAGCCTGGAAGGAAAGCGCACGTGCATGCCCCCACTCGAGACGAGGCCTGACTCCCCTGGGGAGACTCTAGAAGTACCCAAAGATTCATGTCAGCACCTGAGAGGAATCCTCGGTTCCGGCCCTGACTCCACACAAGGTTTTTGGCCCCGGTATCGACGGGAGAGGAATCCCGAGAGGCCCCCTAGCAACTCGCATGGAGACTGGCCGATCCTGAGGCCATCAAGGCGGGTCCCTGTGGTACCCGTCGTAACTCGAGAACACCTGCCGCACCTCGAGAAAATTCAGGAAGTTCTCCCTTCCAGGCTAGATGAGGCCTATTTCCGATGAGGCTTCTGGAGACTAATGACACCTAACCTCTGGAACTTCGAAAGGGTCTTTCACACCCTTGCTGCAACTCAAGAAGTTCACCGCCATACCCGTGTCCACTCGAGAGGAAGCACGATGGTCCCGCCCACATCCCGAGGAGCCCCGTTTCCCCCTCGTAGCTCGAGATGAGGGATCCTTTCCCTGCTTTCAACGGGAAAGAATTCCCGGCGTTCCCGTCGCATCTCAAGAGGAGGCACTCTCAACAGGAAAGGCGAGAGGAACTCCATGGTCGTACCACCATTCCAAGAGTCCCCCAGATGTCTCAGTCCATTCCAGAGGAACCTCTTTGCCCTGCACTGGCTCATCTTTCACGCCGAGGATCGACTCACACCACGGTGGCACGTGGGACAGCCCTGTGGGAAAGCCTCGAGGGAAAACCACAGATCCTTTGATCCACGCAACGGGAAGCGTGACATTGCTGCTACAGCCTGGAAGGAAAGCACACGTGCATGCCCCCAATCGAGAAGAGGCCTGACTCCCCTGGTGGGACACCAGAAGTACCCAAAGATACATGTCAGCTCCTGAGAGGAATCCTCGGTTCCAGCCCTGACTCCACACAAGGTTTTTGGCCCCGGTATCAACGGGAGAGGAATCCCGAGAGGCCCCCTAGCAACTCGCATGGGGACTGGCCTCTCCTGAGGCCACCAGGGCGGGTCCCTGAGGTCCCCGTCGTAACTCGAGAACACCGGCCTCACCTCGAGAAAATCCGGGAAGTTCTCCCTTCCAGGCGAGATGAGGCCTATTTCCGATGAGGCGTCTGGAGACTAATGACACCTAACCTCTGGAACTTCGAAAGGGTCTTTCACACCCTTGCTGCAACTCAAGAAGTTTACCGCCATACCCGTCTCCACACGAGAGAAAGCACGATGGTCCCGCCCACATCCACAGGAGCCCCGTTTCCCCCTCGGAGCTCGAGATGAGGGATCCTTTCCCTGCTTTCAACGGGAAAGAATTCCCGGCATTCCCGTCGCATCTCAAGAGGAGGCACTCTCAACAGGAAAGGCGAGAGGAACTCCATGGTCGTACCACCATTCCAAGAGTCCCCCAGATGTCTCAGTCCATTCCAGAGGAACCTCTTTGCCCTGCACTGGCTCATCTTTCACGCCGAGGATCGACTCACACCACGGTGGCACGTGGGACAGCCCTGTGGGAAAGCCTCGAGGGAAAGCCTCGAGGGAAAACCACAGATCCTTTGATCCACAAGACGGGAAGCGTGACATTGCTGCTACAGCCTGGAAGGAAAGCGCACGTGCATGCCCCCACTCGAGACGAGGCCTGACTCCCCTGGGGAGACTCTAGAAGTACCCAAAGATTCATGTCAGCACCTGAGAGGAATCCTCGGTTCCGGCCCTGACTCCACACAAGGTTTTTGGCCCCGGTATCGACGGGAGAGGAATCCCGAGAGGCCCCCTAGCAACTCGCATGGAGACTGGCCGTTCCTGAGGCCATCAAGGCGGGTCCCTGTGGTACCCGTCGTAACTCGAGAACACCTGCCGCACCTCGAGAAAATTCAGGAAGTTCTCCCTTCCAGGCTAGATGAGGCCTATTTCCGATGAGGCTTCTGGAGACTAATGACACCTAACCTCTGGAACTTCGAAAGGGTCTTTCACACCCTTGCTGCAACTCAAGAAGTTCACCGCCATACCCGTGTCCACTCGAGAGGAAGCACGATGGTCCCGCCCACATCCCGAGGAGCCCCGTTTCCCCCTCGTAGCTCGAGATGAGGGATCCTTTCCCTGCTTTCAACGGGAAAGAATTCCCGGCTTTCCCGTCGCATCTCAAGAGGAGGCACTCTCAACAGGAAAGGCGAGAGGAACTCCATGGTCGTACCACCATTCCAAGAGTCCCCCAGATGTCTCAGTCCATTCCAGAGGAACCTCTTTGCCCTGCACTGGCTCATCTTTCACGCCGAGGATCGACTCACACCACGGTGGCACGTGGGACAGCCCTGTGGGAAAGCCTCGAGGGAAAGCCTCGAGGGAAAACCACAGATCCTTTGCTCCACGCGACGGGAAGCGTGACATTGCTGCTACAGCCTGGAAGGAAAGCACACGTGCATGCCCCCACTCGAGACGAGGCCTGACTCCCCTGGGGAGACTCCAGAAGTACCCAAAGATCCATGTCAGCCCCTGAGAGGAATCCTCGGTTCCGGCCCTGACTCCACACAAGGTTTTTGGCCCCGGTATCGACGGGAGAGGAATCCCGAGAGGCCCCCTAGCAACTCGCATGGGGACTGGCCTCTCCTGAGGCCACCAGGGCGGGTCCCTGAGGTCCCCGTCGTAACTCGAGAACACCTGCTCAACTCGAGAAAATCCAGGAAGTTCTCCCTTCCAGGCGAGATGAGGCCTATTTCCGATGAGGCGTCTGGAGACTAATGACACCCAAACTCTGGAACTTCGAAAGGGTCTTTCACACCCTTGCTGCAACTCAAGAAGTTTACCGCCATACCCGTCTCCACACGAGAGAAAGCACGATGGTCCCGCCCACATCCAGAGGAGCCCCGTTTCCCCCTCGTAGCTCGAGATGAGGGATCCTTTCCCTGCTTTCAACGGGAAAGAATTCCCGGCATTCCCGTCGCATCTCAAGAGGAGGCACTCTCAACAGGAAAGGCGAGAGGAACTCCATGGTCATACCACCATTCCAAGAGTCCCCCAGATGTCTCAGTCCATTCCAGAGGAACCTCTTTGCCCTGCACTGGCTCATCTTTCACGCCGAGAATCGACTCACACCACGGTGGCACGTGGGACAGCCCTGTGGGAAAGCCTCGAGGGAAAGCCTCGAGGGAAAACCACAGATCCTTTGATCCACGCGACGGGAAGCGTGACATTGCTGCTACAGCCTGGAAGGAAAGCGCACGTGCATGCCCCCACTCGAGACGAGGCCTGACTCCCCTGGGGAGACTCCAGAAGTACCCAAAGATCCATGTCAGCCCCTGAGAGGAATCCTCGGTTCCGGCCCTGACTCCACAAAAGGTATTTGGCCCCAGTATCGACGGGAGAGGAATCCCGAGAGGCCCCCTAGCAACACGCATGGGGACTGGCCTCTCCTGAGGCCATCAGGGCGGGTCCCTGTGGTACCAGTCGTAACTCGAGAACACCTGCCGCACCTCGAGAAAATCCAGGAAGTTCTCCCTTTCAGGCGAGATGAGGTCTATTTCCGATGAGGCGTCTGGAGACTGACACCTAACCTCTGGAACTTCGAAAGGGTCTTTCACACCCTTGCTGCAACTCAAGAAGTTCACCGACATACCCGTGTCCACTCGAGAGGAAGCACGATGGTCCCGCCCACATCCCGAGGAGCCCCGTTTCCCCCTCGTAGCTCGAGATGAGGGATCCTTTCCCTGCATTCAACGGGAAAGAATTCCCGGCGTTCCCGTCGTATCTCAAGAGGAGGCACTCTCAACAGGAAAGGCGAGAGGAACTCCATGGTCGTACCACCATTCCAAGAGTCCCCCAGATGTCTCAGTCCATTCCAGAGGAACCTCTTTGCCCTGCACTGGCTCATCTTTCACGCCGAGGATCGACTCACACCACGGTGGCACGTGGGACAGCCCTGTGGGAAAGCCTCGAGGGAAAGCCTCGAGGGAAAACCACAGATCCTTTGATCCACGCGACGGGAAGCGTGACATTGCTGCTACAGCCTGGAAGGAAAGCACACGTGCATGCCCCCACTCGAGACGAGGCCTGACTCCCCTGGGGAGACTCCAGAAGTACCCAAAGATCCATGTCAGCCCCTGAGAGGAATCCTCGGTTCCGGCCGTGACTCCACACAAGGTTTTTGGCCCCGGTATCGACGGGAGAGGAATCCCGAGAGGCCCCCTAGCAACTCGCATGGGGACTGGCCTCTCCTGAGGCCACCAGGGCGGGTCCCTGAGGTCCCCGTCGTAACTCGAGAACACCTGCCGCAACTCGAGAAAATCCAGGAAGTTCTCCCTTCCAGGCGAGATGAGGCCTATTTCTGATGAGGCGTCTGGAGACTAATGACACCTAACCTCTGGAACTTCGAAAGGGTCTTTCACACCCTTGCTGCAACTCAAGAAGTTTACCGCCATACCCGTCTCCACACGAGAGAAAGCACGATGGTCCCGCCCACATACAGAGGAGCCACGTTTCCCCCTCGTAGCTTGAGATGAGGGATCCTTTCCCTGCTTTCAACGGGAAAGAATTCCCGGCATTCCCGTCGCATCTCAAGAGGAGGCACTCTCAACAGGAAAGGCGAGAGGAACTCCATGGCCGTACCACCATTCCAAGAGTCCCCCAGATGTCTCAGTCCATTCCAGAGGAACCTCTTTGCCCTGCACTGGCTCATCTTTCACGCCGAGGATCGACTCACACCACGGTGGCACGTGGGACAGCCCTGTGGGAAAGCCTCGAGGGAAAGCCTCGAGGGAAAACCACAGATCCTTTGATCCACGCGATGCGAAGCGTGACATTGCTGCTACAGCCTGGAAGGAAAGCGCACGTGCATGCCCCCACTCGAGACGAGGCCTGACTCCCCTGGGGAGACTCCAGAAGTACCCAAAGATCCATGTCAGCCCCTGAGAGGAATCCTCGCTTCCGGCCCTGACTCCACACAAGGTTTTTGGCCCCGGTATCGACGGGAGAGGAATCCCGAGAGGCCCCCTAGCAACTGGCATGGGGACTGGCCTCTCCTGAGGCCACCAGGGCGGGTCCCTGAGGTCCCCGTCGTAACTCGAGAACACCTGCCGCAACTCGAGAAAATCCAGGAAGTTCTCCCTTCCAGGCGAGATGAGTCCTATTTCCGATGAGGCGTCTGGAGACTAATGACACCCAACCTCTGGAACTTCGAAAGGGTCTTTCACACCCTTGCTGCAACTCAAGAAGTTCACCGACATACCCGTGTCCACTCGAGAGGAAGCACGATGGTCCCGCCCACATCCCGAGGAGCCCCGTTTCCCCCTCGTAGTTCGAGATGAGGGATCCTTTCCCTGCTTTCAACGGGAAAGAATTCCCGGAGTTCCCGTCACAACTCAAGAGGAGGCACTCTCAACAGGAAAGGCGAGAGGAACTCCATGGTCGTACCACCATTCCAAGACTCCCCCAGATGTCTCAGTCCATTCCAGAGGAACCTCTTTGCCCTGCACTGGCTCATCTTTCACGCCGAGGATCGACTCACACCACGGTGGCACGTGGGACAGCCCTGTGGGAAAGCCTCGAGGGAAAGCCTCGAGGGAAAACCACAGATCCTTTGATCCACGCGACGGGAAGCGTGACATTGCTGCTACAGCCTGGAAGGAAAGCACACGTGCATGCCCCCACTCGAGACGAGGCCTGACTCCCCTGGGGAGACTCCAGAAGTACCCAAAGATCCATGTCAGCCCCTGAGAGGAATCCTCGGTTCCGGCCCTGACTCCACACAAGGTTTTTGGCCCCGGTATCGACGGGAGAGGAATCCCGAGAGGCCCCCTAGCAACTCGCATGGGGACTGGCCTCTCCTGAGGCCACCAGGGCGGGTCCCTGAGGTCCCCGTCGTAACTCGGGAACACCTGCCGCAACTCGAGAAAATCCAGGAAGTTCTCCCTTCCAGGCGAGATGAGGCCTATTTCCGATGAGGCGTCTGGAGACTGACACGTAACCTCTGGAACTTCGAAAGGGTCTTTCACACCCTTGCTGCAACTCAAGAAGTTCACCGCCATACCCGTCTCCACTCGAGAGGAAGCACGATAGTCCCGCCCACATCCAGAGGAGCCCCGTTTCCCCCTCGTAGCTCGAGATGAGGGATCCTTTCCCTGCTTTCAACGGGAAAGTATTCCCAGCGATCCCGTCGCATCTCAAGAGGAGGCACTCTCAACAGGAAAGGCGAGAGGAACTCCATGGTCGTACCACCATTCCAAGAGTCCCTCAGATGTCTCAGTCCATTCCAGAGGAACCTCTTTGCCCTGCACTGGCTCATCTTTCACTCCGAGGATCGACTCACACCACGGTGGCACGTGGGACAGCCCTGTGGGAAAGCCTCGAGAGAAAACCACAGATCATTTGATCCACGCGACGGGAAGCGTGACATTGCTGCTACAGCCTGGAAGGAAAGCGCACGTCCATGCCCCCACTCGAGACCAGGCCTGACTCCCCTGGGGAGACTCTAGAAGTACCCAAAGATCCATGTCAGCCCCTGAGAGGAATCCACGGTTCTGGCCCTGACTCCACACAAGGTTTTTGGCCCCGGTATCGACGGGAGAGGAATCCCGAGAGGCCCCCTAGCAACTCGCATGGGGACTGGCCTCTCCTGAGGCCATCAGGGCGGGTCCCTGTGGTACCCGTCGTAACTCGAGAACACCTGCCGCACCTCGAGAAAATCCAGGAAGTTCTCCCTTCCAGGCTAGATGAGGCCTATTTCCGATGAGGCGTCTGGAGACTAATGACACCTAACCTCTGGAACTTCGAAAGGGTCTTTCACACCCTTGCTGCAACTCAAGAAGTTCACCGACATACCCGTGTCCACTCGAGAGGAAGCACGATGGTCCCGCCCACATCCCGAGGAACCCCGTTTCCCCCTCGTAGCTCGAGATGAGGGATCCTTTCCCTGCTTCCAACGGGAAAGAATTCCCGGCGTTCCCGTCGCATCTCAAGAGGAGGCACTCTCAACAGGAAAGGCGAGAGGAACTCCATGGTCGTACCACCAATCCAAGAGTCCCCCAGATGTCTCAGTCCATTCCAGAGGAACCTCTTTGCCCTGCACTGGCTCATCTTTCACGCCGAGGATCGACTCACACCACGGTGGCACGTGGGACAGCCCTGTGGGAAAGCCTCGAGGGAAAGCCTCGAGGGAAAACCACAGATCCTTTGATGCACGCGACGGGAAGCGTGACATTGCTGCTACAGCCTGGAAGGAAAGCACACGTGCATGCCCCCACTCGAGACGAGGCCTGACTCCCCTGGGGAGACTCCAGAAGTACCCAAAGATCCATGTCAGCCCCTGAGAGGAATCCTCGGTTCCGGCCCTGACTCCACACAAGGTTTTTGGCCCCGGTATCGACGGGAGAGGAATCCCGAGAGGCCCCCTAGCAACTCGCATGGGGACTGGCCTCTCCTGAGGCCATCAGGGCGGGTCCCTGTGGTACCCGTCGTAACTCGAGAACATCTGCCGCACCTCGAGAAAATCCAGGAAGTTCTCCCTTCCAGGCTAGATGAGGCCTATTTCCGATGAGGCGTCTGGAGACTAATGACACTTAACCTCTGGAACTTCGAAAGGGTCTTTCACACCCTTGCTGCAACTCAAGAAGTTCACCGACATACCCGTGTCCACTCGAGAGGAAGCACGATGGTCCCGCCCACATCCCGAGGAGCCCCGTTTCCCCCTCGTAGCTCGAGATGAGGGATCCTTTCCCTGCTTTCAACGGGAAAGAATTCCCGGCGTTCCCGTCGCATCTCAAGAGGAGGCACTCTCAACAGGAAAGGCGAGAGGAACTCCATGGTGGTACCACCATTCCAAGAGTCCCCCAGATGTCTCAGTCCATTCCAGAGGAACCTCTTTGCCCTGCACTGGCTCATCTTTCACGCCGAGGATCGACTCACACCACGGTGGCACATGGGACAGCCCTGTGGGAAAGCCTCGAGGGAAAGCCTCGAGGGAAAACCACAGATCCTTTGATGCACGCGACGGGAAGCGTGACATTGCTGCTACAGCCTGGAAGGAAAGCACACGTGCATGCCCCCACTCGAGACGAGGCCTGACTCGCCTGGGGAGACTCCAGAAGTACCCAAAGATCCATGTCAGCCCCTGAGAGGAATCCTCGGTTCCGGCCCTGACTCCACACAAGGTTTTAGCCCCGGTATCGACGGGAGAGGAATCCCGAGAGGCCCCCTAGCAACTCGCATGGGGACTGGCCTCTCCTGAGGCCACCAGGGCGGGTCCCTGAGGTCCCCGTCGTAACTCGAGAACACCTGCCGCAACTCGAGAAAATCCAGGAAGTTCTCCCTTCCAGGCGAGATGAGGCCTATTTCCGATGAGGCGTCTGGAGACTAATGACACCTAACCTCTGGAACTTCGAAAGGGTCTTTCAAACCCTTGCTGCAACTCAAGAAGTTCACCGCCATACCCGTCTCCACTCGAGAGGAAGCACGATGGTCCCGCCCACATCCAGAGGAGCCCCGTTTCCCCCTGGTAGCTCGAGATGAGGGATCCTTTCCCTGCTTTCAACGGGAAAGAATTCCAGGCATTCCCGTCGCATCTCAAGAGGAGGCACTCTCAACAGGAAAGGCGAGAGGAACTCCATGGTCGTAACACCATTCCAAGAGTCCCTCAGATGTCTCAGTCCATTCCAGAGGAACCTCTTTGCCCTGCACTGGCTCATCTTTCACGCAGAGGATCGACTCACACCACGGTGGCACGTGGGACAGCCCTGTGGGAAAGCCTCGAGGGAAAGCCTCGAGAGAAAACCACAGATCATTTGATCCACGCGACGGGAAGCGTGACATTGCTGCTACAGCCTGGAAGGAAAGCGCACGTGCATGCCCCCACTCGAGACGAGGCCTGACTCCCCTGGGGAGACTCTAGAAGTACCCAACGATCCATGTCAGCCCCTGAGAGGAATCCTCGGTTCTGGCCCTGACTCCACACAAGGTTTTTGGCCCCGGTGTCGACGGGAGAGGAATCCCGAGAGGCCCCCTAGCAACTCGCATGGGGACTGGCCTCTCCTGAGGCCATCAGGGCGGGTCCCTGTGGTACCCGTCGTAACTCGAGAACACCTGCCGCACCTCGAGAAAATCCAGGAAGTTCTCCCTTCCAGGCTAGATGAGGCCTATTTCCGATGAGGCGTCTGGAGACTAATGACACCTAACCTCTGGAACTTCGAAAGGGTCTTTCACACCCTTGCTGCAACTCAAGAAGTTTACCGCCATACCCGTCTCCACACGAGAGAAAGCACGATGGTCCCGCCCAGATCCAGAGGAGCCCCGTTTCCCCCTCGTAGCTCGAGATGAGGGATCCTTTCCCTGCTTTCAACCGGAAAGAATTCCCGGCATTCCCGTCGCATCTCAAGAGGAGGCACTCTCAACAGGAAAGGCGAGAGGAACTCCATGGTCGTACCACCATTCCAAGAGTCCCCCAGATGTCTCAGTCCATTCCAGAGGAACCTCTTTGCCCTGCGCTGGCTCATCTTTCACGCCGAGGATCGACTCACACCACGGTGGCACGTGGGACAGCCCTGTGGGAAAGCCTCGAGGGAAAGCCTCGAGGGAAAACAACAGATCGTTTGATCCCCGCGACGTGAAGCGTGACATTGCTGCTACAGCCTGGAAGGAAAGCGCACGTGCATGCCCCCACTCGAGACGAGGCCTGACTACCCTCGGGAGACTCTAGAAGTACCCAAAGATCCATGTCAGCCCCTGAGAGGAATCCTCGTTTCTGGCCCTGACTCCACACAAGGTTTTTGGCCCCGGTATCGACGGGAGAGGAATCCCGAGAGGCCCCCTAGCAACTCGCATGGGGACTGGCCTCTCCTGAGGCCACCAGGGCGGGTCCCTGAGGTCCCCGTCGTAACTCGAGAACACCTGCCGCAACTCGAGAAAATCCAGGAAGTTCTCCCTTCCAGGCGAGATGAGGCCTATTTCCGATGAGGCGTCTGGAGACTAATAACACCTAACCACTGGAACTTCGAAAGGGTCTTTCACACCCTTGCTGCAACTCAAGAAGTTCACCGACATACCCGTGTCCACTCGAGAGGAAGCACGATGGTCCCGCCCACATCCCGAGGAGCCCCGTTTCCCCCTCGTAGCTCGAGATGAGGGATCCTTTCCCTGCTTTCAACGGGAAAGAATTCCCGGCGTTCCCGTCGCATCTCAAGAGGAGGCACTCTCAACAGGAAAGGCGAGAGGAACTCCATGGTCGTACCACCATTCCAAGAGTCCCCCAGATGTCTCAGTCCATTCCAGAGGAACCTCTTTGCCCTGCACTGGCTCATCTTTCACGCCGAGGATCGACTCACACCACGGTGGCACGTGGGACAGCCCTGTGGGAAAGCCTCGAGGGAAAGCCTCGAGGGAAAACCACAGATCCTTTGATCCACGCGACGGGAAGCGTGACATTGCTGCTACAGCCTGGAAGGAAAGCACACGTGCATGCCCCCACTCGAGACGAGGCCTGACTCCCCTGGGGAGACTCCAGAAGTACCCAAAGATCCATGTCAGCCCCTGAGAGGAATCCTCGGTTCCGGCCCTGACTCCACACAAGGTTTTTGGCCCCGGTATTGACTGGAGAGGAATCCCGAGAGGCCCCCTAGCAACTCGCATGGGGACTGGCCTCTCCTGAGGCCACCAGGGCGGCTCCCTGAGGTCCCCTTCGTAACTCGAGAACACCTGCCGCAACTCGAGAAAATCCAGGAAGTTCTCCCTTCCAGGCGAGATGAGGCCTATTTCCGATGAGGCGTCTGGAGACTAATGACACCTAACCTCTGGAACTTCGAAAGGGTCTTTCACACCCTTGCTGCAACTCAAGAAGTTCACCGACATACCCGTCTCCACTCGAGAGGAAGCACGATGGTCCCGCCCACATCCAGAGGAGCCCCGTTTCCCCCTCGTACCTCGAGATGAGGGATCCTTTCCCTGCTTTCAACGGGAATGAATTCCCAGCGTTCCCGTCGCATCTCAAGAGGAGGCACTCTCAACAGGAAAGGCGAGAGGAACTCCATGGTCGTACCACCATTCCAAGAGTCCCTCAGATGTCTCAGTCCATTCCAGAGGAACCTCTTTGCCCTTCACTGGCTCATCTTTCACGCCGAGGATCGATTCACACCACGGTGGCACGTGGGACAGCCCTGTGGGAAAGCCTCGAGGGAAAGCCTCGAGAGAAAACCACAGATCATTTGATCCACGCGACGGGAAGCGTGACATTGCTGCTACAGCCTGGAAGGAAAGCGCACGTGCATGCCCCCAGTCGAGACGAGGCCTGACTCCCCTGGGGAGACTCTAGAAGTACCCAAAGATCCATGTCAGCCCCTGAGAGGAATCCTCGGTTCTGGCCCTGACTCCACACAAGGTTTTTGGCCCCGGTGTCGACGGGAGAGGAATCCCGAGAGGCCCCCTAGCAACTCGCATGGGGACTGGCCTCTCCTGAGGCCATCAGGGCGGGTCCCTGTGGTACCCGTCGTAACTCGAGAACACCTGCCGCACCTCGAGAAAATCCAGGAAGTTCTCCCTTCCAGGCTAGATGAGGCCTATTTCCGATGAGGCGTCTGGAGACTAATGACACCTAACTTCTGGAACTTCGAAAGGGTCTTTCACACCCTTGCTGCAACTCAAGAAGTTTACCGCCATACCCGTCTCCACACGAGAGAAAGCACGATGGTCCCGCCCACATCCAGAGGAGCCCCGTTTCCCCCTGGTAGCTCGAGATGAGGGATCCTTTCCCTGCTTTCAACGGGAAAGAATTCCCGGCATTCCCGTCGCATCTCAAGAGGAGGCACTCTCAACAGGAAAGGCGAGAGGAACTCCATGGTCGTACCACCATTCCAAGAGTCCCCCAGATGTCTCAGTCCATTCCAGAGGAACCTCTTTGCTCTGCACTGGCTCATCTTTCATGCCGAGGATCGACTCACACCACGGTGGCACGTGGGACAGCCCTGTGGGAAAGCCTCGAGGGAAAGCCGCGAGGGAAAACCACAGATCCTTTGATCCACGCGACGGGAAGCGTGACATTGCTGCTACAGCCTGGAAGGAAAGCGCACGTGCATGCCCCCACTCGAGACGAGGCCTGACTACCCTCGGGAGATTCTAGAAGTACCCAAAGATCCATGTCAGCCCCTGAGAGGAATCCTCGGTTCTGGGCCTGACTCCACACAAGGTTTTTGGCCCCGGTATCGACGGGAGAGGAATCCCGAGAGGCCCCCTAGCAACTCGCATGGGGACTGGCCTCTCCTGAGGCCACCAGGGCGGGTCCCTGAGGTCCCCGTCGTAACTCGAGAACACCTGCCGCAACTCGAGAAAATCCAGGAAGTTCTCCCTTCCAGGCGAGATGAGGCCTATTTCCGATGAGGCGTCTTGAGCCTAGTGACACCCAAACTCTGGAACTTCGAAAGGGTCTTTCACACCCTTGCTGCAACTCAAGAAGTTTACCGCCATACCCGTCTCCACACGAGAGAAAGCACGATGGTCCCGCCCACATCCAGAGGAGCCCCGTTTCCCCCTCGTAGCTCGAGATGAGGGATCCTTTCCCTGCTTTCAACGGGAAAGAATTCCCGGCATTCCCGTCGCATCTCAAGAGGAGGCACTCTCAACAGGAAAGGCGAGAGGAACTCCATGGTCGTACCACCATTCCAAGAGTCCCCCAGATGTCTCAGTCCATTCCAGAGGAACCTCTTTGCCCTGCACTGGCTCATCTTTCACGCCGAGGATCGACTCACACCACGGTGGCACGTGGGACAGCCCTGTGGGAAAGCCTCGAGGGAAAGCCTCGAGGGAAAACCACAGATCCTTTGATCCACGCGACGGGAAGCGTGACATTGCTGCTACAGCCTGGAAGGAAAGCACACGTGCATGCCCCCACTCGAGACGAGGCCTGACTCCCCTGGGGAGACTCCAGAAGTACCCAAAGATCCATGTCAGCCCCTGAGAGGAATCCTCGGTTCCGGCCCTGACTCCACACAAGGTTTTTGGCCCCGGTATCGACTGGAGAGGAATCCCGAGAGGCCCCCTAGCAACTCGCATGGGGACTGGCCTCTCCTGAGGCCACCAGGGCGGCTCCCTGAGGTCCCCTTCGTAACTCGAGAACACCTGCCGCAACTCGAGAAAATCCAGGAAGTTCTCCCTTCCAGGCGAGATGAGGCCTATTTCCGATGAGGCGTCTGGAGACTAATGACACCTAACCTCTGGAACTTCGAAAGGGTCTTTCACACCCTTGCTGCAACTCAAGAAGTTCACCGACATACCCGTCTCCACTCGAGAGGAAGCACGATGGTCCCGCCCACATCCAGAGGAGCCCCGTTTCCCCCTCGTACCTCGAGATGAGGGATCCTTTCCCTGCTTTCAACGGGAATGAATTCCCAGCGTTCCCGTCGCATCTCAAGAGGAGGCACTCTCAACAGGAAAGGCGAGAGGAACTCCATGGTCGTACCACCATTCCAAGAGTCCCTCAGATGTCTCAGTCCATTCCAGAGGAACCTCTTTGCCCTTCACTGGCTCATCTTTCACGCCGAGGATCGATTCACACCACGGTGGCACGTGGGACAGCCCTGTGGGAAAGCCTCGAGGGAAAGCCTCGAGAGAAAACCACAGATCATTTGATCCACGCGACGGGAAGCGTGACATTGCTGCTACAGCCTGGAAGGAAAGCGCACGTGCATGCCCCCAGTCGAGACGAGGCCTGACTCCCCTGGGGAGACTCTAGAAGTACCCAAAGATCCATGTCAGCCCCTGAGAGGAATCCTCGGTTCTGGCCCTGACTCCACACAAGGTTTTTGGCCCCGGTATCGACGGGAGAGGAATCCCGAGAGGCCCCCTAGCAACTCGCATGGGGACTGGCCTCTCCTGAGGCCATCAGGGCGGGTCCCTGTGGTACCCGTCGTAACTCGAGAACACCTGCCGCACCTCGAGAAAATCCAGGAAGTTCTCCCTTCCAGGCTAGATGAGGCCTATTTCCGATGAGGCGTCTGGAGACTAATGACACCTAACTTCTGGAACTTCGAAAGGGTCTTTCACACCCTTGCTGCAACTCAAGAAGTTTACCGCCATACCCGTCTCCACACGAGAGAAAGCACGATGGTCCCGCCCACATCCAGAGGAGCCCCGTTTCCCCCTCGTAGCTCGAGATGAGGGATCCTTTCCCTGCTTTCAACGGGAAAGAATTCCCGGCATTCCCGTCGCATCTCAAGAGGAGGCACTCTCAACAGGAAAGGCGAGAGGAACTCCATGGTCGTACCACCATTCCAAGAGTCCCCCAGATGTCTCAGTCCATTCCAGAGGAACCTCTTTGCTCTGCACTGGCTCATCTTTCACGCCGAGGATCGAATCACACCACGGTGGCACGTGGGACAGCCCTGTGGGAAAGCCTCGAGGGAAAGCCGCGAGGGAAAACCACAGATCCTTTGATCCACGCGACGGGAAGCGTGACATTGCTGCTACAGCCTGGAAGGAAAGCGCACGTGCATGCCCCCACTCGAGACGAGGCCTGACTACCCTCGGGAGATTCTAGAAGTACCCAAAGATCCATGTCAGCCCCTGAGAGGAATCCTCGGTTCTGGCCCTGACTCCACACAAGGTTTTTGGCCCCGGTATCGACGGGAGAGGAATCCCGAGAGGCCCCCTAGCAACTCGCATGGGGACTGGCCTCTCCTGAGGCCACCAGGGCGGCTCCCTGAGGTCCCCGTCGTAACTCGAGAACACCTGCCGCAACTCGAGAAAATCCAGGAAGTTCTCCCTTCCAGGCGAGATGAGGCCTATTTCCGATGAGGCGTCTTGAGACTAGTGACACCCAAACTCTGGAACTTCGAAAGGGTCTTTCACACCCTTGCTGCAACTCAAGAAGTTTACCGCCATACCCGTCTCCACACGAGAGAAAGCACGATGGTCCCGCCCACATCCAGAGGAGCCCCGTTTCCCCCTCGTAGCTCGAGATGAGGGATCCTTTCCCTGCTTTCAACGGGAAAGAATTCCCGGCATTCCCGTCGCATCTCAAGAGGAGGCACTCTCAACAGGAAAGGCGAGAGGAACTCCATGGTCGTACCACCATTCCAAGAGTCCCCCAGATGTCTCAGTCCATTCCAGAGGAACCTCTTTGCCCTGCACTGGCTCATCTTTCACGCCGAGAATCGACTCACACCACGGTGGCACGTGGAACAGCCCTGTGGGAAAGCCTCGAGGGAAAGCCTAGAGGGAAAACCACAGATACTTTGATCCACGCGACGGGAAGCGTGACATTGCTGCTACAGCCTGGAAGGAAAGCGCACGTGCATGCCCCCACTCGAGACGAGGCCTGACTCCCCTGGGGAGACTCCAGAAGTACCCAAAGATCCATGTCAGCCCCTGAGAGGAATCCTCGGTTCCGGCCCTGACTCCACACAAGGTTTTTGGCCCCAGTATCGACGGGAGAGGAATCCCGAGAGGCCCCCTAGCAACTCGCATGGGGACTGGCCTCTCCTGAGGCCATCAGGGCGGGTCCCTGTGGTACCCGTCGTAACTCGAGAACACCTGCCGCACCTCGAGAAAATCCAGGAAGTTCTCCCTTCCAGGCGAGATGAGGTCTATTTCCGATGAGGCGTCTGGAGACTGACACGTAACCTCTGGAACTTCGAAAGGGTCTTTCACACCCTTGCTGCAACTCAAGAAGTTCACCGCCATACCCGTCTCCACTCGAGAGAAAGCACGAGGGTCCCGCCCACATCCAGAGGAGCCCCGTTTCCCCCTCGTAGCTCGAGATGAGGGATCCTTTCCCTGCTTTCAACGGGAAAGAATTCCCAGCGTTCCCGTCGCATCTCAAGAGGAGGCACTCTCAACAGGAAAGGCGAGAGGAACTCCATGGTCGTACCACCATTCCAAGAGTCCCCCAGATGTCTCAGTCCATTCCAGAGGAACCTCTTTGCCCTGCACTGGCTCATCTTTCACTCCGAGGATCGACTCACACCACGGTGGCACGTGGGACAGCCCTGTGGGAAAGCCTCGAGGGAAAGCCTCGAGAGAAAACCACAGATCCTTTGATCCACGCGACGGGAAGCGTGACATTGCTGCTACAGCCTGGGAGGAAAGCGCACGTGCATGCCCCCACTCGAGACGAGGCCTGACTCCCCTGGGGAGACTCTAGAAGTACCCAAAGATCCATGTCAGCCCCTGAGAGGAATCCTCGGTTCTGGCCCTGACTCCACACAAGGTATTTGGCCCCGGTATCGACGGGAGAGGAATCCCGAGAGGCCCCCTAGCAACTCGCATGGGGACTGGCCTCTCCTGAGGCCATCAGGGCGGGTCCCTGTGGTACCCGTCGTAACTCGAGAACACCTGCCGCACCTCGAGAAAATCCAGGAAGTTCTCCCTTCCAGGCTAGATGAGGCCTATTTCCGATGAGGCGTCTGGAGACTAATGACACCTAACCTCTGGAACTTCGAAAGGGTCTTTCACACCCTTACTGCAACTCAAGAAGTTCACCGACATACCCGTGTCCACTCGAGAGGAAGCACGATGGTCCCGCCCACATCCCGAGGAGCCCCGTTTCCCCCTCGTAGCTCGAGATGTGGGATCCTTTCCCTGCTTTCAACGGGAAAGAATTCCCGGTGTTCCCGTCGCATCTCAAGAGGAGGCACTCTCAACAGGAAAGGCGAGAGGAACTCCATGGTCGTACCACCATTCCAAGAGTCCCCCAGATGTCTCAGTCCATTCCAGAGGAACCTCTTTGCCCTGCACTGGCTCATCTTTCACGCCGAGGATCGACTCACACCACGGTGGCACGTGGGACAGCCCTGTGGGAAAGCCTCGAGGGAAAGCCTCGAGGGAAAACCACAGATCCTTTGATCCACGCGACGGGAAGCGTGACATTGCTGCTACAGCCTGGAAGGAAAGCGCACGTGCATGCCCCCACTCGAGACGAGGCCTGACTACCCTCGGGAGATTCTAGAAGTACCCAAAGATCCATGTCAGCCCCTGAGAGGAATCCTCGGTTCTGGCCCTGACTCCACACAAGGTATTTGGCCCCGGTATCGACGGGAGAGGAATCCCGAGAGGCCCCCTAGCAACTCGCATGGGGACTGGCCTCTCCTGAGGCCACCAGGGCGGGTCCCTGAGGTCCCCGTCGTAACTCGAGAACACCTGCCACAACTCGAGAAAATCCAGGAAGTTCTCCCTTCCAGGCGAGATGAGGCCTATTTCCGATGAGGCGTCTTGAGACTAATGACACCCAAACTCTGGAACTTCGAAAGGGTCTTTCACACCCTTGCTGCAACTCAAGAAGTTTACCGCCATACCCGTCTCCACACGAGAGAAAGCACGATGGTCCCGCCCACATCCAGAGGAGCCCCGTTTCCCCCTCGTAGCTCGAGATGAGGGATCCTTTCCCTGCTTTCAACGGGAAAGAATTCCCGGCATTCCCGTCGCATCTCAAGAGGAGGCACTCTCAACCGGAAAGGCGAGAGGAACTCCATGGTCGTACCACCATTCCAAGAGTCCCCCAGATGTCTCAGTCCATTCCAGAGGAACCTCTTTGCCCTGCACTGGCTCATCTTTCACGCCGAGAATCGACTCACAGCACGGTGGCACGTGGAACAGCCCTGTGGGAAAGCCTCGAGGGAAAGCCTAGAGTGAAAACCACAGATACTTTGATCCACGCGACGGCAAGCGTGACATTGCTGCTACAGCCTGGAAGGAAAGCACACGTGCATGCCCCCACTCGAGACGAGGCCTGACTCCCCTGGGGAGACTCCAGAAGTACCCAAAGATCCATGTCAGCCCCTGAGAGGAATCCTCGGTTCCGGCCCTGACTCCACACAAGGTTTTTGGCCCCAGTATCGACGGGAGAGGAATCCCGAGAGGCCCCCTAGCAACTCGCATGGGGACTGGCCTCTCCTGAGGCCATCAGGGCGGGTCCCTGTGGTACCCGTCGTAACTCGAGAACACCTGCCGCACCTCGAGAAAATCCAGGAAGTTCTCCCTTCCAGGCTAGATGAGGCCTATTTCCGATGAGGCGTCTGGAGACTAATGACACCTAACCTCTGGAACTTCGAAAGGGTCTTTCACACCCTTACTGCAACTCAAGAAGTTCACCGACATACCCGTGTCCACTCGAGAGGAAGCACGATGGTCCCGCCCACATCCCGAGGAGCCCCGTTTCCCCCTCGTAGCTCGAGATGAGGGATCCTTTCCCTGCTTTCAACGGGAAAGAATTCCCGGCGTTCCCGTCGCATCTCAAGAGGAGGCACTCTCAACAGGAAAGGCGAGAGGAACTCCATGGTCGTACCACCATTCCAAGAGTCCCCCAGATGTCTCAGTCCATTCCAGAGGAACCTCTTTGCCCTGCACTGGCTCATCTTTCACGCCGAGGATCGACTAACACCACGGTGGCACGTGGGACAGCCCTGTGGGAAAGCCTCGAGGGAAAGCCTCGAGGGAAAACCACAGATCCTTTGATCCACGCGACGGGAAGCGTGACATTGCTGCTACAGCCTGGAAGGAAAGCGCACGTGCATGCCCCCACTCGAGACGAGGCCTGACTACCCTCGGGAGATTCTAGAAGTACCCAAAGATCCATGTCAGCCCCTGAGAGGAATCCTCGGTTCTGGCCCTGACTCCACACAAGGTATTTGGCCCCGGTATCGACGGGAGAGGAATCCCGAGAGGCCCCCTAGCAACTCGCATGGGGACTGGCCTCTCCTGAGGCCACCAGGGCGGGTCCCTGAGGTCCCCGTCGTAACTCGAGAACACCTGCCGCAACTCGAGAAAATCCAGGAAGTTCTCCCTTCCAGGCGAGATGAGGCCTATTTCCGATGAGGCGTCTTGAGACTAATGACACCCAAACTCTGGAACTTCGAAAGGGTCTTTCACACCCTTGCTGCAACTCAAGAAGTTTACCGCCATACCCGTCTCCACACGAGAGAAAGCACGATGGTCCCGCCCACATCCCGAGGAGCCCCGTTTCCCCCTCGTAGCTCGAGATGAGGGATCCTTTCCCTGCTTTCAACGGGAAAGAATTCCCGGTGTTCCCGTCGCATCTCAAGAGGAGGCACTCTCAACAGGAAAGGCGAGAGGAACTCCATGGTCGTACCACCATTCCAAGAGTCCCCCAGATGTCTCAGTCCATTCCAGAGGAACCTCTTTGCCCTGCACTGGCTCATCTTTCACGCCGAAAATCGACTCACACCACGGTGGCACGTGGGACAGCCCTGTGGGAAAGCCTCGAGGGAAAGCCTCTAGGGAAAACCACAGATCCTTTGATCCACGCGACGGGAAGCGTGACATTGCTGCTACAGCCTGGAAGGAAAGCGCACCTGCATGCCCCCACTCGAGACGAGGCCTGACTCCCCTGGGGAGACTCCAGAAGTACCCAAAGATCCATGTCAGCCCCTGAGAGGAATCCTCGGTTCTGGCCCTGACTCCACACAAGTTTTTTGGCCCCGGTATCGACGGGAGAGGAATCCCGAGAGGCCCCCTAGCAACTCGCATGGGGACTGGCCTCTCCTGAGGCCATCAGGGCGGGTCCCTGTGGTACCCGTCGTAACTAGAGAACACCTGCCGCACCTCGAGAAAATCCAGGAAGTTCTCCCTTCCAGGCGAGATGAGGCCTATTTCCGATGAGGCGTCGGGAGACTAATGACACCTAACCTCTGGAACTTCGAAAGGGTCTTTCACACCCTTGCTGCAACTCAAGAAGTTCACCGACATACCCGTGTCCACTCGAGAGGAAGCACGATGGTCCCGCCCACATCCCGAGGAGCCCCGTTTCCCCCTCGTAGCTCGAGATGAGGGATCCTTTCCCTGCTTTCAACGGGAAAGAATTCCCGGCGTTCCCGTCGCATCTCAAGAGGAGGCACTCTCAACAGGAAAGGCGAGAGGAACTCCATGGTCGTACCACCATTCCAAGAGTCCCCCAGATGTCTCAGTCCATTCCAGAGGAACCTCTTTGCCCTGCACTGGCTCATCTTTCACGCCGAGGATCGACTCACACCACGGTGGCACGAGGGACAGCCCTGTGGGAAAGCCTCGAGGGAAAGCCTCGAGGGAAAACCACAGATCCTTTGATCCACGCGACGGGAAGCGTGACATTGCTGCTACAGCCTGGAAGGAAAGCACACGTGCATGCCCCCACTCGAGACGAGGCCTGACTCCCCTGGGGAGACTCCAGAAGTATCCAAAGATCCATGTCAGCCCCTGAGAGGAATCCTCGGTTCCGGCCCTGATACCACACAAGGTTTTTGGCCCCAGTATCGATGGGAGAGGAATCCCGAGAGGCCCCCTAGCAACTCGCATGGGGACTGGCCTCTCCTGAGGCCACCAGGGCGGGTCCCTGAGGTCCCCGTCGTAACTCGAGAACACCTGCCGCAACTCGAGAAAATCCAGGAAGTTCTCCCTTCCAGGCGAGATGAGGCCTATTTCCGATGAGGCGTCTGGAGACTAATGACACCTAACCTCTGGAACTTCGAAAGGGTCTTTCACACCCTTACTGCAACTCAAGAAGTTCACCGACATACCCGTGTCCACTCGAGAGGAAGCACGATGGTCCCGCCCACATCCCGAGGAGCCCCGTTTCCCCCTCGTAGCTCGAGATGAGGGATCCTTTCCCTGCTTTCAACGGGAAAGAATTCCCGGCGTTCCCGTCGCATCTCAAGAGGAGGCACTCTCAACAGGAAAGGCGAGAGGAACTCCATGGTCGTACCACCATTCCAAGAGTCCCCCAGATGTCTCAGTCCATTCCAGAGGAACCTCTTTGCCCTGCACTGGCTCATCTTTCACGCCGAGGATCGACTAACACCACGGTGGCACGTGGGACAGCCCTGTGGGAAAGCCTCGAGGGAAAGCCTCGAGGGAAAACCACAGATCCTTTGATCCACGCGACGGGAAGCGTGACATTGCTGCTACAGCCTGGAAGGAAAGCGCACGTGCATGCCCCCACTCGAGACGAGGCCTGACTACCCTCGGGAGATTCTAGAAGTACCCAAAGATCCATGTCAGCCCCTGAGAGGAATCCTCGGTTCTGGCCCTGACTCCACACAAGGTATTTGGCCCCGGTATCGACGGGAGAGGAATCCCGAGAGGCCCCCTAGCAACTCGCATGGGGACTGGCCTCTCCTGAGGCCACCAGGGCGGGTCCCTGAGGTCCCCGTCGTAACTCGAGAACACCTGCCGCAACTCGAGAAAATCCAGGAAGTTCTCCCTTCCAGGCGAGATGAGGCCTATTTCCGATGAGGCGTCTTGAGACTAATGACACCCAAACTCTGGAACTTCGAAAGGGTCTTTCACACCCTTGCTGCAACTCAAGAAGTTTACCGCCATACCCGTCTCCACACGAGAGAAAGCACGATGGTCCCGCCCACATCCCGAGGAGCCCCGTTTCCCCCTCGTAGCTCGAGATGAGGGATCCTTTCCCTGCTTTCAACGGGAAAGAATTCCCGGTGTTCCCGTCGCATCTCAAGAGGAGGCACTCTCAACAGGAAAGGCGAGAGGAACTCCATGGTCGTACCACCATTCCAAGAGTCCCCCAGATGTCTCAGTCCATTCCAGAGGAACCTCTTTGCCCTGCACTGGCTCATCTTTCACGCCGAAAATCGACTCACACCACGGTGGCACGTGGGACAGCCCTGTGGGAAAGCCTCGAGGGAAAGCCTCTAGGGAAAACCACAGATCCTTTGATCCACGCGACGGGAAGCGTGACATTGCTGCTACAGCCTGGAAGGAAAGCGCACCTGCATGCCCCCACTCGAGACGAGGCCTGACTCCCCTGGGGAGACTCCAGAAGTACCCAAAGATCCATGTCAGCCCCTGAGAGGAATCCTCGGTTCTGGCCCTGACTCCACACAAGTTTTTTGGCCCCGGTATCGACGGGAGAGGAATCCCGAGAGGCCCCCTAGCAACTCGCATGGGGACTGGCCTCTCCTGAGGCCATCAGGGCGGGTCCCTGTGGTACCCGTCGTAACTAGAGAACACCTGCCGCACCTCGAGAAAATCCAGGAAGTTCTCCCTTCCAGGCGAGATGAGGCCTATTTCCGATGAGGCGTCGGGAGACTAATGACACCTAACCTCTGGAACTTCGAAAGGGTCTTTCACACCCTTGCTGCAACTCAAGAAGTTCACCGACATACCCGTGTCCACTCGAGAGGAAGCACGATGGTCCCGCCCACATCCCGAGGAGCCCCGTTTCCCCCTCGTAGCTCGAGATGAGGGATCCTTTCCCTGCTTTCAACGGGAAAGAATTCCCGGCGTTCCCGTCGCATCTCAAGAGGAGGCACTCTCAACAGGAAAGGCGAGAGGAACTCCATGGTCGTACCACCATTCCAAGAGTCCCCCAGATGTCTCAGTCCATTCCAGAGGAACCTCTTTGCCCTGCACTGGCTCATCTTTCACGCCGAGGATCGACTCACACCACGGTGGCACGAGGGACAGCCCTGTGGGAAAGCCTCGAGGGAAAGCCTCGAGGGAAAACCACAGATCCTTTGATCCACGCGACGGGAAGCGTGACATTGCTGCTACAGCCTGGAAGGAAAGCACACGTGCATGCCCCCACTCGAGACGAGGCCTGACTCCCCTGGGGAGACTCCAGAAGTATCCAAAGATCCATGTCAGCCCCTGAGAGGAATCCTCGGTTCCGGCCCTGATACCACACAAGGTTTTTGGCCCCAGTATCGATGGGAGAGGAATCCCGAGAGGCCCCCTAGCAACTCGCATGGGGACTGGCCTCTCCTGAGGCCACCAGGGCGGGTCCCTGAGGTCCCCGTCGTAACTCGAGAACACCTGCCGCAACTCGAGAAAATCCAGGAAGTTCTCCCTTCCAGGCGAGATGAGGCCTATTTCCGATGAGGCGTCTGGAGACTAATGACACCCAAACTCTGGAACTTCGAAAGGGTCTTTCACACCCTTGCTGCAACTCAAGAAGTTTACCGCCATACCCCTCTCCACACGAGTGAAAGCACGATGGTCCCGCCCACATCCAGAGGAGCCCCGTTTCCCCCTCGTAGCTCGAGATGAGGGATCCTTTCCCTGCTTTCAACGGGAAAGAATTCCCGGCATTCCCGTCGCATCTCAAGAGGAGGCACTCTCAACAGGAAAGGCGAGAGGAACTCCATGGTCGTACCACCATTCCAAGAGTCCCCCAGATGTCTCAGTCCATTCCAGAGGAACCTCTTTGCCCTGCACTGGCTCATCTTTCACGCCGAGAATCGACTCACACCACGGTGGCACGTGGAACAGCCCTGTGGGAAAGCCTCGAGGGAAAGCCTAGAGGGAAAACCACAGATACTTTGATCCACGCGACAGGAAGCGTGACATTGCTGCTACAGCCTGGAAGGAAAGCGCACGTGCATGCCCCCACTCGAGACGAGGCCTGACTCCCCTGGGGAGACTCCAGAAGTACCCAAAGATCCATGTCAGCCCCTGAGAGGAATCCTCGGTTCCGGCCCTGACTCCACACAAGGTTTTTGGCCCCAGTATCGACGGGAGAGGAATCCCGAGAGGCCCCCTAGCAACTCGCATGGGGACTGGCCTCTCCTGAGGCCATCAGGGCGGGTCCCTGTGGTACCCGTCGTAACTCGAGAACACCTGCCGCACCTCGAGAAAATCCAGGAAGTTCTCCCTTCCAGGCGAGATGAGGTCTATTTCCGATGAGACGTCTGGAGACTGACACGTAACCTCTGGAACTTCGAAAGGGTCTTTCACACCTTTGCTGCAACTCAAGAAGTTCACCGCCATATCCGTCTCCACTCGAGAGGAAGCACGAGGGTCCCGCCCACATCCAGAGGAGCCCCGTTTCCCCCTCGTAGCTCGAGATGAGGGATCCTTTCCCTGCTTTCAACGGGAAAGAATTCCCAGCGTTCCCGTCGCATCTCAAGAGGAGGCACTCTCAACAGGAAAGGCGAGAGGAACTCCATGGTCGTACCACCATTCCAAGAGTCCCCCAGATGTCTCAGTCCATTCCAGAGGAACCTCTTTGCCCTGCACTGGCTCATCTTTCACTCCGAGGATCGACTCACACCACGGTGGCACGTGGGACAGCCCTGTGGGAAAGCCTCGAGGGAAAGCCTCGAGAGAAAACCACAGATCCTTTGATCCACGCGACGGGAAGCGTGACATTGCTGCTACAGCCTGGGAGGAAAGCGCACGTGCATGCCCCCACTCGAGACGAGGCCTGACTCCCCTGGGGAGACTCTAGAAGTACCCAAAGATCCATGTCAGCCCCTGAGAGGAATCCTCGGTTCTGGCCCTGACTCCACACAAGGTATTTGGCCCCGGTATCGACGGGAGAGGAATCCCGAGAGGCCCCCTAGCAACTCGCATGGGGACTGGCCTCTCCTGAGGCCATCAGGGCGGGTCCCTGTGGTACCCGTCGTAACTCGAGAACACCTGCCGCACCTCGAGAAAATCCAGGAAGTTCTCCCTTCCAGGCTAGATGAGGCCTATTTCCGATGAGGCGTCTGGAGACTAATGACACCTAACCTCTGGAACTTCGAAAGGGTCTTTCACACCCTTACTGCAACTCAAGAAGTTCACCGACATACCCGTGTCCACTCGAGAGGAAGCACGATGGTCCCGCCCACATCCCGAGGAGCCCCGTTTCCCCCTCGTAGCTCGAGATGTGGGATCCTTTCCCTGCTTTCAACGGGAAAGAATTCCCGGTGTTCCCGTCGCATCTCAAGAGGAGGCACTCTCAACAGGAAAGGCGAGAGGAACTCCATGGTCGTACCACCATTCCAAGAGTCCCCCAGATGTCTCAGTCCATTCCAGAGGAACCTCTTTGCCCTGCACTGGCTCATCTTTCACGCCGAGGATCGACTCACACCACGGTGGCACGTGGGACAGCCCTGTGGGAAAGCCTCGAGGGAAAGCCTCGAGGGAAAACCACAGATCCTTTGATCCACGCGACGGGAAGCGTGACATTGCTGCTACAGCCTGGAAGGAAAGCGCACGTGCATGCCCCCACTCGAGACGAGGCCTGACTACCCTCGGGAGATTCTAGAAGTACCCAAAGATCCATGTCAGCCCCTGAGAGGAATCCTCGGTTCTGGCCCTGACTCCACACAAGGTATTTGGCCCCGGTATCGACGGGAGAGGAATCCCGAGAGGCCCCCTAGCAACTCGCATGGGGACTGGCCTCTCCTGAGGCCACCAGGGCGGGTCCCTGAGGTCCCCGTCGTAACTCGAGAACACCTGCCACAACTCGAGAAAATCCAGGAAGTTCTCCCTTCCAGGCGAGATGAGGCCTATTTCCGATGAGGCGTCTTGAGACTAATGACACCCAAACTCTGGAACTTCGAAAGGGTCTTTCACACCCTTGCTGCAACTCAAGAAGTTTACCGCCATACCCGTCTCCACACGAGAGAAAGCACGATGGTCCCGCCCACATCCAGAGGAGCCCCGTTTCCCCCTCGTAGCTCGAGATGAGGGATCCTTTCCCTGCTTTCAACGGGAAAGAATTCCCGGCATTCCCGTCGCATCTCAAGAGGAGGCACTCTCAACCGGAAAGGCGAGAGGAACTCCATGGTCGTACCACCATTCCAAGAGTCCCCCAGATGTCTCAGTCCATTCCAGAGGAAACTCTTTGCCCTGCACTGGCTCATCTTTCACGCCGAGAATCGACTCACACCACGGTGGCACGTGGAACAGCCCTGTGGGAAAGCCTCGAGGGAAAGCCTAGAGTGAAAACCACAGATACTTTGATCCACGCGACGGCAAGCGTGACATTGCTGCTACAGCCTGGAAGGAAAGCACACGTGCATGCCCCCACTCGAGACGAGGCCTGACTCCCCTGGGGAGACTCCAGAAGTACCCAAAGATCCATGTCAGCCCCTGAGAGGAATCCTCGGTTCCGGCCCTGACTCCACACAAGGTTTTTGGCCCCAGTATCGACGGGAGAGGAATCCCGAGAGGCCCCCTAGCAACTCGCATGGGGACTGGCCTCTCCTGAGGCCATCAGGGCGGGTCCCTGTGGTACCCGTCGTAACTCGAGAACACCTGCCGCACCTCGAGAAAATCCAGGAAGTTCTCCCTTCCAGGCTAGATGAGGCCTATTTCCGATGAGGCGTCTGGAGACTAATGACACCTAACCTCTGGAACTTCGAAAGGGTCTTTCACACCCTTACTGCAACTCAAGAAGTTCACCGACATACCCGTGTCCACTCGAGAGGAAGCACGATGGTCCCGCCCACATCCCGAGGAGCCCCGTTTCCCCCTCGTAGCTCGAGATGAGGGATCCTTTCCCTGCTTTCAACGGGAAAGAATTCCCGGCGTTCCCGTCGCATCTCAAGAGGAGGCACTCTCAACAGGAAAGGCGAGAGGAACTCCATGGTCGTACCACCATTCCAAGAGTCCCCCAGATGTCTCAGTCCATTCCAGAGGAACCTCTTTGCCCTGCACTGGCTCATCTTTCACGCCGAGGATCGACTAACACCACGGTGGCACGTGGGACAGCCCTGTGGGAAAGCCTCGAGGGAAAGCCTCGAGGGAAAACCACAGATCCTTTGATCCACGCGACGGGAAGCGTGACATTGCTGCTACAGCCTGGAAGGAAAGCGCACGTGCATGCCCCCACTCGAGACGAGGCCTGACTACCCTCGGGAGATTCTAGAAGTACCCAAAGATCCATGTCAGCCCCTGAGAGGAATCCTCGGTTCTGGCCCTGACTCCACACAAGGTATTTGGCCCCGGTATCGACGGGAGAGGAATCCCGAGAGGCCCCCTAGCAACTCGCATGGGGACTGGCCTCTCCTGAGGCCACCAGGGCGGGTCCCTGAGGTCCCCGTCGTAACTCGAGAACACCTGCCGCAACTCGAGAAAATCCAGGAAGTTCTCCCTTCCAGGCGAGATGAGGCCTATTTCCGATGAGGCGTCTTGAGACTAATGACACCCAAACTCTGGAACTTCGAAAGGGTCTTTCACACCCTTGCTGCAACTCAAGAAGTTTACCGCCATACCCGTCTCCACACGAGAGAAAGCACGATGGTCCCGCCCACATCCCGAGGAGCCCCGTTTCCCCCTCGTAGCTCGAGATGAGGGATCCTTTCCCTGCTTTCAACGGGAAAGAATTCCCGGTGTTCCCGTCGCATCTCAAGAGGAGGCACTCTCAACAGGAAAGGCGAGAGGAACTCCATGGTCGTACCACCATTCCAAGAGTCCCCCAGATGTCTCAGTCCATTCCAGAGGAACCTCTTTGCCCTGCACTGGCTCATCTTTCACGCCGAAAATCGACTCACACCACGGTGGCACGTGGGACAGCCCTGTGGGAAAGCCTCGAGGGAAAGCCTCTAGGGAAAACCACAGATCCTTTGATCCACGCGACGGGAAGCGTGACATTGCTGCTACAGCCTGGAAGGAAAGCGCACCTGCATGCCCCCACTCGAGACGAGGCCTGACTCCCCTGGGGAGACTCCAGAAGTACCCAAAGATCCATGTCAGCCCCTGAGAGGAATCCTCGGTTCTGGCCCTGACTCCACACAAGTTTTTTGGCCCCGGTATCGACGGGAGAGGAATCCCGAGAGGCCCCCTAGCAACTCGCATGGGGACTGGCCTCTCCTGAGGCCATCAGGGCGGGTCCCTGTGGTACCCGTCGTAACTAGAGAACACCTGCCGCACCTCGAGAAAATCCAGGAAGTTCTCCCTTCCAGGCGAGATGAGGCCTATTTCCGATGAGGCGTCGGGAGACTAATGACACCTAACCTCTGGAACTTCGAAAGGGTCTTTCACACCCTTGCTGCAACTCAAGAAGTTCACCGACATACCCGTGTCCACTCGAGAGGAAGCACGATGGTCCCGCCCACATCCCGAGGAGCCCCGTTTCCCCCTCGTAGCTCGAGATGAGGGATCCTTTCCCTGCTTTCAACGGGAAAGAATTCCCGGCGTTCCCGTCGCATCTCAAGAGGAGGCACTCTCAACAGGAAAGGCGAGAGGAACTCCATGGTCGTACCACCATTCCAAGAGTCCCCCAGATGTCTCAGTCCATTCCAGAGGAACCTCTTTGCCCTGCACTGGCTCATCTTTCACGCCGAGGATCGACTCACACCACGGTGGCACGAGGGACAGCCCTGTGGGAAAGCCTCGAGGGAAAGCCTCGAGGGAAAACCACAGATCCTTTGATCCACGCGACGGGAAGCGTGACATTGCTGCTACAGCCTGGAAGGAAAGCACACGTGCATGCCCCCACTCGAGACGAGGCCTGACTCCCCTGGGGAGACTCCAGAAGTATCCAAAGATCCATGTCAGCCCCTGAGAGGAATCCTCGGTTCCGGCCCTGATACCACACAAGGTTTTTGGCCCCAGTATCGATGGGAGAGGAATCCCGAGAGGCCCCCTAGCAACTCGCATGGGGACTGGCCTCTCCTGAGGCCACCAGGGCGGGTCCCTGAGGTCCCCGTCGTAACTCGAGAACACCTGCCGCAACTCGAGAAAATCCAGGAAGTTCTCCCTTCCAGGCGAGATGAGGCCTATTTCCGATGAGGCGTCTGGAGACTAATGACACCCAAACTCTGGAACTTCGAAAGGGTCTTTCACACCCTTGCTGCAACTCAAGAAGTTTACCGCCATACCCCTCTCCACACGAGTGAAAGCACGATGGTCCCGCCCACATCCAGAGGAGCCCCGTTTCCCCCTCGTAGCTCGAGATGAGGGATCCTTTCCCTGCTTTCAACGGGAAAGAATTCCCGGCATTCCCGTCGCATCTCAAGAGGAGGCACTCTCAACAGGAAAGGCGAGAGGAACTCCATGGTCGTACCACCATTCCAAGAGTCCCCCAGATGTCTCAGTCCATTCCAGAGGAACCTCTTTGCCCTGCACTGGCTCATCTTTCACGCCGAGAATCGACTCACACCACGGTGGCACGTGGAACAGCCCTGTGGGAAAGCCTCGAGGGAAAGCCTAGAGGGAAAACCACAGATACTTTGATCCACGCGACGGGAAGCGTGACATTGCTGCTACAGCCTGGAAGGAAAGCGCACGTGCATGCCCCCACTCGAGACGAGGCCTGACTCCCCTGGGGAGACTCCAGAAGTACCCAAAGATCCATGTCAGCCCCTGAGAGGAATCCTCGGTTCCGGCCCTGACTCCACACAAGGTTTTTGGCCCCAGTATCGACGGGAGAGGAATCCCGAGAGGCCCCCTAGCAACTCGCATGGGGACTGGCCTCTCCTGAGGCCATCAGGGCGGGTCCCTGTGGTACCCGTCGTAACTCGAGAACACCTGCCGCACCTCGAGAAAATCCAGGAAGTTCTCCCTTCCAGGCGAGATGAGGTCTATTTCCGATGAGACGTCTGGAGACTGACACGTAACCTCTGGAACTTCGAAAGGGTCTTTCACACCTTTGCTGCAACTCAAGAAGTTCACCGCCATATCCGTCTCCACTCGAGAGGAAGCACGAGGGTCCCGCCCACATCCAGAGGAGCCCCGTTTCCCCCTCGTAGCTCGAGATGAGGGATCCTTTCCCTGCTTTCAACGGGAAAGAATTCCCAGCGTTCCCGTCGCATCTCAAGAGGAGGCACTCTCAACAGGAAAGGCGAGAGGAACTCCATGGTCGTACCACCATTCCAAGAGTCCCCCAGATGTCTCAGTCCATTCCAGAGGAACCTCTTTGCCCTGCACTGGCTCATCTTTCACTCCGAGGATCGACTCACACCACGGTGGCACGTGGGACAGCCCTGTGGGAAAGCCTCGAGGGAAAGCCTCGAGAGAAAACCACAGATCCTTTGATCCACGCGACGGGAAGCGTGACATTGCTGCTACAGCCTGGGAGGAAAGCGCACGTGCATGCCCCCACTCGAGACGAGGCCTGACTCCCCTGGGGAGACTCTAGAAGTACCCAAAGATCCATGTCAGCCCCTGAGAGGAATCCTCGGTTCTGGCCCTGACTCCACACAAGGTATTTGGCCCCGGTATCGACGGGAGAGGAATCCCGAGAGGCCCCCTAGCAACTCGCATGGGGACTGGCCTCTCCTGAGGCCATCAGGGCGGGTCCCTGTGGTACCCGTCGTAACTCGAGAACACCTGCCGCACCTCGAGAAAATCCAGGAAGTTCTCCCTTCCAGGCTAGATGAGGCCTATTTCCGATGAGGCGTCTGGAGACTAATGACACCTAACCTCTGGAACTTCGAAAGGGTCTTTCACACCCTTACTGCAACTCAAGAAGTTCACCGACATACCCGTGTCCACTCGAGAGGAAGCACGATGGTCCCGCCCACATCCCGAGGAGCCCCGTTTCCCCCTCGTAGCTCGAGATGAGGGATCCTTTCCCTGCTTTCAACGGGAAAGAATTCCCGGCGTTCCCGTCGCATCTCAAGAGGAGGCACTCTCAACAGGAAAGGCGAGAGGAACTCCATGGTCGTACCACCATTCCAAGAGTCCCCCAGATGTCTCAGTCCATTCCAGAGGAACCTCTTTGCCCTGCACTGGCTCATCTTTCACGCCGAGGATCGACTCACACCACGGTGGCACGTGGGACAGCCCTGTGGGAAAGCCTCGAGGGAAAGCCTCGAGGGAAAACCACAGATCCTTTGATCCACGCGACGGGAAGCGTGACATTGCTGCTACAGCCTGGAAGGAAAGCGCACGTGCATGCCCCCACTCGAGACGAGGCCTGACTCCCCTGGGGAGACTCCAGAAGTACCCAAAGATCCATGTCAGCCCCTGAGAGGAATCCTCGGTTCTGGCCCTGACTCCACACAAGTTTTTTGGCCCCGGTATCGACGGGAGAGGAATCCCGAGAGGCCCCCTAGCAACTCGCATGGGGACTGGCCTCTCCTTAGGCCATCAGGGCGGGTCCCTCTGGTACCCGTCGTAACTAGAGAACACCTGCCGCACCTCGAGAAAATCCAGGAAGTTCTCCCTTCCAGGCTAGATGAGGCCTATTTCCGATGAGGCGTCTGGAGACTAATGACACCTAATCTCTGGAACTTCGAAAGGGTCTTTCACACCCTTGCTGCAACTCAAGAAGTTAACCGACATACCCGTGTCCACTCGAGAGGAAGCACGATGGTCCCGCCCACATCCCGAGGAGCCCCGTTTCCCCCTCGTAGCTCGAGATGAGGGATCCTTTCCCTGCTTTCAACGGGAAAGAATTCCCGGCGTTCCCGTCGCATCTCAAGAGGAGGCACTCTCAACAGGAAAGGCGAGAGGAACTCCATGGACGTACCACCATTCCAAGAGTCCCCCAGATGTCTCAGTCCATTCCAGAGGAACCTCTTTGCCCTGCACTGGCTCATCTTTCACGCCGAGGATCGACTCACACCACGGTGGCACGTGGGACACCCCTGTGGGAAAGCCTCGAGGGAAAGCCTCGAGGGAAAACCACAGATCCTTTGATCCACGCGACGGGAAGCGTGACATTGCTGCTACAGCCTGGAAGGAAAGCACACGTGCATGCCCCCACTCGAGACGAGGCCTGACTCCCCTGGGGAGACTCCAGAAGTACCCAAAGATCCATGTCAGCCCCTGAGAGGAATCCTCGGTTCCGGCCCTGACTCCACACAAGGTTTTTGGCCCCGGTATCGATGGGAGAGGAATCCCGAGAGGCCCCCTAGCAACTCGCATGGGGACTGGCCTCTCCTGAGGCCACCAGGGCGGGTCCCTGAGGTCCCCGTCGTAACTCGAGAACACCTGCCGCAACTCGAGAAAATCCAGGAAGTTCTCCCTTCCAGGCGAGATGAGGCCTATTTCCGATGAGGCGTCTGGAGACTAATGACACCCAACCTCTGGAACTTCGAAAGGGTCTTTCACACCCTTGCTGCAACTCAAGAAGTTTACCGCCATACCCGTCTCCACACGAGAGAAAGCACGATGGTCCCGCCCACATCCAGAGGAGCCCCGTTTCCCCCTTGTAGCTCGAGATGAGGGATGCTTTCCCTGCTTTCAACGGGAAAGAATTCCCGGCATTCCCGTCGCATCTCAAGAGGAGGCACTCTCAACAGGAAAGGCGAGAGGAACTCCATGGTCGTACCACCACTCCAAGAGTCCCCCAGATGTCTCAGTCCATTCCAGAGGAACCTCTTTGCCCTGCACTGGCTCATCTTTCACGCCGAGAATCGACTCACACCACGGTGGCACGTGGGACAGCCCTGTGGGAAAGCCTCGAGGGAAAGCCTCGAGGGAAAACCACAGATCCTTTGATCCACGCGACGGGAAGCGTGACATTGCTGCTACAGCCTGGAAGGAAAGCGCACGTGCATGCCCCCACTCGAGACGAGGCCTGACTCCCCTGGGGAGACTCCAGAAGTACCCAAAGATCCATGTCAGCCCCTGAGAGGAATCCTCGGTTCCGGCCCTGACTCCACACAAGGTTTTTGGCCCCGGTATCGACGGGAGAGGAATCCCGAGAGGCCCCCTAGCAACTCGCATGGGGACTGGCCTCTCCTGAGGCCACCAGGGCGGGTCCCTGAGGTCTCCGTCGTAACTCGAGAACACCTGTCGCAACTCGAGAAAATCCAGGAAGTTCTCCCTTCCAGGCGAGAAGAATCCTATTTCCGATGAGGCGTTTGGAGACTAATGACACCTAAACTCTGGAACTTCGAAAGGGTCTTTCACACCCTTGCTGCGACTCAAGAAGTTCACCGCCATACCCGTCTCCACTCGCGAGGAAGCACGATGGTCCCGCCCACATCCAGAGGAGCCCCGTTTCCCCCTCGTAGCTCGAGATGAGGGATCCTTTCCCTGCGTTCAACGGGAAAGAATTCCCGGCGTTCCCATCGCATCTCAAGAGGAGGCACTCTCAACAGGAAAGGCGAGAGGAACTCCATGGTCGTACCACCATTCCACGAGTCCCACAGATGTCTCAGTCCATTCCAGAGGAACCTCTTTGCCCTGCACTGGCTCATCTTTCACGCCGACGATCGACTCACACCACGGTGGCACGTGGGACAGCCCTGTGTGAAAGCCTCGAGGGAAAGCCTCGAGGGAAAACCACAGATCCTTTGATCCAGGCCACGGGAAGCGTGACATTGCTGCTACAGCCTGGAAGGAAAGCGCACGTGCATGCCCCCACTCGAGACGAGGCCTGACGGCCCTGGGGAGACTCCAGAAGTACCCAAAGATCCATGTCAGCCCCTGAGAGGAATCCTCGATTCCGGCCCTGACTCCAGACAAGGTTTTTGGCCCCGGTATCGACGGAAGAGGAATCCCGAGAGGCCCCCTAGCAACTCCCATGGGGACTGGCCGTTCCTGAGGCCACCAGGGCGGGTCCCTGAGGTCCCCGTCGTAACTCGAGAACACCTGCCACAACTCGAGAAAATCCAGGAAGTTCTCCCTTCCAGGCGAGATGAGGCCTATTTCCGATGAGGCGTCTGGAGACTAACGACACCTAACCTCTGGAACTTCGAAAGGGTCTTTCACACCCTTGCTGCAACTCAAGAAGTTCACCGCCATACCCGTGTCCACTCGAGAGGAAGCACGATGGTCCCGCCCACATCCCGAGGAGCCCCGTTTCCCCCTCGTAGCTCGAGATGAGGGATCCTTTCCCTGCTTTCAACGGGAAAGAATTCCCGGCGTTCCCGTCGCATCTAAAGAGGAGGCACTCTCAACAGGAAAGGCGAGAGGAACTCCATGGTCGTACCACCATTCCAAGAGTCCCCCAGATGTCTCAGTCCATTCCAGAGGAACCTCTTTGCCCTGCACTGGCTCATCTTTCACGCCGAGGATCGAATCACACCACGGTGGCACGTGGGACAGCCCTGTGGGAAAGCCTCGAGGGAAAGCCTCGAGGGAAAACCACAGATCCTTTGATCCACGCGACGGGAAGCGTGACATTGCTGCTACAGCCTGGAAGGAAAGCACACGTGCATGCCCCCACTCGAGACGAGGCCTGACTCCCCTGGGGAGACTCCAGAAGTACCCAAAGATCCATGTCAGCCCCTGAGAGGAATCCTCGGTTCCGGCCCTGACTCCACACAAGGTTTTTGGCCCCGGTATCAATGGGAGAGGAATCCCGAGAGGCCCCCTAGCAACTCGCATGGGGACTGGCCTCTCCTGAGGCCACCAGGGCGGGTCCCTGAGGTCCCCGTCGTAACTCGAGAACACCTGCCGCAACTCGAGAAAATCCAGGAAGTTCTCCCTTCCAGGCGAGATGAGGCCTATTTCCGATGAGGCGTTTGGAGACTAATGACACCCAACCTCTGGAACTTCGAAAGGGTCTTTCACACCCTTGCTGCAACTCAAGATGTTTACCGCCATACCCGTCTCCACACGAGAGAAAGCACGATGGTCCCGCCCACATCCAGAGGAGCCCCGTTTCCCCCTGGTAGCTCGAGATGAGGGATCCTTTCCCTGCTTTCAACGGGAAAGAATTCCCGGCATTCCCGTCGCATCTCAAGAGGAGGCACTCTCAACAGGAAAGGCGAGAGGAACTCCATGGTCGTACCACCACTCCTAGAGTCCCCCAGATGTCTCAGTCCATTCCAGAGGAACCTCTTTGCCCTGCACTGGCTCATCTTTCACGCCGAGAATCGACTCACACCACGGTGGCACGTGGGACAGCCCTGTGGGAAAGCCTCGAGGGAAAGCCTCGAGGGAAAACCACAGATCCTTTGATCCACGCCACGGGAAGCGTGACATTGCTGCTACAGCCTGGAAGGAAAGCGCACGTGCATGCCCCCACTCGAGACGAGGCCTGACTCCCCTGGGGAGACTCCAGAAGTACCCAAAGATCCATGTCAGCCCCTGAGAGGAATCCTCGGTTCCGGCCCTGACTCCACACAAGGTTTTTGGCCCCGGTATCGACGGGAGAGGAATCCCGAGAGGCCCCCTAGCAACTCGCATGGGGACTGGCCTCTCCTGAGGCCACCAGGGCGGGTCCCTGAGGTCTCCGTCGTAACTCGAGAACACCTGTCGCAACTCGAGAAAATCCAGGAAGTTCTCCCTTCCAGGCGAGAAGAATCCTATTTCCGATGAGGCGTTTGGAGACTAATGACACCTAAACTCTGGAACTTCGAAAGGGTCTTTCACACCCTTGCTGCGACTCAAGAAGTTCACCGCCATACCCGTCTCCACTCGTGAGGAAGCACGATGGTCCCGCCCACATCCAGAGGAGCCCCGTTTCCCCCTCGTAGCTCGAGATGAGGGATCCTTTCCCTGCGTTCAACGGGAAAGAATTCCCGGCGTTCCCATCGCATCTCAAGAGGAGGCACTCTCAACAGGAAAGGCGAGAGGAACTCCATGGTCGTACCACCATTCCACGAGTCCCCCAGATGTCTCAGTCCATTCCAGAGGAACCTCTTTGCCCTGCACTGGCTCATCTTTCACGCCGACGATCGACTCACACCACGGTGGCACGTGGGACAGCCCTGTGTGAAAGCCTCGAGGGAAAGCCTCGAGGGAAAACCACAGATCCTTTGATCCAGGCCACGGGAAGCGTGACATTGCTGCTACAGCCTGGAAGGAAAGCGCACGTGCATGCCCCCACTCGAGACGAGGCCTGACGGCCCTGGGGAGACTCCAGAAGTACCCAAAGATCCATGTCAGCCCCTGAGAGGAATCCTCGATTCCGGCCCTGACTCCAGACAAGGTTTTTGGCCCCGGTATCGACGGAAGAGGAATCCCGAGAGGCCCCCTAGCAACTCCCATGGGGACTGGCCGTTCCTGAGGCCACCAGGGCGGGTCCCTGAGGTCCCCGTCGTAACTCGAGAACACCTGCCACAACTCGAGAAAATCCAGGAAGTTCTCCCTTCCAGGCGAGATGAGACCTATTTCCGATGAGGCGTCTGGAGACTAACGACACCTAACCTCTGGAACTTCGAAAGGGTCTTTCACACCCTTGCTGCAACTCAAGAAGTTCACCGCCATACCCGTGTCCACTCGAGAGGAAGCACGATGGTCCCGCCCACATCCCGAGGAGCCCCGTTTCCCCCTCGTAGCTCGAGATGAGGGATCCTTTCCCTGCTTTCAACGGGAAAGAATTCCCGGCATTCCCGTCGCATCTCAAGAGGAGGCACTCTCAACAGGAAAGGCGAGAGGAACTCCATGGTCGTACCACCATTCCAAGAGTCCCCCAGATGTCTCAGTCCATTCCAGAGGAACCTCTTTGCCCTGCACTGGCTCATCTTTCACGCCGAGGATCGACTCATACCACGGTGGCACGTGGGACAGCCCTGTGGGAAAGCCTCGAGGCAAAGCCTCGAGGGAAAACCACAGATCCTTTGATCCACGCGACGGGAAGCGTGACATTGCTGCTACAGCCTGGAAGGAAAGCGCACGTGCATGCCCCCACTCGAGACGAGGCCTGACTCCCCTGGGGAGACTCCAGAAGTACCCAAAGATCCATGTCAGCCCCTGAGAGGAATCCTCGGTTCCGGCCCTGACTCCACACAAGGTTTTGGGCCCCGGTATCGATGGGAGAGGAATCCCGAGAGGCCCCCTAGCAACTCGCATGGGGACTGGCCTCTCCTGAGGCCACCAGGGCGGGTCCCTGAGGTCTCCGTCGTAACTCGAGAACACCTGTCGCAACTCGAGAAAATCCAGGAAGTTCTCCCTTCCAGGCGAGAAGAATCCTATTTCCGATGAGGCGTTTGGAGACTAATGACACCTAAACTCTGGAACTTCGAAAGGGTCTTTCACACCCTTGCTGCAACTCAAGAAGTTCACCGCCACACCCGTCTCCACTCGCGAGGAAGCACGATGGTCCCGCCCACATCCAGAGGAGCCCCGTTTCCCCCTCGTAGCTCGAGATGAGGGATCCTTTCCCTGCTTTCAACGGGAAAGAATTCCCGGCGTTCCCGTCGCATCTCAAGAGGAGGCACTCTCAACAGGAAAGGCGAGAGGAACTCCATGGTGGTACCACCATTCCAAGAGTCCCCCAGATGTCTCAGTCCATTCCAGAGGAACCTCTTTGCCCTGCACTGGCTCATCTTTCACGCCGAGTATCCACTCACACCACGGTGGCACGTGGGACAGACCTGTGGGAAAGCCTCGAGGGAAAAACTCGTGGGAAAACCACAGATCCTTTGATCCACGCCACGGGAAGCGTGACATTGCTGCTACAGCCTGGAAGGAAAGCGCACGTACCTGTCCCCACTCGAGACGAGGCCTGACACCCCTGGGGAGACTCCAGAAGTACCCAAAGATCCATGTCAGCCCCTGAGAGGAATCCTCGGTTCCGGCCCTGACTCCACACAAGGTTTTTGGACCCGGTATCGACGGGATAGGAATCCCAGAGTCCCCCTAGCAACTCGCATGGGGATTGGCCTCTCCTGAGGCCACCAGGGCTGGTCCTTGAGGTCCCCGTCATAACTCGAGAACACCTGCCGCAACTCGAGAAAATCCAGGAAGTTCTCCCTTCCAGGCGAGATGAGGCCTATTTCCGATGAGGCGTCTGGAGACTAATGACACCTAACCTCTGGAACTTCGAAAGGGTCTTTCACTCCCTTGCTGCAACTCAAGAAGTTCTCTTCCATACCCGTCTCCACTCGAGAGGAAGCACGATGGTCCCGCCCACATCCAGAGGAGCCCCGTTTCCCCCTCGTAGCTCGAGATGAGGGATCCTTTCCCTGCTTTCAACGGGAAAGAATTCCCGGCGTTCCCGTCGCATCTCAAGAGGAGGCACTCTCAACAGGAAAGGCGAGAGGAACTCCATGGTCGTACCACCATTCCAAGAGTCCCCCAGATGTCTCAGTCCATTCCAGAGGAACCTCTTTGCCCTGCACTGGCTCATCTTTCACGCCGAGGATCGACTCACACCACGGTGGCACATGGGACAGCCCTGTGGGAAAGCCTCGAGGGAAAGCCTCGAGGGAAAACCACAGATCCTTTGATCCACGCGACGGGAAGCGTGACATTGCTGCTACAGCCTGGAAGGAAAGCGCACGTGCATGCCCCCACTCGAGACGAGGCCTGACTCCCCTGGGGAGACTCCAGAAGTACCCAAAGATCCATGTCAGCCCCTGAGAGGAATCCTCGGTTCCGGCCCTGACTCCACACAAGGTTTTTGGCCCCGGTATCGACGGGAGAGGAATCCCGAGAGGCCCCCTAGCAACTCGCATGGGGACTGGCCTCTCCTGAGGCCACCAGGGCGGGTCCCTGAGGTCTCCGTCGTAACTCGAGAACACCTGTCGCAACTCGAGAAAATCCAGGAAGTTCTCCCTTCCAGGCGAGAAGAATCCTATTTCCGATGAGGCGTTTGGAGACTAATGACACCTAAACTCTGGAACTTCGAAAGGGTCTTTCACACCCTTGCTGCGACTCAAGAAGTTCACCGCCATACCCGTCTCCACTCGCGAGGAAGCACGATGGTCCCGCCCACATCCAGAGGAGCCCCGTTTCCCCCTCGTAGCTCGAGATGAGGGATCCTTTCCCTGCGTTCAACGGGAAAGAATTCCCGGCGTTCCCATCGCATCTCAAGAGGAGGCACTCTCAACAGGAAAGGCGAGAGGAACTCCATGGTCGTACCACCATTCCACGAGTCCCCCAGATGTCTCAGTCCATTCCAGAGGAACCTCTTTGCCCTGCACTGGCTCATCTTTCACGCCGACGATCGACTCACACCACGGTGGCACGTGGGACAGCCCTGTGTGAAAGCCTCGAGGGAAAGCCTCGAGGGAAAACCACAGATCCTTTGATCCACCCGACGGGAAGCGTGACATTGCTGCTACAGCCTGGAAGGAAAGCGCACGTGCATGCCCCCACTCGAGACGAGGCCTGACGGCCCTGGGGAGACTCCAGAAGTACCCAAAGATCCATGTCAGCCCCTGAGAGGAATCCTCGATTCCGGCCCTGACTCCAGACAAGGTTTTTGGCCCCGGTATCGACGGAAGAGGAATCCCGAGAGGCCCCCTAGCAACTCCCATGGGGACTGGCCGTTCCTGAGGCCACCAGGGCGGGTCCCTGAGGTCCCCGTCGTAACTCGAGAACACCTGCCACAACTCGAGAAAATCCAGGAAGTTCTCCCTTCCAGGCGAGAAGAATCCTATTTCCGATGAGGCGTTTGGAGACTAATGACACCTAAACTCTGGAACTTCGAAAGGGTCTTTCAAACCCTTGCTGCAACTCAAGAAGTTCACCGCCACACCCGTCTCCACTCGCGAGGAAGCACGATGGTCCCGCCCACATCCAGAGGAGCCCCGTTTCCCCCTCGTAGCTCGAGATGAGGGATCCTTTCCCTGCTTTCAACGGGAAAGAATTCCCGGCGTTCCCGTCGCATCTCAAGAGGAGGCACTCTCAACAGGAAAGGCGAGAGGAACTCCATGGTGGTACCACCATTCCAAGAGTCCCCCAGATGTCTCAGTCCATTCCAGAGGAACCTCTTTGCCCTGCACTGGCTCATCTTTCACGCCGAGTATCAACTCACACCACGGTGGCACGTGGGACAGACCTGTGGGAAAGCCTCGAGGGAAAAACTCGTGGGAAAACCACAGATCCTTTGATCCACGCCACGGGAAGCGTGACATTGCTGCTACAGCCTGGAAGGAAAGCGCACGTACCTGTCCCCACTCGAGACGTGGCCTGACTCCCCTGGGGAGACTCCAGAAGTACCCAAAGATCCATGTCAGCCCCTGAGAGGAATCCTCGGTTCCGGCCCTGACTCCACACAAGGTTTTTGGCCCCGTTATCGACGGGAGAGGAATCGCGAGAGGCCCCCTAGCAACTCGCATGGGGACTGGCCTCTCCTGAGGCCACCAGGGCGGGTCCCTGAGGTCCCCGTCGTAACTCGAGAACACCTGCCGCAACTCGAGAAAATCCAGGAAGTTCTCCCTTCCAGGCGAGATGAGGCCTATTTCCGATGAGGCGTCTGGAGACTAATGACACCTAACCTCTGGAACTTCGAAAGGGTCTTTCACACACTTGCTGCAACTCAAGAAGTTCACCGCCATACCCGTGTCCACTCGAGAGGAAGCACGATGGTCCCGCCCACATCCAGAGGAGCCCCGTTTCCCCCTCGTAGCTCGAGATGAGGGATCCTTTCCCTGCTTTCAACGGGAAAGAATTCCCGGCGTTCCCGTCGCATCTCAAGAGGAGGCACTCTCAACAGGAAAGGCGAGAGGAACTCCATGGTCGTACCACCATTCCAAGAGTCCCCCAGATGTCTCAGTCCATTGCAGAGGAACCTCTTTGCCCTGCACTGGCTCATCTTTCACGCCGAGGATCGACTCACACCACGGTGGCACGTGGGACAGCCCTGTGGGAAAGCCTCGAGGGAAAGCCTCGAGGGAATACCACAGATCCTTTGATCCACGCGACGGTAAGCGTGACATTGCTGCTACAGCCTGGAAGGAAAGCGCACGTGCATGCCCCCACTCGAGTCGAGGCCTGACTCCCCTGGGGAGACTCCAGAAGTACCCAAAGATCCATGTCAGCCCCTGAGAGGAATCCTCGGTTCCGGCCCTGACTCCACACAAGCTTTTTGGCCCCGGTATCGACGGGAGAGGAATCCCGAGAGGCCCCCTAGCACCTCGCATGGGGACTGGCCTCTCCTGAGGCCACCAGGGCGGGTCCCTGAGGTCCCCGTCTTAACTCGAGAACACCTGCCGCAACTCGAGAAAATCCAGGAAGTTCTCCCTTCCAGGCGAGATGAGGCCTATTTCCGATGAGGCGTCTGGAGACTAATGACACCTAACCTTTGGAATTTCAAAAGGGTCTTTCACACCCTTGCTGCAACTCAAGAAGTTCACTGCCATACCCGTCTCCACTCGAGAGGAAGCACGATGGTCCCGCCCACATCCAGAGGAGCCCCGTTTCCCTCTCGGAGCTCGAGATGAGGGATCCTTTCCTGCTTTCAACGGGAAGGAATTCCCGGCGTTCCCGTCGCATCTCAAGAGGAGGCACCCTCAACAGGAAAGGCGAGAGGAACTCCATGGTCGTACCACCATTCCTAGAGTCCCCCAGATGTCTCAGTCCATTCCAGAGGAACCTCTTTGCCCTGCACTGGCTCATCTTTCACGCCGAGGATCGACTCACACCACGGAGGCACGTGGGACAGCCCTGTGGGAAAGCCTCGAGGGAAAGCCTCGAGGGAAAACCACAGATCCTTTGATCCACGCGACGGGAAGCGTGACATTGCTGCTACAGCCTGGAAGGAAAGCGCACGTGCATGCCCCCACTCGAGACGAGGCCTGTCTCCCCTGGCGAGACTCCAGAAGTACCCAAAGATCCATATAAGCCCCTGAGAGGAATCCTCGGTTCCGACCCTGACTCCACACAAGGTTTTTGGCCTTGGTATCGACGGGAGAGGAATCCTGAGAGGCCCCCTAGCACCTCGCATGGGGACTGGCCACTCCTGAGGCCACCAGGGCGGGTTCCTGAGGTCCCCGTCGTAACTCGAGAACACCTGCCGCAACTCGAGAAAATCCAGGAAGTTCTCCCTTCCAGGCGAGATGAGGCCTATTTCCGATGAGGCGTCTGGAGACTAATGACACCTAACCTCTCGAACTTCGAAAGGGTCTTTCACACCCTTGCTGCAACTCAAGAAGTTCACCGCCATACCCGTCTCCACTCGAGAGGAAGCACGATGGTCCCGCCCACATCCAGAGGAGCCCCGTTTCCCCCTCTTAGCTCGAGATGAGGGATCCTTTCCCTGCTTTCAACGGGAAAGAATTCCCGGTGTTCCCGTCGTATCTCAAGAGGAGACACTCTCAACAGGAAAGGCGAGAGGAACTCCATGGTCGTACCACCATTCCAAGAGTCCCCCAGATGTCTCAGTCCATTCCAGAGGAACCTCTTTGCCCTGCACTGGCTCATCTTTCACGCCGAGGATCGACTCACACCACGGAGGCACGTGGGACAGCCCTGTGGGAAAGCCTCGAGGGAAAGCCTCGAGGGAAAACCACAGATCCTTTGATCCACGCGACGGGAAGCGTGACATTGCTGCTACAGCCTGGAAGGAAAGCGCACGTGCATGCCCCCACTCGAGACGAGGCCTGACTCCCCTGGGGAGACTCCAGAAGTACCCAAAGATCCATGTCAGCCCCTGAGAGGAATCCTCGGTTCCGGCCATGACTGCACACAAGGTTTTTGGCCCCGGTATCGACGGGAGAGGAATCCCGAGAGGCCCCCTAGCAACTCGCATGGGGACTGGCCTCTCCTGAGGCCACCAGGGCGGGTCCCTGAGGTCCCCGTCGTAACTCGAGAACACCTGCCGCAACTCGAGAAAATCCAGGAAGTTCTCCCTTCCAGGCGAGATGAGGCCTATTTCCGATGAGGCGTCTGGAGACTAATGACACCTAACCTCTCGAACTTCGAAAGGGTCTTTCACACCCTTGCTGCAACTCAAGAAGTTCACCGCCATACCCGTCTCCACTCGAGAGGAAGCACGATGGTCCCGCCCACATCCAGAGGAGCCCCGTTTCCCCCTCGTAGCTCAAGATGAGGGATCCTTTCCCTGCTTTCAACGGGAAAGAATTCCCGGCGTTCCCGTCGCATCTCAAGAGGAGGCACTCTCAACAGGAAAGGCGAGAGGAACTCCATGGTCGTACCACCATTCCAAGAGTCCCCCAGATGTCTCAGTCCATTCCAGAGGAACCTCTTTGCCCTGCACTGGCTCATCTTTCACGCCGAGGATCGACTCACACCACGGTGGCACGTGGGACAGCCCTGTGGGAAAGCCTCGAGGGAAAACCACAGATCCTTTGATCCACGCGACGGGAAGCGTGACATTGCTGCTACAGCCTGTAAGGAAAGCGCACGTGCATGCCCCCACTCGAGACGAGGCCTGACTCCCCTGGGGAGACTCCAGAAGTACCCAAAGATCCATGTCAGCCCCTGAGAGGAATCCTCGGTTCCGGCCCTGACTCCACACAAGGTTTTTGGCCCCGGTATCGACGGGAGAGGAATCCCGAGAGGCCCCCTAGCACCTCGCATGGGTACTGGCCTCTCCTGAGGCCACCAGGGCGGGTCCCTGAGGTCCCCGTCGTAACTCGAGAACACCTGCCGCAACTCGAGAAAATCCAGGAAGTTCTCCCTTCCAGGCGAGATGAGGCCTATTTCCGATGAGGCGTCTGGAGACTAATGACACCTAACCTCTGGAAATTCGAAAGGGTCTTTCACACCCTTGCTGCAACTCAAGAAGTTCACCGCCATACCGGTCTCCACTCGAGAGGAAGCACGATGGTCCCGCCCACATCCAGAGGAGCCCCGTTTCCCCCTCGTAGCTCGAGATGAGGGATCCTTTCCCTGCTTTCAACGGGAAAGAATTCCCGGCGTTCCCGTCGCATCTCAAGAGGAGGCACTCTCAACAGGAAAGGCGAGAGGAACTCCATGGTCGTACCACCATTCCAAGAGTCCCCCAGATGTCTCAGTCCATTCCAGAGGAACCTCTTTGCACTGCACTGGCTCATCTTTCACGCCGAGGATCGACTCACACCACGGTGGCACGTGGGACAGCCCTGTGGGAAAGCCTCGAGGGAAAACCACAGATCCTTTAATCCTCGCGATGGGAAGCGTGACATTGCTGCTACAGCCTGGAAGGAAAGCGCACGTGCATGCCCCCACTCGAGACGAGGCCTGACTCCCTTGGGGAGACTCCAGAAGTACCCAAAGATCCATGTAACCCCTGAGAGGAATGCTCGGTTCCGGCCCTGACTCCACACAAGGCTTTTGGCCCCGGTATCGACGGGAGAGGAATCCCGAGAGGCCCACTAGCAACTCGCATGGGGACTGGCCTCTACTGAGGCCACCAGGGCGTGTCCCTGAGGTCGCCGTCGTAACTCGAGAACACCTGCCGCAACTCGAGAAAATCCAGGAAGTTCTCCCTTCCAGGCGAGATGAGGCCTATTTCCGATGAGGCGTCTGGAGACTAATGACACCTAACCTCTGGAACTTCGAAAGGGTCTTTCACACCCTTGCTGCAACTCAAGAAGTTCACCGCCATACCCGTGTCCACTCGGGAGGAAGCACGATGGTCCCGCCCACATCCAGAGGAGCCCCGTTTCCCCCTCGGAGCTCGAGATGAGGGATCCTTTCCCTGCTTTCAACGGGAAAGAATTCCCGGCGTTCCCGTCGCATCTCAAGAGGAGGCACTCTCAACAGGAAAGGCGAGAGGAACTCCATGGTCGTACCACCATTCCAAGAGTCCCCCAGATGTCTCAGTCCATTCCAGAGGAACCCCTTTGCCCTGCACTGGCTCATCTTTCACGCCGAGGATCGACTCACACCACGGTGGCACGTGGGACAGCCCTGTGGGACAGCCTCGAGGGAAAGCCTCGAAGGAAAACCACAGATCATTTGATCCACGCGACGGGAAGCGTGACATTGCTGCTACAGCCTGAAAGGAAAGCGCACGTGCATGCCCCCACTCGAGACGAGGCCTGACTCCCCTGGGGAGACTCTAGAAGTACCCAAAGATCCATGTCAGCCCCTGAGAGGAATCCTCGGTTCCGGCACTGACTCCACACAAGGTTTTTGGCCCCGGTATCGACGGGAGAGGAATCCCGAGAGGCCCCCTAGCAACTCGCATGGGGACTGGCCTCTCCTGAGGCCACCAGGGCGGGTCCCTGAGGTCCCCGTCGTAACTCGAGAACACCTGCCGCAACTCGAGAAAATCCAGGAAGTTCTCCCTTCCAGGCGAGATGAGGTCTATTTCCGATTAGGCGTCTGGAGACTGACACGTAACCTCTGGAACTTCGAAAGGGTCTTTCACACCCTTGCTGCAACTCAAGAAGTTCACCGCCATACCCGTCTCCACTCGAGAGGAAGCACGATGGTCCCGCCCACATCCAGAGGAGCCCCGTTTCCCCCTCGTAGCTCGAGATGAGAGATCCTTTCCCTGCTTTCAACGGGAAAGAATTCCCAGCGTTCCCGTCGCATCTCAAGAGGAGGCACTCTCAACAGGAAAGGCGAGAGGAACTCCATGGTCGTACCACCATTCCAAGAGTCCCCCAGATGTCTCAGTCCATTCCAGAGGAAACTCTTTGCCCTGCACTGGCTCATCTTTCACTCCGAGGATCGACTCACACCACGGTGGCACATGGGACAGCCCTGTGGGAAAGCCTCGAGGGAAAGCCTCGAGGGAAAACCACAGATCATTTGATCCACGGGACGGGAAGCGTGACATTGCTGCTACAGCCTGGAAGGAAAGCGCACGTGCATGCCCCCACTCGAGACGAGGCCTGACTCCCCTGGGGAGACTCCAGAAGTACCCAAAGATCCATGTCAGCCCCTGAGAGGAATTCTCGGTTCCGGCCCTGACTCCACACAAGGTTTTTGGCCCCGGTATCGACGGGAGAGGAATCCCGAGAGGCCCCCTAGCAACTCGCATGGGGACTGGCCTCTCCTGAGGCCACCAGGGCGGGTCCCTGAGGTCCCCGTCGTAACTCGAGAACACCTGCCGCAACTCGAGAAAATCCAGGAAGTTCTCCCTTCCAGGCGTGATGAGGCCTATTTCCGATGAGGCGTCTGGAGACTAATGACACCTAACCTCTGGAACGTCGAAAGGGTCTTTCACACCCTTGCTGCAACTCAAGAAGTTCACCGCCATACCCGTCTCCACTCGAGAGGAAGCACGATGGTCCCGCCCACATCCAGAGGAGCCCCGTTTCCCCCTCGGAGCTCGAGATGAGGGATCCTTTCCCTGCTTTCAACGGGAAAGAATTCCCGGCGTTCCCGTCGCATCTCAAGAGGAGGCACTCTCAACAGGAAAGGCGAGAGGAACTCCATGGTCGTACCACCATTCCAAGAGTCCCCCAGATGTCTCAGTCCATTCCAGAGGAACCTCTTTGCCCTGCACTGGCTCATCTTTCATGCCGAGGATCGACTCACACCACGGTGGCACGTGGGACAGCCCTGTGGGAAAGCCTCCAGGGAAAGCCTCGAGGGAAAACCACAGATCCTTTGATGCACGCGACGGGAAGCGTGACATTGCTGCTACAGCCTGGAAGGAAAGCGCACGTGCATGTCCCCACTCGAGACGAGGCCTGACTCCCCTGGTGGGACTCCAGAAGTACCCAAAGATCCATGTCAGCTCCTGAGAGGAATCCTCGGTTCCGGCCCTGACTCCACACAAGGTTTTTGGCCCCGGTATCGACGGGAGAGGAATCCCGAGAGGCCCCCTAGTAACTCGTATGGGGACTGGCCTCTCCTGAGGCCACCAGGGCGGGTCCCTGAGGTCCCCGTCATAACTCGAGAACACCTGCCGCAAATCGAGAATATCCAGGAAGTTCTCCCTTCCAGGCGAGATGAGGCCTATTTCCGATGAGGCGTCTGGAGACTAATGACACCTAACCTCTGGAATTTCGAAAGGGTCTTTCACATCCTTGCTGCAACTCAAGAAGTTCACCGCCATACCCGTGTCCACTCGAGAGGAAGCACGATGGTCCCGCCCACATCCAGAGGAGCCCCGTTTCCCCCTCGGAGCTCGAGATGAGGGATCCTTTCCCTGCTTTCAACGGGAAAGAATTCCCGGCGTTCCCGTCGCATCCAAAGAGGAGGCACTCTCAACAGGAAAGGCGAGAGGAACTCCATGGTCGTACCACCATTCCAAGAGTCCCCCAGATGTCTCAGTCCATTCCAGAGGAACCTCTTTGCCCTGCACTGGCTCATCTTTCACGCCGAGGATCGACTCACACCACGGTGGCACGTGGGACAGCCCTGTGGGAAAGCCTCGAGGGAAAGCCTCGAGGGAAAACCACAGATCCTTTGATGCACGCGACGGGAAGCGTGACATTGCTGCTACAGCCTGGAAGGAAAGCGCACGTGCATGTCCCCACTCGAGACGAGGCCTGACTCCCCTGGTGGGACTCCAGAAGTACCCAAAGATCCATGTCACCCCTGAGAGGAATGCTCGGTTCCGGCCCTGACTCCACACAAGGCTTTTGGCCCCGGTATCGACGGGAGAGGAATCCCGAGAGGCCCCCTAGCAACTCGCATGGGGACTGGCCTCTCCTGAGGCCACCAGGGCGGGTCCCTGAGGTCCCCGTCGTAACTCGAGAACACCTGCCGCAACTCGAGAAAATCCAGGAAGTTCTCCCTTCCAGGCGTGATGAGGCCTATTTCCGATGAGGCGTCTGGAGACTAATGACACCTAACCTCTGGAACGTCGAAAGGGTCTTTCACACCCTTGCTGCAACTCAAGAAGTTCACCGCCATACCCGTCTCCACTCGAGAGGAAGCACGATGGTCCCGCCCACATCCAGAGGAGCCCCGTTTCCCCCTCGGAGCTCGAGATGAGGGATCCTTTCCCTGCTTTCAACGGGAAAGAATTCCCGGCGTTCCCGTCGCATCTCAAGAGGAGGCACTCTCAACAGGAAAGGCGAGAGGAACTCCATGGTCGTACCACCATTCCAAGAGTCCCCCAGATGTCTCAGTCCATTCCAGAGGAACCTCTTTGCCCTGCACTGGCTCATCTTTCATGCCGAGGATCGACTCACACCACGGTGGCACGTGGGACAGCCCTGTGGGAAAGCCTCCAGGGAAAGCCTCGAGGGAAAACCACAGATCCTTTGATGCACGCGACGGGAAGCGTGACATTGCTGCTACAGCCTGGAAGGAAAGCGCACGTGCATGTCCCCACTCGAGACGAGGCCTGACTCCCCTGGTGGGACTCCAGAAGTACCCAAAGATCCATGTCAGCTCCTGAGAGGAATCCTCGGTTCCGGCCCTGACTCCACACAAGGTTTTTGGCCCCGGTATCGACGGGAGAGGAATCCCGAGAGGCCCCCTAGTAACTCGTATGGGGACTGGCCTCTCCTGAGGCCACCAGGGCGGGTCCCTGAGGTCCCCGTCATAACTCGAGAACACCTGCCGCAAATCGAGAATATCCAGGAAGTTCTCCCTTCCAGGCGAGATGAGGCCTATTTCCGATGAGGCGTCTGGAGACTAATGACACCTAACCTCTGGAATTTCGAAAGGGTCTTTCACATCCTTGCTGCAACTCAAGAAGTTCACCGCCATACCCGTGTCCACTCGAGAGGAAGCACGATGGTCCCGCCCACATCCAGAGGAGCCCCGTTTCCCCCTCGGAGCTCGAGATGAGGGATCCTTTCCCTGCTTTCAACGGGAAAGAATTCCCGGCGTTCCCGTCGCATCCAAAGAGGAGGCACTCTCAACAGGAAAGGCGAGAGGAACTCCATGGTCGTACCACCATTCCAAGAGTCCCCCAGATGTCTCAGTCCATTCCAGAGGAACCTCTTTGCCCTGCACTGGCTCATCTTTCACGCCGAGGATCGACTCACACCACGGTGGCACGTGGGACAGCCCTGTGGGAAAGCCTCGAGGGAAAGCCTCGAGGGAAAACCACAGATCCTTTGATGCACGCGACGGGAAGCGTGACATTGCTGCTACAGCCTGGAAGGAAAGCGCACGTGCATGTCCCCACTCGAGACGAGGCCTGACTCCCCTGGTGGGACTCCAGAAGTACCCAAAGATCCATGTCACCCCTGAGAGGAATGCTCGGTTCCGGCCCTGACTCCACACAAGGCTTTTGGCCCCGGTATCGACGGGAGAGGAATCCCGAGAGGCCCCCTAGCAACTCGCATGGGGACTGGCCTCTCCTGAGGCCACCAGGGCGGGTCCCTGAGGTCCCCGTCGTAACTCGAGAACACCTGCCGCAACTCGAGAAAATCCAGGAAGTTCTCCCTTCCAGGCGAGATGAGGCCTATTTCCGATGAGGCGTCTGGAGACTAATGACACCTAACCTCTGGAACTTCGAAAGGGTCTTTCACACCCTTGCTGCAACTCAAGAAGTTCACCGCCATACCCGTGTCCACTCGGGAGGAAGCACGATGGTCCCGCCCACATCCAGAGGAGCCCCATTTCCCCCTCGGAGCTCGAGATGAGGGATCCTTTCCCTGCTTTCAACGGGAAAGAATTCCCGGCGTTCCCGTCGCATCTCAAGAGGAGGCACTCTCAGCAGGAAAGGCGAGAGGAACTCCATGGTCGTACCACCATTCCAAGAGTCCCCCAGATGTCTCAGTCCATTCCAGAGGAACCTCTTTGCCCTGCACTGGCTCATCTTTCACGCCGAGGATCGACTCACACCACGGTGGCACGTGGGACAGCCCTGTGGGAAAGCCTCGAGGGAAAACCACAGATCCTTTGATCCACGCGACGGGAAGCGTGACATTGCTGCTACAGCCTGGAAGGAAAGCACACGTGCATGCCCCCAATCGAGAAGAGGCCTGACTCCCCTGGTGGGACTCCAGAAGTACCCAAAGATCCATGTCAGCTCCTGAGAGGAATCCTCGGTTCCAGCCCTGACTCCACACAAGGTTTTTGGCCCCGGTATCGACGGGAGAGGAATCCCGAGAGGCCCCCTAGCAACTCGCATGGGGACTGGCCTCTCCTGAGGCCACCAGGGCGGGTCCCTGAGGTCCCCGTCGTAACTCGAGAACACCGGCCGCACCTCGAGAAAATCCGGGAAGTTCTCCCTTCCAGGCGAGATGAGGCCTATTTCCGATGAGGCGTCTGGAGACTAATGACACCTAACCTCTGGAACTTCGAAAGGGTCTTTCACACCCTTGCTGCAACTCAAGAAGTTTACCGCCATACCCGTCTCCACACGAGAGAAAGCACGATGGTCCCGCCCACATCCACAGGAGCCCCGTTTCCCCCTCGGAGCTCGAGATGAGGGATCCTTTCCCTGCTTTCAACGGGAAAGAATTCCCGGCATTCCCGTCGCATCTCAAGAGGAGGCACTCTCAACAGGAAAGGCGAGAGGAACTCCATGGTCGTACCACCATTCCAAGAGTCCCCCAGATGTCTCAGTCCATTCCAGAGGAACCTCTTTGCCCTGCACTGGCTCATCTTTCACGCTGAGGATCGACTCACACCACGGTGGCACGTGGGACAGCCCTGTGGGAAAGCCTCGAGGGAAAGCCTCGAGGGAAAACCACAGATCCTTTGATCCACAAGACGGGAAGCGTGACATTGCTGCTACAGCCTGGAAGGAAAGCGCACGTGCATGCCCCCACTCGAGACGAGGCCTGACTCCCCTGGGGAGACTCTAGAAGTACCCAAAGATCCATGTCAGCCCCTGAGAGGAATCCTCGGTTCCGGCCCTGACTCCACACAAGGTTTTTGGCCCCGGTATCGACGGGAGAGGAATCCCGAGAGGCCCCCTAGCAGCTCGCATGGAGACTGCCCGTTCCTGAGGCCATCAGGGCGGGTCCCTGTGGTACCCGTCGTAACTCGAGAACACCTGCCGCACCTCGAGAAAATTCAGGAAGTTCTCCCTTCCAGGCTAGATGAGACCTATTTCCGATGAGGCTTCTGGAGACTAATGACACCTAACCTCTGGAACTTCGAAAGGGTCTTTCACACCCTTGCTGCAACTCAAGAAGTTCACCGCCATACCCGTCTCCACTCGAGAGGAAGCACGATGGTCCCGCCCACATCCAGAGGAGCCCTGTTTCCCCCTCGTAGCTCGAGAAGAGGGATCCTTTCCCTGCTTTCAACGGGAAAGAATTCCCGGCGTTTCCGGCGCATCTCAAGAGGAGGCACTCTCAACAGGAAAGGCGATAGGAACTCCATGGTCGTACCACCATTCCAAGAGTCCCCCAGATGTCTCAGTCCATTCCAGAGGAACCTCTTTGCCCTGCACTGGCTCATCTTTAACGCCGAGGATCGACTCACACCACGGTGGCACGTGGGACAGCCCTGTGGGAAAGCCTCGAGGGAAAGCCTCGAGGGAAAACCACAGATCCTTTGATCCACGCGACGGGAAGCGTGACATTGCTGCTACAGCCTGGAAGGAAAGCACACGTGCATGCCCCCACTCGAGACGAGGCCTGACTCCCCTGGGGAGACTCCAGAAGTACCCAAAGATCCATGTCAGCCCCTGAGAGGAATCCTCGGTTCCGGCCCTGACTCCACACAAGGTTTTTGGCCCCGGTATCGACGGGAGAGGAATCCCGAGAGGCCCCCTAGCAACTTGCATGGGGACTGGCCTCTCCTGAGGCCACCAGGGCGGGTCCCTGAGGTCCCCGTCGTAACTCGAGAACAGCTGCCGCAACTCGAGAAAATCCAGGAAGTTCTCCCTTCCAGGCGAGATGAGGCCTATTTCCGATGAGGCGTCTGCAGACTAATGACACCTAACCTCTGGAACTTCGAAAGGGTCTTTCACACCCTTGCTGCAACTCAAGAAGTTTACCGCCATACCCGTCTCCACACGAGAGAAAGCACGATGGTCCCGCCCACATACAGAGGAGCCACGTTTCCCCCTCGGAGCTCGAGATGAGGGATCCTTTCCCTGCTTCCAACGGGAAAGAATTCCCGGCATTCCAGTCGCAGCTCAAGAGGAGGCACTCTCAACAGGAAAGGCGAGAGGAACTCCATGGTCGTACCACCATTCCAAGAGTCCCTCAGATGTCTCAGTCCATTCCAGAGGAACCTCTTTGCCCTGCACTGGCTCATCTTTCACGCCGAGGATCGACTCACACCACGGTGGCACGTGGAACAGCCCTGTGGGAAAGCCTCGAGGGAAAGCCTCGAGGGAAAACCACAGATCCTTTAATCCTCGCGATGGGAAGCGTGACATTGCTGCTACAGCCTGGAAGGAAAGCGCACGTGCATGCCCCCACTCGAGACGAGGCCTGACTCCCTTGGGGAGACTCCAGAAGTACCCAAAGATCCATGTAACCCCTGAGAGGAATGCTCGGTTCCGGCCCTGACTCCACACAAGGCTTTTGGCCCCGGTATCGACGGGAGAGGAATCCCGAGAGGCCCCCTAGCAACTCGCATGGGGACTGGCCTCTCCTGAGGCCACCAGGGCGGGTCCCTGAGGTCGCCGTCGTAACTCGAGAACACCTACCGCAACTCGAGAAAATCCAGGAAGTTCTCCCTTCCAGGCGAGATGAGGCCTATTTCCGATGAGGCGTCTGGAGACTAATGACACCTAACCTCTGGAACTTCGAAAGGGTCTTTCACACCCTTGCTGCAACTCAAGAAGTTCACCGCCATACCCGTGTCCACTCGGGAGGAAGCACGATGGTCCCGCCCACATCCAGAGGAGCCCCGTTTCCCCCTCGGAGCTCGAGATGAGGGATCCTTTCCCTGCTTTCAACGGGAAAGAATTCCCGGCGTTCCCGTCGCATCTCAAGAGGAGGCACTCTCAACAGGAAAGGCGAGAGGAACTCCATGGTCGTACCACCATTCCAAGAGTCCCCCAGATGTCTCAGTCCATTCCAGAGGAACCCCTTTGCCCTGCACTGGCTCATCTTTCACGCCGAGGATCGACTCACACCACGGTGGCACGTGGGACAGCCCTGTGGGACAGCCTCGAGGGAAAGCCTCGAGGGAAAACCACAGATCATTTGATCCACGCGACGGGAAGCGTGACATTGCTGCTACAGCCTGAAAGGAAAGCGCACGTGCATGCCCCCACTCGAGACGAGGCCTGACTCCCCTGGGGAGACTCTAGAAGTACCCAAAGATCCATGTCAGCCCCTGAGAGGAATCCTCGGTTCTGGCCCTGACTCCACACAAGGTTTTTGGCCCCGGTATCGACGGGAGAGGAATCCCGAGAGGCCCCCTAGCAACTAGCATGGGGACTGGCCTCTCCTGAGGCCACCAGGGCGGGTCCCTGAGGTCCCCGTCATAACTCGAGAACACCTGCCGCAACTCGAGAAAATCCAGGAAGTTCTCCCTTCCAGGCGAGATGAGGTCTATTTCCGATGAGGCGTCTGGAGACTGACACGTAACCTCTGGAACTTCGAAAGGGTCTTTCACACCCTTGCTGCAACTCAAGAAGTTCACCGCCATACCCGTCTCCACTCGAGAGGAAGCACGATGGTCCCGCCCACATCCAGAGGAGCCCCGTTTCCCCCTCGTAGCTCGAGATGAGAGATCCTTTCCCTGCTTTCAACGGGAAAGAATTCCCAGCGTTCCCGTCGCATCTCAAGAGGAGGCACTCTCAACAGGAAAGGCGAGAGGAACTCCATGGTCGTACCACCATTCCAAGAGTCCCCCAGATGTCACAGTCCATTCCAGAGGAACCTCTTTGCCCTGCACTGGCTCATCTTTCACTCCGAGGATCGACTCACACCACGGTGGCACATGGGACAGCCCTGTGGGAAAGCCTCGAGGGAAAGCCTCGAGGGAAAACCACAGATCATTTGATCCACGGGACGGGAAGCGTGACATTGCTGCTACAGCCTGGAAGGAAAGCGCACGTGCATGCCCCCACTCGAGAAGAGGCCTGACTCCCCTGGGGAGACTCTAGAAGTACCCAAAGATCCATGTCAGCCCCTGAGAGGAATCCTCGGTTCTGGCCCTGACTCCACACAAGGTTTTTGGCCCCGGTATCGACTGGAGAGGAATCCCGAGAGGCCCCCTAGCAACTCGCATGGGGACTGGCCTCTCCTGAGGCCATCAGGGCGGGTCCCTGTGGTACCCGTCGTAACTCGAAAACACCTGCCGCACCTCGAGAAAATCCAGGAAGTTCTCCCTTCCAGGCTAGATGAGGCCTATTTCCGATGAGGCGTCTGGAGACTAATGACACCTAACCTCTGGAACTTCGAAAGGGTCTTTCACACCCTTGCTGCAACTCAAGAAGTTCACCGACATACCCGTGTCCACTCGAGAGGAAGCACGATGGTCCCGCCCACATCCCGAGGAGCCCCGTTTCCCCCTCGTAGCTCGAGATGAGGGATCCTTTCCCTGCTTTCAACGGGAAAGAATTCCCGGCGTTCCCGTCACAACTCAAGAGGAGGCACTCTCAACAGGAAAGGCGAGAGGAACTCCATGGTCGTACCACCATTCCAAGAGTCCCCCAGATGTCTCAGTCCATTCCAGAGGAACCTCTTTGCCCTGCACTGGCTCATCTTTCACGCCGAGGATCGACTCACACCACGGTGGCACGTGGGACAGCCCTGTGGGAAAGCCTCGAGGGAAAGCCTCGAGGGAAAACCACAGATCCTTTGATCCACGCGACGGGAAGCGTGACATTGCTGCTACAGCCTGGAAGGAAAGCGCACGTGCATGCCCCCACTCGAGACGAGGCCTGACTCCCCTGGGGAGACTCCAGAAGTACCCAAAGATCCATGTCAGCCCCTGAGAGGAATCCTCGGTTCTGGCCCTGACTCCACACAAGGTTTTTGGCGCCAGTATCGACGGGAGATGAATCCCGAGAGGCCCCCTAGCAACTCGCATGGGGACTGGCCTCTCCTGAGGCCATCAGGGCGGGTCCATGTGGTACCCGTCGTAACTCGAAAACACCTGCCGCACCTCGAGAAAATCCAGGAAGTTCTCCCTTCCAGGCGAGATGAGGCCTATTTCCGATGAGGCGTCTGGAGACTAATGACACCTAACCTCTGGAACTTCGGAAGGGTCTTTCACACCCTTGCTGCAACTCAAGAAGTTCACCGACATACCCGTGTCCACTCGAGAGGAAGCACGATGGTCCCGCCCACATCCCGAGGAGCCCCGTTTTCCCCTCGTAGCTCGAGATGAGGGATCCTTTCCCTGCTTTCAAAGGGAAAGAATTCCCGGCGTTCCCGTCGCATCTCAAGAGGAGGCACTCTCAATAGGAAAGGCGAGAGGAACTCCATGGTCGTACCACCATTCCAAGAGTCCCCCAGATGTCTCAGTCCATTCCAGAGGAACCTCTTTGCCCTGCACTGGCTCATCTTTCACGCCGAGGATCGACTCACACCACGGTGGCACGTGGGACAGCCCTGTGGGAAAGCCTCGAGGGAAAGCCTCGAGGGAAAACCACAGATCCTTTGATGCACGCGACGGGAAGCGTGACATTGCTGCTACAGCCGGGAAGGAAAGCACACGTGCATGCCCCCACTCGAGACGAGGCCTGACTCCCCTGGGGAGACTCCAGAAGTACCCAAAGATCCATGTCAGCCCCTGAGAGGAATCCTCGGTTCCGGCCCTGACTCCACACAAGGTTTTTGGCCCCGGTATCGACGGGAGAGGAATCCCGAGAGGCCCCCTAGCAACTCGCATGGGGACTGGCCTCTCCTGAGGCCACCAGGGCGGGTCCCTGAGGTCCCCGTCGTAACTCGAGAACACCTGCCGCAACTCGAGAAAATCCAGGAAGTTCTCCCTTCCAGGCGAGATGAGGCCTATTTCCGATGAGGCGTCTGGAGACTAATGACACCCAAACTCTGGAACTTCGAAAGGGTCTTTCACACCCTTGCTGCAACTCAAGAAGTTTACCGCCATACCCGTCTCCACACGAGAGAAAGCACGATGGTCCCGCCCACATCCAGAGGAGCCCCGTTTCCCCCTCGTAGCTCGAGATGAGGGATCCTTTCCCTGCTTTCAACGGGAAAGAATTCCCGGCATTCCCGTCGCATCTCAAGAGGAGGCACTCTCAACAGGAAAGGCGAGAGGAACTCCATGGTCGTACCACCATTCCAAGAGTCCCCCAGATGTCTCAGTCCATTCCAGAGGAACCTCTTTGCCCTGCACTGGCTCATCTTTCACGCCGAGAATCGACTCACACCACGGTGGCACGTGGGACAGCCCTGTGGGAAAGCCTCGAGGGAAAGCCTCGAGGGAAAACCACAGATCCTTTGATCCACGCGACGGGAAGCGTGACATTGCTGCTACAGCCTGGAAGGAAAGCGCACGTGCATGCCCCCACTCGAGACGAGGCCTGACTCCCCTGGGGAGACTCCAGAAGTACCCAAAGATCCATGTCAGCCCCTGAGAGGAATCCTCGGTTCCGGCCCTGACTCCACACAAGGTATTTGGCCCCAGTATCGACGGGAGAGGAATCCCGAGAGGCCCCCTAGCAACACGCATGGGGACTGGCCTCTCCTCAGGCCATCAGGGCGGGTCCCTGTGGTACCAGTCGTAACTCGAGAACACCTGCCGCACCTCGAGAAAATCCAGGAAGTTCTCCCTTCCAGGCGAGATGAGGTCTATTTCCGATGAGGCGTCTGGAGACTGACACGTAACCTCTGGAACTTCGAAAGGGTCTTTCACACCCTTGCTGCAACTCAAGAAGTTCACCGCCATACCCGTCTCCACTCGAGAGGAAGCACGATGGTCCCGCCCACATCCAGAGAAGCCCCGTTTCCCCCTCGTAGCTCGAGATGAGGGATCCTTTCCCTGCTTTCAACGGGAAAGAATTCCCAGCGTTCCCGTCGCATCTCAAGAGGAGGCACTCTCAACAGGAAAGGCGAGAGGAACTCCATGGTCGTACCACCATTCCAAGAGTCCCCCAGATGTCTCAGTCCATTCCAGAGGAACCTCTTTGCCCTGCACTGGCTCATCTTTCACTCCGAGGATCGACTCACACCACGGTGGCACATGGGACAGCCCTGTGGGAAAGCCTCGAGGGAAAGCCTCGAGGGAAAACCACAGATCATTTGATCCACGCGACGGGAAGCGTGACATTGCTGCTACAGCCTGGAAGGAAAGCGCACGTGCATGCCCCCACTCGAGACGAGGCCTGACTCCCCTGGGGAGACTCCAGAAGTACCCAAAGATCCATGTCAGCCCCTGAGAGGAATCCTCGGTTCTGGCCCTGACTCCACACAAGGTTTTTGGCGCCGGTATCGACGGGAGAGGAATCCCGAGAGGCCCCCTAGCAACTCGCATGGGGACTGGCCTCTCCTGAGGCCATCAGGGCGGGTCCATGTGGTACCCGTCGTAACTCGAAAACACCTGCCGCACCTCGAGAAAATCCAGGAAGTTCTCCCTTCCAGGCGAGATGAGGCCTATTTCCGATGAGGCGTCTGGAGACTAATGACACCTAACCTCTGGAACTTCGGAAGGGTCTTTCACACCCTTGCTGCAACTCAAGAAGTTCACCGACATACCCGTGTCCACTCGAGAGGAAGCACGATGGTCCCGCCCACATCCCGAGGAGCCCCGTTTCCCCCTCGTAGCTCGAGATGAGGGATCCTTTCCCTGCTTTCAAAGGGAAAGAATTCCCGGCGTTCCCGTCGCATCTCAAGAGGAGGCACTCTCAATAGGAAAGGCGAGAGGAACTCCATGGTCGTACCACCATTCCAAGAGTCCCCCAGATGTCTCAGTCCATTCCAGAGGAACCTCTTTGCCCTGCACTGGCTCATCTTTCAAGCCGAGGATCGACTCACACCACGGTGGCACGTGGGACAGCCCTGTGGGAAAGCCTCGAGGGAAAGCCTCGAGGGAAAACCACAGATCCTTTGATGCACGCGACGGGAAGCGTGATATTGCTGCTACAGCCGGGAAGGAAAGCACACGTGCATGCCCCCACTCGAGACGAGGCCTGACTCCCCTGGGGAGACTCCAGAAGTACCCAAAAATCCATGTCAGCCCCTGAGAGGAATCCTCGGTTCCGGCCCTGACTCCACACAAGGTTTTTGGTCCCGGTATCGACGGGAGAGGAATCCCGAGAGGCCCCCTAGCAACTCGCATGGGGACTGGCCTCTCCTGAGGCCACCAGGGCGGGTCCCTGAGGTCCCCGTCGTAACTCGAGTACACCTGCCGCAACTCGAGAAAATCCAGGAAGTTCTCCCTTCCAGGCGAGATGAGGCCTATTTCCGATGAGGCGTCTGGAGACTAATGACACCTAACCTCTGGAACTTCGGAAGGGTCTTTCACACCCTTGCTGCAACTCAAGAAGTTCACCGACATACCCGTGTCCACTCGAGAGGAAGCACGATGGTCCCGCCCACATCCCGAGGAGCCCCGTTTCCCCCTCGTAGCTCGAGATGAGGGATCCTTTCCCTGCTTTCAAAGGGAAAGAATTCCCGGCGTTCCCGTCGCATCTCAAGAGGAGGCACTCTCAATAGGAAAGGCGAGAGGAACTCCATGGTCGTACCACCATTCCAAGAGTCCCCCAGATGTCTCAGTCCATTCCAGAGGAACCTCTTTGCCCTGCACTGGCTCATCTTTCAAGCCGAGGATCGACTCACACCACGGTGGCTCGTGGGACAGCCCTGTGGGAAAGCCTCGAGGGAAAGCCTCGAGGGAAAACCACAGATCCTTTGATGCACGCGACGGGAAGCGTGACATTGCTGCTACAGCCGGGAAGGAAAGCACACGTGCATGCCCCCACTCGAGACGAGGCCTGACTCCCCTGGGGAGACTCCAGAAGTACCCAAAAATCCATGTCAGCCCCTGAGAGGAATCCTCGGTTCCGGCCCTGACTCCACACAAGGTTTTTGGCCCCGGTATCGACGGGAGAGGAATCCCGAGAGGCCCCCTAGCAACTCGCATGGGGACTGGCCTCTCCTGAGGCCACCAGGGCGGGTCCCTGAGGTCCCCGTCGTAACTCGAGTACACCTGCCGCAACTCGAGAAAATCCAGGAAGTTCTCCCTTCCAGGCGAGATGAGGTCTATTTCCGATGAGGCGTCTGGAGACTGACACGTAACCTCTGGAACTTCGAAAGGGTCTTTCACACCCTTGCTGCAACTCAAGAAGTTCACCGCCATACCCGTCTCCACTCGAGAGGAAGCACGATGGTCCCGCCCACATCCAGAGGAGCCCCGTTTCCCCCTCGTAGCTCGAGATGAGGGATCCTTTCCCTGCTTTCAACGGGAAAGAATTCCCAGCGTTCCCGTCGCATCTCAAGAGGAGGCACTCTCAACAGGAAAGGCGAGAGGAACTCCATGGTCGTACCACCATTCCAAGAGTCCCCCAGATGTCTCAGTCCATTCCAGAGGAACCTCTTTGCCCTGCACTGGCTCATCTTTCACTCCGAGGATCGACTCACACCACGGTGGCACATGGGACAGCCCTGTGGGAAAGCCTCGAGGGAAAGCCTCGAGGGAAAACCACAGATCATTTGATCCACGCGACGGGAAGCGTGACATTGCTGCTACAGCCTGGAAGGAAAGCGCACGTGCATGCCCCCACTCGAGACGAGGCCTGACTCCCCTGGGGAGACTCTAGAAGTACCCAAAGATCCATGTCAGCCCCTGAGAGGAATCCTCGGTTCTGGCCCTGACTCCACACAAGGTTTTTGGCCCCGGTATCGACTGGAGAGGAATCCCGGGAGGTCCCCTAGCAACTCGCATAGGGACTGGCCTCTCCTAAGGCCATCAGGGCGGGTCCCTGTGGTACCCGTCGTAACTCGAGAACACCTGCCGCACCTCGAGAAAATTCAGGAAGTTCTCCCTTCCAGGGTAGATGAGGCCTATTTCCGATGAGGCTTCTGAAGACTAATGACACCTAACCTCTGGAACTTCGAAAGGGTCTTTCACACCCTTGCTGCAACTCAAGAAGTTCACCGCCATACCCGTCTCCACTCGAGAGGAAGCACGATGGTCCCGCCCACATCCAGAGGAGCCCCGTTTCCCCCTCGTAGCTCGAGATGAGGGATCCTTTCCCTGCTTTCAACGGGAAAGAATTCCCGGCGTTCCCGTCACAACTCAAGAGGAGGCACTCTCAACAGGAAAGGCGAGAGGAACTCCATGGTCGTACCACCATTCCAAGAGTCCCCCAGATGTCTCAGTCCATTCCAGAGGAACCTCTTTGCCCTGCACTGGCTCATCTTTCATGCCGAGGATCGACTCACACCACGGTGGCACGTGGGACAGCCCTGTGGGAAAGCCTCGAGGGAAAGCCTCGAGGGAAAACCACAGATCCTTTGATCCACGCGACGGGAAGCGTGACATTGCTGCTACAGCCTGGAAGGAAAGCGCACGTGCATGCCCCCACTCGAGACGAGGCCTGACTCCCCTGGGGAGACTCCAGAAGTACCCAAAGATCCATGTCAGCCCCTGAGAGGAATCCTCGGTCTGGCCCTGACTCCACACAAGGTTTTTGGCGCCGGTATCGACGGGAGAGGAATCCCGAGAGGCCCCCTAGCAACTCGCATGGGGACTGGCCTCTCCTGAGGCCATCATGGCGGGTCCCTGTGGTACCCGTCGTAACTCGAAAACACCTGCCGCACCTCGAGAAAATCCAGGAAGTTCTCCCTTCCAGGCGAGATGAGGCCTATTTCCGATGAGGCGTCTGGAGACTAATGACACCTAACCTCTGGAAATTCGAAAGGGTCTTTCACACCCTTGCTGCAACTCAAGAAGTTCACCGACATACCCGATCCACTCGAGAGGAAGCACGATGGTCCCGCCCACATCCCGAGGAGCCCCGTTTCCCCCTCGTAGCTCGAGATGAGGGATCCTTTCCCTGCTTTCAACGGGAAAGAATTCCCGGCGTTCCCGTCGCATCTCAAGAGGAGGCACTCTCAACAGGAAAGGCGAGAGGAACTCCATGGTCGTACCACCATTCCAAGAGTCCCCCAGATGTCTCAGTCCATTCCAGAGGAACCCCTTTGCCCTGCACTGGCTCATCTTTCACGCCGAGGATCGACTCACACCACGGTGGCACGTGGGACAGCCCTGTGGGAAAGCCTCGAGGGAAAGCCTCGAGGGAAAACCACAGATCCTTTGATGCACGCGACGGGAAGCGTGACATTGCTGCTACAGCCTGGAAGGAAAGCACACGTGCATGCCCCCACTCGAGACGAGGCCTGACTCCCCTGGGGAGACTCCAGAAGTACCCAAAGATCCATGTCAGCCCCTGAGAGGAATCCTCGGTTCCAGCCCTGACTCCACACAAGGTTTTTGGCCCCGGTATCGACGGGAGAGGAATCCCGAGAGGCCCCCTAGCAACTCGCATGGGGACTGGCCTCTCCTGAGGCCACCAGGGCGGGTCCCTGAGGTCCCCATCGTAACTCGAGAACACCTGCCGCAACTCGAGAAAATCCAGGAAGTTCTCCCTTCCAGGCGAGATGAGGCCTATTTCCGATGAGGCGTCTGGAGACTAATGACACCCAACCTCTGGAACTTCGAAAGGGTCTTTCACACCCTAGCTGCAACTCAAGAAGTTCACCGACATACCCGTGTCCACTCGAGAGGAAGCACGATGGTCCCGCCCACATCCAGAGGAGCCCCGTTTCCCCCTCGTAGCTCGAGATGAGGGATCCTTTCCCTGCTTTCAACGGGAAAGAATTCCCGGAGTTCCCGTCACAACTCAAGAGGAGGCACTCTCAACAGGAAAGGCTAGAGGAACTCCATGGTCGTACCACCATTCCAAGAGTCCCCCAGATGTCTCAGTCCATTCCAGAGGAACCTCTTTGCCCTGCACTGGCTCATCTTTCACGCCGAGGATCGACTCACACCACGGTGGCACGTGGGAGAGCCCTGTGGGAAAGCCTCGAGGGAAAGCCTCGAGGGAAAACCACAGATCCTTTGATCCACGCGACGGGAAGCGTGACATTGCTGCTACAGCCTGGAAGGAAAGCACACGTGCATGCCCCCACTCGAGACGAGGACTGACTCCCCTGGGGAGACTCCAGAAGTACCCAAAGATCCATGTCAGCCCATGAGAGGAATCCTCGGTTCCGGCCCTGACTCCACACAAGGTTTTTGGCCCCGGTATCGACGGGAGAGGAATCCCGAGAGGCCCCCTAGCAACTCTCATGGGGACTGGCCTCTCCTGAGGCCACCAGGGCGGGTCCCTGAGGTCCCCGTCGTAACTCGGGAACACCTGCCGCAACTCGAGAAAATCCAGGAAGTTCTCCCTTCCAGGCGAGATGAGGCCTATTTCCGATGAGGCGTCTGGAGACTAATGACACCTAACCTCTGGAACTTCGAAAGGGTCTTTCACACCCTTGCTGCAACTCAAGAAGTTTACCGCCAAACCCGTTTCCACACAAGAGGAAGCACGATGGTCCCGCCCACATCCAGAGGAGACCCGTTTCCCCCTCGTAGCTTGAGATGAGGGATCCTTTCCCTGCTTTCAACGGGAAAGAATTCCCGGCATTCCCGTCGCATCTCAAGAGGAGGCACTCCCAACAGGAAAGGCGAGAGGAACTCCATGGTCGTACCACCATTCCAAGAGTCCCCCAGATGTCTCAGTCCATTCCAGAGGAACATCTTTGCCCTGCACTGGCTCATCTTTCACGCCGAGGATCGACTCACACCACGGTGGCACGTGGGACAGCCCTGTGGGAAAGCCTCGAGGGAAAGCCTCGAGGGAAAACCACAGATCCTTTGATCCACGCGACAGGAAGCTTGACATTGCTGCTACAGCCTGGAAGGAAAGCGCACGTGCATGCCCCCACTCGAGACGAGGCCTGACTCCCCTGAGGAGACTCCAGAAGTACCCAAAGATCCATGTCAGCCCCTGAGAGGAATCCTCGGTTCTGGCCCTGACTCCACACAAGGTTTTTGGCCGCGGTATAGACGGGATAGGAATCCCGAGAGGCCCCCTAGCAACTCGCATGGGGACTGGCCTCTCCTGAGGCCATCAGGGCGGGTCCCTGTGGTACCCGTCGTAACTTGAGAACACCTGCCGCACCTCGAGAAAATCCAGGAAGTTCTCCCTTCCAGGCTAGATGAGGCCTATTTCCGATGAGGCGTCTGGAGACTAATGACACCTAACCTCTGGAACTTCGAAAGGGTCTTTCACACCCTTGCTGCAACTCAAGAAGTTCACCGACATACCCGTGTCCACTCGAGAGGAAGCACGATGGTCCCGCCCACATCCCGAGGAACCCCGTTTCCCCCTCGTAGCTCGTGATGAGGGATCCTTTCCCTGCTTCCAACGGGAAAGAATTCCCGGCGTTCCCGTCGCATCTCAGGAGGAGGCACTCTCAACAGGAAAGGCGAGAGGAACTCCATGGTCGTACCACCATTCCAAGAGTCCCCCAGATGTCTCAGTCCATTCCAGAGGAACCTCTTTGCCCTGCACTGGCTCATCTTTCACGCCGAGGATCGACTCACACCACGGTGGCACGTGGGACAGCCCTGTGGGAAAGCCTCGAGGGAAAGCCTCGAGGGAAAACCACAGATACTTTGATGCACGCGACGGGAAGCGTGACATTGCTGCTACAGCCTGGAAGGAAAGCACACGTGCATGCCCCCACTCGAGACGAGGCCTGACTCCCCTGGGGAGACTCCAGAAGTACCCAAAGATCCATGTCAGCCCCTGAGAGGAATCCTCGGTTCCGGCCCTGACTCCACACAAGGTTTTTGGCCCCGGTATCGACGGGAGAGGAATCCCGAGAGGCCCCCTAGCAACTCTCATGGGGACTGGCCTCTCCTGAGTCCACCAGGGCGGCTCCCTGAGGTCCCCGTCATAACTCGAGAACACCTGCCGCAACTCGAGAAAATCCAGGAAGTTCTCCCTTCCAGGCGAGATGAGGCCTATTTCCGATGAGGCGTCTGGAGACTAATGACACCTAACCTCTGGAACTTCGAAAGGGTCTTTCACACCCTTGCTGCAACTCAAGAAGTTCACCGACATACCCGTCTCCACTCGAGAGGAAGCACGATGGTCCCGCCCACATCCAGAGGAGCCCCGTTTCCCCCTCGTAGCTCGAGATGAGGGATCCTTTCCCTGCTTTCAACGGGAATGAATTCCCAGCGTTCCCGTCGCATCTCAAGAGGAGGCACTCTCAACAGGAAAGGCGAGAGGAACTCCATGGTCGTACCACCATTCCAAGAGTCCCTCAGATGTCTCAGTCCATTCCAGAGGAATCTCTTTGCCCTTCACTGGCTCATCTTTCACGCCGAGGATCGATTCACACCACGGTGGCACGTGGGACAGCCCTGTGGGAAAGCCTCGAGGGAAAGCCTCGAGAGAAAACCACAGATCATTTGATCCACGCGACGGGAAGCGTGACATTGCTGCTACAGCCTGGAAGGAAAGCGCACGTGCATGCCCCCACTCGAAACGAGGCCTGACTCCCCTGGGGAGACTCTAGAAGTACCCAAAGATCCATGTCAGCCCCTGAGAGGAATCCTCGGTTCTGGCCCTGAATACACACAGGGTTTTTGGCCCCGGTATCGACGGGCGAGGAATCCCGAGAGGCCCCCTAGCAACTCGCATGGGGACTGGCCTCTCCTGAGGCCATCAGGGCGGGTCCCTGTGGTACCCGTCGTAACTCGAGAACACCTGCCGCACCTCGAGAAAATCCAGGAAGTTCTCCCTTCCAGGCGAGATGAGGTCTATTTCCGATGAAGCGTCTGGAGACTGACACGTAACCTCTGGAACTTCGAAAGGGTCTTTCACACCCTTGCTGCAACTCAAGAAGTTCACCGCCATACCCGTCTCCACTCGAGAGGAAGCACGATAGTCCCGCCCACATCCAGAGGAGCCCCGTTTCCCCCTCGTAGCTCGAGATGAGGGATCCTTTCCCTGCTTTCAACGGGAAAGAATTCCCAGCATTCCCGTCGCATCTCAAGAGGAGGCAATCTCAACAGGAAAGGCGAGAGGAACTCCATGGTCGTACCACCATTCCAAGAGTCCCCCAGATGTCTCAGTCCATTCCAGAGGAACCTCTTTGCCCTGCACTGGCTCATCTTTCACTCCGAGGATCGACTCACACCACGGTGGCACGTGGGACAGCCCTGTGGGAAAGCCTCGAGGGAAAGCCTCCAGAGAAACCACAGATCCTTTGATCCACGCGACGGGAAGCGTGACATTGCTGCTACAGCCTGGGAGGAAAGCGCACGTGCATGCCCCCACTCGAGACGAGGCCTGACTCCACTGGGGAGACTCTAGAAGTACCCAAAGATCCATGTCAGCCCCTGAGAGGAATCCTCGGTTCTGGCCCTGACTCCACACAAGGTATTTGGCCCCGGTATCGACGGGAGAGGAATCCCGAGAGGCCCCCTAGCAACTCGCATGGGGACTGGCCTCTCCTGAGGCCATCAGGGCTGGTCCCTGTGGTACCCGTCGTAACTCGAGAACACCTGCCGCACCTCGAGAAAATCCAGGAAGTTCTCCCTTCCAGGCTAGATGAGGCCTATTTCCGATGAGGCGTCTGGAGACTAATGACACCTAACCTCTGGAACTTTGAAAGGGTCTTTCACACCCTTACTGCAACTCAGGAAGTTCACCGACATACCCGTGTCCACTCGAGAGGAAGCACGATGGTCCCGCCCACATCCCGAGGAGCCCCGTTTCCCCCTCGTAGCTCGAGATGAGGGATCCTTTCCCTGCTTTCAACGGGAAAGAATTCCCGGCGTTCCCGTCGCATCTCAAGAGGAGGCACTCTCAACAGGAAAGGCGAGAGGAACTCCATGGTCGTACCACCATTCCAAGAGTCCCCCAGATGTCTCAGTCCATTCCAGAGGAACCTCTTTGCCCTGCACTGGCTCATCTTTCACGCCGAGGATCGACTCACACCACGGTGGAACGTTGGACAGACCTGTGGGAAAGCCTCGTGGGAAAACCACAGATCCTTTGATCCAGGCCACGGGAAGAGTGACATTGCTGCTACAGCCTGGAAGGAAAGCGCACGTACCTGTCCCCACTCGAGACGAGGCCTGACTCCCCTGGGGAGACTCCAGAAGTACCCAAAGATCCATGTCAGCCCCAGAGAGGAAACCTCGGTTCCGGCCCTGACTCCACACAAGATTTTTGGACCCGGTATCGACGGGAGAGGAATCCCAGAGTCCCTCTAGCAACTCGCATGGGGATTGGCCTCTCCTGAGGCCACCAGGGCTGGTACCTGAGGTCCCCGTCGTAACTCGAGAACACCTGCCGCAACTCGAGAAAATCCAGGAAGTTCTCCCTTCCAGGGGTGATGAGGCGTATTTCCGATGAGGCGTCTGGAGACTAATGACACCTAACCTCTGGAACTTCGAAAGGGTCTTTCACTCCCTTGCTGCAACTCAAGAAGTTCTCTGCCATAACCGTCTCCACTCGAGAGGAAGCACGATGATCCCGCCCACATCCAGAGGAGCCCCGTTTCCCCCTCGTAGCTCGAGATGAGGGATCCTTTCCCTGCTTTCAACGGGAAAGAATTCCCGGCGTTCCCGTCGCATCTCAAGAGGAGGCACTCTCAACAGGAAAGGCGAGAGGAACTCCATGGTCGTACCACCATTCCAAGAGTCCCCCAGATGTCTCAGTCCATTCCAGAGGAACCTCTTTGCCCTGCACTGGCTCATCTTTCACGCCGAGGATCGACTCACACCACAGTGGCACGTGGGACAGCCCTGTGGGAAAGCCTCGAGGGAAAGCCTTGAGAGAAAACCACAGATCCTTTGATCCACGCGACGGGAAGCGTGACATTGCTGCTACAGCCTGGAAGGAAAGCGCACGTGCATGCCCCCACTCGAGACGAGGCCTGACTCCCCTGGGGAGACTCCAGAAGTACCCAAAGATCCATATCAGCCCCTGAGAGGAATCCTCGGTTCCGGCCCTGACTCCACACAAGGTTTTTGGCCCCGGTATCGGCGGGAGAGGAATCCCGAGAGGCCCCCTAGCAACTCGCATGGGGACTGGCCTCTCCTGAGGCCACCAGGGCGGGTCCCTGAGGTCCCCGTCGTACCTCGAGAACACCTGCCGCAACTCGAGAAAATCCAGGAAGTTCTCCCTTCTAGGCGAGATGAGGCCTATTTCCGATGAGGCGTCTGGAGACTAATGACACCTAACCTCTGGAACGTCGAAAGGGTCTTTCACACCCTTGCTGCAACTCAAGAAGTTCACCGCCATACCCGTCTCCACTCGAGAGGAAGCACGATGGTCCCGCCCACATCCAGAGGAGCCCCGTTTCCCCCTCGTAGCTCGAGATGAGGGATCCTTTCCCTGCTTTCAACGGGAAAGATTTCCCGGCGTTCCCGTCGCATCTCAAGAGGAGGCACTCTCAACAGGAAAGGCGAGAGGAACTCCATGGTCGTACCACCATTCCAAGAGTCCCCCAGATGTCTCAGTCCATTCCAGAGCAACCTCTTTGCCCAGCACTGGCTCATCTTTCACGCCGAGGATCGACTCACACCACGGTGGCACGTGGGACAGCCCTGTGGGAAAGCCTCGAGGGAAAGCCTCGAGGGAAAACCACAGATCCTTTTATCCAGGCCACGGGAAGCGTGACATTGCTGCTACAGCTTGGAAAGAAAGCGCACGTGCATGCCCCCACTCGAGACGTGGCCTGACTCCCCTGGGGAGACTCCAGAAGTACCCAAAGATCCATGTCAGCCCCTGAGAGGAATCCTCGGTTCCGGCTCTGACTCCACACAAGGTTTTTGGCCCCGGTATCGACGGGAGGGGAATCCCGAGAGGCCCCCTAGCAACTCGCATGGGGACTAGCCTCTCCTGAGGCCACCAGGGCGGGTCCCTGAGGTCCCCGTCGTAACTCGAGAACACCTGCCGCAACTCGAGAAAATCCAGGAAGTTCTCCCTTCCAGGCGAGATGAGGCCTATTTCCGATGAGGCGTCTGGAGACTAATGACACCTAACCTCTGGAACTTCGAAAGGGTCTTTCACACCCTTGCTGCAACTCAAGAAGTTCACCGCCATACCCGTCTCAACTCGAGATGAAGCACGATGGTCCCGCCCACATCCAGAGGAGCCCTGTTTCCCCCTCGGAGCTCGAGATGAGATATCCTTTCCCTGCTTTCAACGGGAAAGAATTCCCGGCGTTCCCGTCGCATCTCGAGGAGGCACTCTCAACAGGAAAGGCGAGAGGAACTCCCTGGTCGTACCACCATTCCAAGAGTCCCCCAGATGTCTCAGTCCATTCCAGAGGAACCTCTTTGCCCTGCACTGGCTCATCTTTCACGCCAAGGATCGACTCACACCACGGTGGCACGTGGGACAGCCCTGTGGGACAGCCTCGATGGAAAGCCTCGAGGGAAAACCACAGATCCTTTGATCCACGCGACGGGAAGTGTGACATTGCTGCTACAGCCTGGAAGGAAAGCGCACGTGCATGCCCCCACTCGAGACGAGGCCCGACTCCCCTGGGGAGACTCCAGAAGTACCCAAAGGTCAATGTCAGCCCCTGAGAGGAATCCTCGGTTCCGGCCCTGACTCCAAACAAGGTTTTTGGCCCCGGTATCGATGGGAGAGGAATCCCGAGAGGCCCCCTAGCAACTCGCATGGGAACTGGCCATTCCTGAGGCCACCAGGGCGGGTCCCTGAGGTCCCCGTCGTAACTCGAGAACACCTGCCGCAACTCGAGAAAATCCAGGAAGTTCTCCCTTCCAGGCGAGATGAGGCCTATTTCCGATGAGGCGTCTGGAGACTAATGACAACTAAACTCTGGAACTTCGAAAGGGTCTTTCACACCCTTGCTGCAACTCAAGAAGTTCACCGCCATACCCGTCTCCACTCGAGAGGAAGCACGATGGTCCCGCCCACATCCAGAGGAGCCCCGTTTCCCCCTCGTAGCTCGAGATGAGGGATCCTTTCCCTGCTTTCAACGGGAAAGAATTCCCGGCGTTCCCGTCGCATCTCAAGAGGAGGCACTCTCAACAGGAAAGGCGAGAGGAACTCCATGGTGGTACCACCATTCCAAGAGTCCCCCAGATGTCTCAGTCCATTCCAGAGGAACCTCTTTGCCCTGCACTGGCTCATCTTTCACGCCGAGGATCGACTCACACCACGGTGGAACGTTGGACAGACCTGTGGGAAAGCCTCGAGGGAAAGCCTCGAGGGAAAACCACAGATCCTTTGATCCAGGCCACGGGAAGAGTGACATTGCTGCTACAGCCTGGAAGGAAAGCGCACGTACCTGTCCCCACTCGAGACGAGGCCTGACTCCCCTGGGGAGACTCCAGAAGTACCCAAAGATCCATGTCAGCCCCAGAGAGGAAACCTCGGTTCCGGCCCTGACTCCACACAAGGTTTTTGGACCCGGAATCGACGGGAGAGGAATCCCAGAGTCCCTCTAGCAACTCGCATGGGGATTGGCCTCTCCTGAGGCCACCAGGGCTGGTACCTGAGGTCCCCGTCGTAACTCGAGAACACCTGCCGCAACTCGAGAAAATCCAGGAAGTTCTCCCTTCCAGGCGTGATGAGGCCTATTTCCGATGAGGCGTCTGGAGACTAATGACACCTAACCTCTGGAACTTCGAAAGGGTCTTTCACTCCCTTGCTGCAACTCAAGAAGTTCTCTGCCATACCCGTCTCCACTCGAGAGGAAGCACGATGATCCCGCCCACATCCAGAGGAGCCCCGTTTCCCCCTCGTAGCTCGAGATGAGGGATCCTTTCCCTGCTTTCAACGGGAAAGAATTCCCGGCGTTCCCGCCGCATCTCAAGAGGAGGCACTCTTAACAGGAAAGGCGAGAGGAACTCCATGGTCGTACCAACATTCCAAGAGTCCCCCAGATGTCTCAGTCCATTCCAGAGGAACCTCTTTGCCCTGCACTGGCTCATCTTTCACGCCGAGGATCGACTCACACCACGGTGGCACGTGGGACAGCCCTGTGGGAAAGCCTCGAGGGAAAGCCTTGAGGGAAAACCACAGATCCTTTGATCCACGCGACGGGAAGCGTGACATTGCTGCTACAGCCTGGAAGGAAAGCGCACGTGCATGCCCCCACTCGAGACGAGGCCTGACTCCCCTGGGGAGACTCCAGAAGTACCCAAAGATCCATATCAGCCCCTGAGAGGAATCCTCGGTTCCGGCCCTGACTCCACACAAGGTTTTTGGCCCCGGTATCGGCGGGAGAGGAATCCCGAGAGGCCCCCTAGCAACTCGCATGGGGACTGGCCTCTCCTGAGGCCACCAGGGCGGGTCCCTGAGGTCCCCGTCGTAACTCGAGAACACCTGCCGCAACTCGAGAAAATCCAGGAAGTTCTCCCTTCCAGGCGAGATGAGGCCTATTTCCGATGAGGCGTCTGGAGACTAATGACACCTAACCTCTGGAACTTCGAAAGGGTCTTTCACACCCTTGCTGCAACTCAAGAAGTTCACCGCCATACCCGTCTCCACTCGAGAGGAAGCACGATGGTCCCGCCCACATCCAGAGGAGCCCCGTTTCCCCCTCGTAGCTCGAGATGAGGGATCCTTTCCCTGCTTTCAACGGGAAAGATTTCCCGGCGTTCCCGTCGCATCTCAAGAGGAGGCACTCTCAACAGGAAAGGCGAGAGGAACTCCATGGTCGTACCACCATTCCAAGAGTCCCCCAGATGTCTCAGTCCATTCCAGAGCAACCTCTTTGCCCAGCACTGGCTCATCTTTCACGCCGAGGATCGACTCACACCACGGTGGCACGTGGGACAGCCCTGTGGGAAAGCCTCGAGGGAAAGCCTCGAGGGAAAACCACAGATCCTTTTATCCAGGCCACGGGAAGCGTGACATTGCTGCTACAGCCTGGAAAGAAAGCGCACGTGCATGCCCCCACTCGAGACGAGGCCTGACTCCCCTGGGGAGACTCCAGAAGTACCCAAAGATCCATGTCAGCCCCTGAGAGGAATCCTCGGTTCCGGCTCTGACTCCACACAAGGTTTTTGGCCCCGGTATCGACGGGAGGGGAATCCCGAGAGGCCCCCTAGCAACTCGCATGGGGACTAGCCTCTCCTGAGGCCACCAGGGCGGGTCCCTGAGGTCCCCGTCGTAACTCGAGAACACCTGCCGCAACTCGAGAAAATCCAGGAAGTTTTCCCTTCCAGGCGAGATGAGGCCTATTTCCGATGAGGCGTCTGGAGACTAATGACACCTAACCTCTGGAACTTCGAAAGGGTCTTTCACACCCTTGCTGCAACTCAAGAAGTTCACCGCCATACCCGTCTCAACTCGAGAGGAAGCACGATGGTCCCGCCCACATCCAGAGGAGCCCCGTTTCCCCCTCGGAGCTCGAGATGAGATATCCTTTCCTGCTTTCAACGGGAAAGAATTCCCGGCGTTCCCGTCGCATCTCGAGGAGGCACTCTCAACAGGAAAGGCGAGAGGAACTCCATGGGCGTACCACCATTCCAAGAGTCCCCCAGATGTCTCAGTCCATTCCAGAGGAACCTCTTTGCCCTGCACTGGCTCATCTTTCACGCCAAGGATCGACTCACACCACGGTGGCACGTGGGACAGCCCTGTGGGACAGCCTCGAGGGAAAGCCTCGAGGGAAAACCACAGATCCTTTGATCCACGCGACGGGAAGCGTGACATTGCTGCTACAGCCTGGAAGGAAAGCGCACGTGCATGCCCCCACTCGAGACGAGGCCCGACTCCCCTGGGGAGACTCCAGAAGTACCCAAAGGTCAATGTCAGCCCCTGAGAGGAATCCTCGGTTCTGGCCCTGACTCCACACAAGGTTATTGGCCCCGGTATCGACGGGAGAGGAATCCCGAGAGGCCCCCTAGCAACTCGCATGGGGATTAGCCGTTCCTGAGGCCACCAGGGCGGGTCCCTGAGGTCCCCGTCGTAACTCGAGAACACATGCCGCAACTCGAGAAAATCCAGGAAGTTCTCCCTTCCAGGCGAGATGAGGCCTATTTCCGATGAGGCGTCTGGAGACTAATGACGCCTAACCTCTGGAACTTCGAAAGGGTCTTTCACACCCTTGCTGCAACTCAAGAAGTTCACCGCCATACCCATCTCCACTCGAGAGGAAGCACGATGGTCCCGCCCACATCCCGAGGAGCCCCGTTTCCCCCTCGTAGCTCGAGATGAGGGATCCTTTCCCTGCTTTCAACGGGAAAGAATTCCCGGCGTTCCCGTCGCATCTCAAGAGGAGGCACTCTCAACAGGAAAGGCGAGAGGAACTCCATGGTCGTACCACCATTCCAAGAGTCCCCCAGATGTCTCAGTCCATTCCAGAGGAACCTCTTTGCCCTGCACTGGCTCATCTTTCACGCCAAGGATCGACTCACACCACGGTGGCACGTGGGACAGCCCTGTGGGAGAGCCTCGAGGGAAAGCCTCGAGGGAAAACCACAGATCCTTTGATCCAGGCCACGGGATGCGTGACATTGCTGCTACAGCCTGGAAGGAAAGCGCACGTGCATGCCCCCACTCGAGACGAGGCCTGACTCCCCTGGGGAGACTCCAGAAGTACCCAAAGATCCATGTCAGCCCCTGAGAGGAATCCTCGGTTCCGGCCCTGACTCCACACAAGGTTTTTGGCCCCGGTATCGATGGGAGAGGAATCCCGAGAGGCCCCCTAGCAACTCGCATGGGGACTGGCCTCTCCTGAGGCCACCAGGGCGGGTCCCTGAGGTCCCCGTCGTAACTCGAGAACACCTGCCGCAACTCGAGAAAATCCAGGAAGTTCTCCCTTCCAGGCGAGATGAGGCCTATTTCCGATGAGGCGTCTGGAGACTAATGACACCTAACCTCTGGAACTTCGAAAGGGTCTTTCACACCCTTGCTGCAACTCAAGAAGTTCACCGCCATACCCGTCTCCACTCGAGAGGAAGCACGATGGTCCCGCCCACATCCAGAGGAGCCCCGTTTCCCCCTCGTAGCTCGAGATGAGGGATCCTTTCCCTGCTTTCAACGGGAAAGAATTCCCGGCGTTCCCGTCGCATGTCAAGAGGAGGCACTCTCAACAGGAAAGGCGAGAGGAACTCCATGGTCATACCACCATTCCAAGAGTCCCCCAGATGTCTCAGTCCATTCCAGAGGAACCTCTTTGCCCTGCACTGGCTCATCTTTCACGCCGAGGATCGACTCACACCACGGTGGCACGTGGGACAGCCCTGTGGGAAATCCTCGAGGGAAAGCCTCGAGGAAAAACCACAGATCCTTTGATCCACGAGACGGGAAGCGTGACATTGCTGCTACAGCCTGGAAGGAAAGTGCACGTGCATGCCCCCACTCGAGACGAGGCCTGACTCCCCTGGGGAGACTCCAGAAGTACCCAAAGATCCATGTCAGCCCCTGAGAGGAATCCTCGGTTCCGGCCCTGACTCCACACAAGGTTTTTGGCCCCGGTATCGATGGGAGAGGAATCCCGAGAGGCCCCCTAGCAACTCGCATGGGGACTGGCCTCTCCTGAGGCCACCAGGGCGGGTCCCTGAGGTCCCCGTCGTAACTCGAGAACACCTGCCGCAACTCGAGAAAACCCAGGAAGTTCTCCCTTCCAGGCGAGATGAGGCCTATTTCCGATGAGGCGTCTGGAGACTAATGACACCTAACCTCTGGAACTTCGAAAGGGTCTTTCACACCCTTGCTGCAACTCAAGAAGTTCACCGCCATACCCGTCTCCACTCGAGAGGAAGCACGATGGTCCCGCCCACATCCAGAGGAGCCCCGTTTCCCCCTCGTAGCTCGAGATGAGGGATCCTTTCCCTGCTTTCAACGGGAAAGAATTCCCGGCGTTCCCGTCGCATCTCAAGAGGAGGCACTCTCAACAGGAAAGGCGAGAGGAACACCATGGTCGTACCACCATTCCAAGAGTCCCCCACATGTCTCAGTCCATTACAGAGCAACCTCTTTGCCCTGCACTGGCTCATCTTTCACGCCGAGGATCGACTCACACCACGGTGGCACGTGGGACAGCCCTGTGGGAAAACCTCGAGGGAAAGCCTCGAGGGAAAACCACAGATCCTTTGATCCAGGCCACGGGAAGCATGACATTGCTGCTACAGCCTGGAAGGAAAGCGCACGTGCATGCCCCCACTCGAGACGAGGCCTGACTCCCCTGGGGAGACTCCAGAAGTATCCAAAGATCCATGTCAGCCCCTGAGAGGAATCCTCGGTTCCGGCCCTGACTCCACACAAGGTTTTTGGCCCCGGTATCGACGGGAGAGGAATCCCGAGAGGCCCCCTAGCACCTCGCATGGGGACTGGCCTCTCCTGAGGCCACCAGGGCGGGTCCCTGAGGTCCCCGTCGTAACTCGAGAACACCTGCCGCAACTCGAGAAAATCCAGGAAGTTCTCCCTTCCAGGCGAGATGAGGCCTATTTCCGATGAGGCGTCTGGAGACTAATGACACCTAACCTCTGGAACTTCGAAAGGGTCTTTCACACCCTTGCTGCAACTCAAGAAGTTCACCGCCATACCCGTCTCCACTCGAGAGGAAGCACGATGGTCCCGCCCACATCCAGAGGAGCCCCGTTTCCCCCTCGTAGCTCGAGATGAGGGATCCTTTCCCTGCTTTCAACGGGAAAGAATTCCCGGCGTTCCCGTCGCATCTCAAGAGGAGGCACTCTCAACAGGAAAGGCGAGAGGAACTCCATGGTCATACCACCATTCCAAGAGTCCCCCAGATGTCTCAGTCCATTCCAGAGGAACCTCTTTGCCCTGCACTGGCTCATCTTTCACGCCGAGGATCGACTCACACCACGGTGGCACGTGGGACAGCCCTGTGGGAAATCCTAGAGGGAAACCCTCGAGGAAAAACCACAGATCCTTTGATCCACGAGACGGGAAGCGTGACATTCCTGCTACAGCCTGGAAGGAAAGCGCACGTGCATGCCCCCACTCGAGACGAGGCGTGACTCCCCTGGGGAGACTCCAGAAGTACCCAAAGATCCATGTCAGCACCTGAGAGGAATCCTCGGTTCCGGCCCTGACTCCACACAAGGTTTTTGGCACCGGTATCGACGGGAGAGGAATCCCGAGAGGCCCCCTAGCAACTCGCATGGGGACTGGCCTCTCCTGAGGCCACCAGGGCGGGTCCCTGAGGTCCCCGTCGTAACTCGAGAACACCTGCCGCAACTCGAGAAAATCCAGGAAGTTCTCCCTTCCAGGCGAGATGAGGCCTATTTCCGATGAGGCGTCTGGAGACTAATGACACCTAACCTCTGGAACTTCGAAAGGGTCTTTCACACCCTTGCTGCAACTCAAGAAGTTCACCGCCATACCCATCTCCACTCGAGAGGAAGCACGATGGTCCCGCCCACATCCAGAGGAGCCCCGTTTCCCCCTCGTAGCTCGAGATGAGGGATCCTTTCACTGCTTTCAACGGGAAAGAATTCCCGGCGTTCCCGTCGCATCTCAAGAGGAGGCACTCTCAACAGGAAAGGCGAGAGGAAATCCATGGTCGTACCATCATTCAAAGAGTCCCCCAGATGTCTCAGTCCATTCCAGAACAACCTCTTTGCCATGCACTGGCTCATCTTTCACGCCGAGGATCGACTCACACCACGGTGGCACGTGGGACAGCCCTGTGGGAAAGCCTCGAGGGAAAGCCTCGAGGGAAAACCACAGATCCTTTGATCCAGGCCACGGGAAGCGTGACATTGCTGCTACAGCCTGGAAGGAAAGCGCACGTGCATGCCCCCACTCGAGACGAGGCCTGACTCCCCTGGGGAGACTCCAGAAGTACCCAAAGATCCATGTCAGCCCCTGAGAGGAATCCTCGGTTCCGGCCCTGACTCCACACAAGGTTTTTGGCCCCGGTATCGACGGGAGGGGAATCCCGAGAGGCCCCCTAGCAACTCGCATGGGGACTGGCCTCTCCTGAGGCCACCAGGGCGGGTCCCTGAGGTCCCCGTCGTAATTCGAGAACACCTGCTGCAACTCGAGAAAATCCATGAAGTTCTCCCTTCCAGGCGAGATGAGGCCTATTTCCGATGAGGCGTCTGGAGACTAATGACACCTAACCTCTGGAACTTCGAAAGGGTCTTTCACACCCTTGCTGCAACTCAAGAAGTTCACCGCCATGCCCGTCTCCACTCGAGAGGAAGCACGATGGTCCCGCCCACATCCAGAGGAGCCCCGTTTCCCCCTCGTAGCTCGAGTTGAGGGATCCTTTCCCTGCTTTCAACGGGAAAGAATTCCCGGCGTTCCCGTCGCATCTCAAGAGGAGGCACTCTCAACAGGAAAGGCGAGAGGAACTCCATGGTCATACCACCATTCCAAGAGTCCCCCAGATGTCTCAGTCCATTCCAGAGGAACCTCTTTGCCCTGCACTGGCTCATCTTTCACGCCGAGGATCGACTCACACCACGGTGGCACGTGGGACAGCCCTGTGGGAAAACCTCGAGGGAAAGCCTCGAGGGAAAACCACAGATCCTTTGATCCACGCGACGGGAAGCGTGACATTGCTGCTACAGCCTGGAAGGAAAGCGCACGTGCATGCCCCCACTCGAGACGAGGCCTGACTCCCCTGGGGAGACTCCAGAAGTACCCAAAGATCCATGTCAGCCCCTGAGAGGAATCCTCGGTTCCGGCCCTGAATACACACAAGGTTTTTGGCCCCGGTATCGACGGGAGAGGAATCCCCAGAGGCCCCCTAGCAACTCGCATGGGGACTGGCCTCTCCTGAGGCCACCAGGGCGGGTCCCTGAGGTCCCCGTCGTAACTCGAGAACACCTGCCGCAACTCGAGAAAATCCAGGAAGTTCTCCCTTCCAGGCGAGATGAGGCCTATTTCCGATGAGGCGTCTGGAGACTAATGACACCTAACCTCTGGAACTTCGAAAGGGTCTTTCACACCCTTGCTGCAACTCAAGAAGTTCACCGCCATACCCGTCTCCACTCGAGAGGAAGCACGATGGTCCCGCCCACATCCAGAGGAGCCCCGTTTCCCCCTCGTAGCTCGAGATGAGGGATCCTTTCCCTGCTTTCAACGGGAAAGAATTCCCGGCGTTCCCGTCGCATCTCAAGAGGAGGCACTCTCAACAGGAAAGGCGAGAGGAACTCCATGGTCGTACCACCATTCTAAGAGTCCCCCAGATGTCTCAGTCCATTCCAGAGCAACCTCTTTGCCCTGCACTGGCTCATCTTTCACGCCGAGGATCGACTCACACCACGGTGGCACGTGGGACAGCCCTGTGGGAAAGCCTCGAGGGAAAGCCTCGAGGGAAAACCACAGATCCTTTGATCCAGGCCACGGGAAGCGTGACATTGCTGCTACAGCCTGGAAGGAAAGCGCACGTGCATGCCCCCACTCGAGACGAGGCCTGACTCCCCTGGGGAGACTCCAGAAGTACCCAAAGATCCATGTCAGCCCCTGAGAGGAATCCTCGGTTCCGGCCCTGACTCCACACAAGGTTTTTGGCCCCGGTATCGACGGGAGGGGAATCCCGAGAGGCCCCCTAGCAACTCGCATGGGGACTGGCCTCTCCTGAGGCCACCAGGGCGGGTCCCTGAGGTCCCCGTCGTAACTCGAGAACACCTGCCGCAACTCGAGAAAATCCAGGAAGTTCTCCCTTCCAGGCGAGATGAGGCCTATTTCCAATGAGGCGTCTGGAGACTAATGACACCTAACCTCTGGAACTTCGAAAGGGTCTTTCACACCCTTGCTGCAACTCAAGAAGTTCACCGCCATACCCGTCTCCACTCGAGAGGAAGCACGATGGTCCCGCCCACATCCAGAGGAGCCCCGTTTCCCCCTCGTAGCTCGAGATGAGGGATCCTTTCCCTGCTTTCAACGGGAAAGAATTCCCGGCGTTCCCGTCGCATCTCAAGAGGAGGCACTCTCAAAAGGAAAGGCGAGAGGAACTCCATGGTCATACCACCATTCCAAGAGTCCCCCAGATGTCTCAGTCCATTCCAGAGCAACCTCTTTGCCCTGCACTGGCTCATCTTTCACGCCGAGGATCGACTCACACCACGGTGGCACGTGGGACAGCCCTGTGGGAAATCCTAGAGGGAAAGCCTCGAGGAAAAACCACAGATCCTTTGATCCACGAGACGGGAAGCGTGACATTCCTGCTACAGCCTGGAAGGAAAGCGCACGTGCATGCCCCCAGTCGACACGAGCCCTGACTCCCCTGGGGAGACTCCAGAAGTACCCAAAGATCCATGTCAGCCCCTGAGAGGAATCCTCGGTTCCGGCCCTGAATCCACACAAGGTTTTTGGCCCCGGTATCGACGGGAGAGGAATCCCCAGAGGCCCCCTAGCAACTCGCATGGGGACTGGCCTCTCCTGAGGCCACCAGGGCGGGTCCCTGAGGTCCCCGTCGTAACTCGAGAACACCTGCCGCAACTCGAGAAAATCCAGGAAGTTCTCCCTTCCAGGCGAGATGAGGCCTATTTCCGATGAGGCGTCTGGAGACTAATGACACCTAACCTCTGGAACTTCGAAAGGGTCTTTCACACCCTTGCTGCAACTCAAGAAGTTCACCGCCATACCCGTCTCCACTCGAGAGGAAGCACGATGGTCCCGCCCACATCCAGAGGAGCCCCGTTTCCCCCTCGTAGTTCGAGATGAGGGATCCTTTCCCTGCTTTCAACGGGAAAGAATTCCCCGCGTTCCCGTCGCATCTCAAGAGGAGGCACTCTCAACAGGAAAGGCGAGAGGAACTCCATGGTCGTACCACCATTCTAAGAGTCCCCCAGATGTCTCAGTCCATTCCAGAGCAACCTCTTTGCCCTGCACTGGCTCATCTTTCACGCCGAGGATCGACTCACACCACGGTGGCACGTGGGACAGCCCTGTGGGAAAGCCTCGAGGGAAAGCCTCGAGGGAAAACCACAGATCCTTTGATCCAGGCCACGGGAAGCGTGACATTGCTGCTACAGCCTGGAAGGAAAGCGCACGTGCATGCCCCCACTCGAGACGAGGCCTGACTCCCCTGGGGAGACTCCAGAAGTACCCAAAGATCCATGTCAGCCCCTGAGAGGAATCCTCGGTTCCGGCCCTGACTCCACACAAGGTTTTTGGCCCCGGTATCGACGGGAGGGGAATCCCGAGAGGCCCCCTAGCAACTCGCATGGGGACTGGCCTCTCCTGAGGCCACCAGGGCGGGTCCCTGAGGTCCCCGTCGTAACTCGAGAACACCTGCCGCAACTCGAGAAAATCCAGGAAGTTCTCCCTTCCAGGCGAGATGAGGCCTATTTCCAATGAGGCGTCTGGAGACTAATGACACCTAACCTCTGGAACTTCGAAAGGGTCTTTCACACCCTTGCTGCAACTCAAGAAGTTCACCGCCATACCCGTCTCCACTCGAGAGGAAGCACGATGGTCCCGCCCACATCCAGAGGAGCCCCGTTTCCCCCTCGTAGCTCGAGATGAGGGATCCTTTCCCTGCTTTCAACGGGAAAGAATTCCCGGCGTTCCCGTCGCATCTCAAGAGGAGGCACTCTCAAAAGGAAAGGCGAGAGGAACTCCATGGTCATACCACCATTCCAAGAGTCCCCCAGATGTCTCAGTCCATTCCAGAGCAACCTCTTTGCCTTGCACTGGCTCATCTTTCACGCCGAGGATCGACTCACACCACGGTGGCACGTGGGACAGCCCTGTGGGAAAACCTCGAGGGAAAGCCTCGAGGGAAAACCACAGATCCTTTGATCCACGCGACGGGAAGCGTGACATTCCTGCTACAGCCTGGAAGGAAAGCGCACGTGCATGCCCCCACTCGAGACGAGGCCTGACTCCCCTGGGGAGACTCCAGAAGTACCCAAAGATCCATGTCAGCGCCTGAGAGGAATCCTCGGTTCCGGCCCTGAATCCACACAAGGTTTTTGGCCCCGGTATCGACGGGAGAGGAATCCCCAGAGGCCCCCTAGCAACTCGCATGGGGACTGGCCTCTCCTGAGGCCACCAGGGCGGGTCCCTGAGGTCCCCGTCGTAACTCGAGAACACCTGCCGCAACTCGAGAAAATCCAGGAAGTTCTCCCTTCCAGGCGAGATGAGGCCTATTTCCGATGAGGCGTCTGGAGACTAATGACACCTAACCTCTGGAACTTCGAAAGGGTCTTTCACACCCTTGCTGCAACTCAAGAAGTTCACCGCCATACCCGTCTCCACTCGAGAGGAAGCACGATGGTCCCGCCCACATCCAGAGGAGCCCCGTTTCCCCCTCGTAGCTCGAGATGAGGGATCCTTTCCCTGCTTTCAACGGGAAAGAATTCCCGGCATTCCCATCGCATCTCAAGAGGAGGCACTCTCAACAGGAAAGGCGAGAGGAACTCCATGGTCATACCACCATTCCAAGAGTCCCCCAGATGTCTCAGTCCATTCCAGAGCAACCTCTTTGCCCTGCACTGGCTCATCTTTCACGCCGAGGATCGACTCACACCACGGTGGCACGTGGGACAGCCCTGTGGGAAAGCCTCGAGGGAAAGCCTCGAGGGAAAACCACAGATCCTTTGATCCACGAGACGGGAAGCGTGACATTCCTGCTACAGCCTGGAAGGAAAGCGCACGTGCATGCCCCCACTCGAGACGAGCCCTGACTCCCCTGGGGAGACTCCAGAAGTACCCAAAGATCCATGTCAGCCCCTGAGAGGAATCCTCGGTTCCGGCCCTGAATCCACACAAGGTTTTTGGCCCCGGTATCGACGGGAGAGGAATCCCCAGAGGCCCCCTAGCAACTCGCATGGGGACTGGCCTCTCCTGAGGCCACCAGGGCGGGTCCCTGAGGTCCCCGTCGTAACTCGAGAACACCTGCTGCAACTCGAGAAAATCCATGAAGTTCTCCCTTCCAGGCGAGATGAGGCCTATTTCCGATGAGGCGTCTGGAGACTAATGACACCTAACCTCTGGAACTTCGAAAGGGTCTTTCACACCCTTGCTGCAACTCAAGAAGTTCACCGCCATACCCGTCTCCACTCGAGAGGAAGCACGATGGTCCCGCCCACATCCAGAGGAGCCCCGTTTCCCCCTCGTAGCTCGAGATGAGGGATCCTTTCCCTGCTTTCAACGGGAAAGAATTCCCGGCGTTCCCGTCGCATCTCAAGAGGAGACACTCTAAACAGGAAAGGCGAGAGGAACTCCATGGTCGTACCACCATTCTAAGAGTCCCCCAGATGTCTCAGTCCATTCCAGAGCAACCTCTTTGCCCTGCACTGGCTCATCTTTCACGCCGAGGATCGACTCACACCACGGTGGCACGTGGGACAGCCCTGTGGGAAAGCCTCGAGGGAAAGCCGCCAGGGAAAACCACAGATCCTTTGATCCAGGCCACGGGAAGCGTGACATTGCTGCTACAGCCTGGAAGGAAAGCGCACATGCATGCCCCCACTCGAGACGAGGCCTGACTCCCCTGGGGAGACTCCAGAAGTACCCAAAGATCCATGTCAGCCCCTGAGAGGAATCCTCGGTTCCGACCCTGACTCAACACAAGGTTTTTGGCCCCGGTATCGACGGGAGGGGAATCCCGAGAGGACCCCTAGCAACTCGCATGGGGACTGGCCTTTCCTGAGGCCACCAGGGCGGGTCCCTGAGGTCCCCGTCGTAATTCGAGAACACCTGCCGCAACTCGAGAAAATCCAGGAAGTTCTCCCTTCCAGGCGAGATGAGGCCTATTTCCGATGAGGCGTCTGGAGGCTAATGACACCTAACCTCTGGAACTTCGAAAGGATCTTTCACACCCTTGCTGCAACTCAAGAAGTTCACAGCCATACCCGTGTCCACTCGAGAGGAAGCACGATAGTCCCGCCCACATCCAGAGGAGCCCCGTTTCCCCCTCGTAGCTCGAGATGAGGGATCCTTTCCCTGCTTTCAACGGGAAAGAATTCCCGGCGTTCCCGTCGCATCTCAAGAGGAGGCACTCTCAACAGGAAAGGCGAGAGGAACTCCATGGTCGTACCACCATTCCAAGAGTCCCCCAGATGTCTCAGTCCATTCCTGAGGAACCTCTTTGCCCTGCACTGGCTCATCTTTCACGCCGAGGATCGACTCACACCAGGGTGGCACGTGGGACAGCCCTGTGGGAAAGCCTCGAGGGAAAGCCTCGAGGGAAAACCACAGATCCTTTGATCCAGGCCACGGGAAGCGTGACATTGCTGCTACAGCCTGGAAGGAAAGCGCACGTGCATGCCCCCACTCGAGACGAGGCCTGACTCCCCTGGGGAGACTCCATAAGTATCCAAAGATCCATGTCAGCCCCTGAGAGGAATCCTCGGTTCCGGCCCTGACTCCACACAAGGTTTTTGGCCCCGGTATCGACGGGAGAGGAATCCCGAGAGGCCCCCTAGCAACTCGCATGGGGACTGGCCTCTCCTGAGGCCACCAGGGCGGGTCCCTGAGGTCCCCGTCGTAACTCGAGAACACCTGCCGCAACTCGAGAAAATCCAGGAAGCTCTCCCTTCCAGGCGAGATGAGGCCTATTTCCGATGAGGCGTCTGGAGACTAATGACACCTAACCTCTGGAACTTCGAAAGGGTCTTTCACACCCTTGCTGCAACTCAAGAAGTTCACCGCCATACCCGTCTCCACTCGAGAGGAAGCACGATGGTCCCGCCCACATCCAGAGGAGCCCCGTTTCCCCCTCGTAGCTCAAGATGAGGGATCATTTCCCTGCTTTCAACGGGAATGAATTCCCGGCGTTCCCGTCGCATCTCAAGAGGAGGCACTCTCAACAGGAAAGGCGAGAGGAACTCCATGGTCGTACCACCATTCCAAGAGTCCCCCAGATGTCTCACTCCATTCCAGAGGAACCTCTTTGCCCTGCACTGGCTCATCTTTCACGCCGAGGATCGACTCACACCACGGTGGCACGTGGGACAGCCCTGTGGGAAAGCCTCGAGGGAAAGCCTCGAGGGAAAACCACAGATCATTTGATCCACGCGGAGGTAAGCGTGACATTGCTGCTACAGCCTGGAAGAAAAGCGCTCGTGCATGCCCCCACTCGAAACGAGGCCTGACTCCAGTGGGGAGACTCCAGAAGTACCCAAAGATCCATGTCAGACCCTGAGAGGAATCCTCGGTTCTGGCCCTGACTCCAAACAAGGTTTTTGGCCCCGGTATCAACAGGAGTGGAATACTGAGAGGCCCCCTAGCAACTCGCATGGGGAATGGCCTCTCCTGAGGCCACCAGGGCGGGTCCCTGAGGTCCCCGTCGTAACTCGAGAACACCTGCCGCAACTCCAGAAAATCCAGGAAGTTCTCCCTTCCAGGCGAGATGAGGCCTATTTCCGATGAGGCGTCTGGAGACTAATGAAACCTAACCTCTGGAACTTTGAAAGGGTCTTTCACACCCTTGCTGCTACTCAAGAAGTTCTCCGCCATACCCGTCTCCACTCGAGAGGAAGCACGATGGTCCCGCCCACATCCAGAGGAGCCCCGTTTCCCCCTCGTAGCTCGAGATGAGGGATCCTTTCCCTGCTTTCAACGGGAAAGAATTCCCGGCGTTCCCGTCGCATCTCAAGAGGAGGCACTCTCAACAGGAAAGGCGAGAGGAAATCCATGGTCGTACCACCATTCCAAGAGTCCCCCAGATGTCTCAGTCCATTCCAGAGCAACCTCTTTGCCCTGCACTGGCTCATCTTTCACGCCGAGAATCGACTCACACCACGGTGGCACGTGGGACAGCCCTGTGGGAAAGCCTCGACGGAAAGCCTAGAGGGAAAACCACAGATCCTTTGATCCACGCGACGGGAAGCGTGACATTGCTGCTACAGCCTGGAAGTAAAGCGCACGTGCATGCCCCCACTCGAGACGAGTCCTGACTCCCCTAGGGAGACTCCAGAAGTACCCAAAGATCCATGTCACCCCTGAGAGGAAACCTCGTTTACGGCCCTGACTCCACACAAGGTTTTTGGCCCCGGTATCGACGGGAGAGGAATCCTGAGAGGCCCCCTATCAACTCGCATGGGGACTGGCCTTTCCTGAGGCCACCATGGCGGGTCCCTGAGGTCCCCGTCGTAACTCGAGAACACCTGCCGCAACTCGAGAAAATCCAGGAAGTTCTCCCTTCCAGGCGAGATGAGGCCTATTTCCGATGAGGCGTCTGGAGGCTAATGACACCTAACCTCTGGAACTTCGAAAGGATCTTTCACACCCTTGCTGCAACTCAAGAAGTTCACAGCCATACCCGTGTCCACTCGAGAGGAAGCACGATAGTCCCGCCCACATCCAGAGGAGCCCCGTTTCCCCCTCGTAGCTCGAGATGAGGGATCCTTTCCCTGCTTTCAACGGGAAAGAATTCCCGGCGTTCCCGTCGCATCTCAAGAGGAGGCACTCTCAACAGGAAAGGCGAGAGGAACTCCATGGTCGTACCACCATTCCAAGAGTCCCCCAGATGTCTCAGTCCATTCCTGAGGAACCTCTTTGCCCTGCACTGGCTCATCTTTCACGCCGAGGATCGACTCACACCAGGGTGGCACGTGGGACAGCCCTGTGGGAAAGCCTCGAGGGAAAGCCTCGAGGGAAAACCACAGATCCTTTGATCCAGGCCACGGGAAGCGTGACATTGCTGCTACAGCCTGGAAGGAAAGCGCACGTGCATGCCCCCACTCGAGACGAGGCCTGACTCCCCTGGGGAGACTCCATAAGTATCCAAAGATCCATGTCAGCCCCTGAGAGGAATCCTCGGTTCCGGCCCTGACTCCACACAAGGTTTTTGGCCCCGGTATCGACGGGAGAGGAATCCCGAGAGGCCCCCTAGCAACTCGCATGGGGACTGGCCTCTCCTGAGGCCACCAGGGCGGGTCCCTGAGGTCCCCGTCGTAACTCGAGAACACCTGCCGCAACTCGAGAAAATCCAGGAAGCTCTCCCTTCCAGGCGAGATGAGGCCTATTTCCGATGAGGCGTCTGGAGACTAATGACACCTAACCTCTGGAACTTCGAAAGGGTCTTTCACACCCTTGCTGCAACTCAAGAAGTTCACCGCCATACCCGTCTCCACTCGAGAGGAAGCACGATGGTCCCGCCCACATCCAGAGGAGCCCCGTTTCCCCCTCGTAGCTCAAGATGAGGGATCATTTCCCTGCTTTCAACGGGAATGAATTCCCGGCGTTCCCGTCGCATCTCAAGAGGAGGCACTCTCAACAGGAAAGGCGAGAGGAACTCCATGGTCGTACCACCATTCCAAGAGTCCCCCAGATGTCTCACTCCATTCCAGAGGAACCTCTTTGCCCTGCACTGGCTCATCTTTCACGCCGAGGATCGACTCACACCACGGTGGCACGTGGGACAGCCCTGTGGGAAAGCCTCGAGGGAAAGCCTCGAGGGAAAACCACAGATCATTTGATCCACGCGGAGGTAAGCGTGACATTGCTGCTACAGCCTGGAAGAAAAGCGCTCGTGCATGCCCCCACTCGAAACGAGGCCTGACTCCAGTGGGGAGACTCCAGAAGTACCCAAAGATCCATGTCAGACCCTGAGAGGAATCCTCGGTTCTGGCCCTGACTCCAAACAAGGTTTTTGGCCCCGGTATCAACAGGAGTGGAATACTGAGAGGCCCCCTAGCAACTCGCATGGGGAATGGCCTCTCCTGAGGCCACCAGGGCGGGTCCCTGAGGTCCCCGTCGTAACTCGAGAACACCTGCCGCAACTCCAGAAAATCCAGGAAGTTCTCCCTTCCAGGCGAGATGAGGCCTATTTCCGATGAGGCGTCTGGAGACTAATGAAACCTAACCTCTGGAACTTTGAAAGGGTCTTTCACACCCTTGCTGCTACTCAAGAAGTTCTCCGCCATACCCGTCTCCACTCGAGAGGAAGCACGATGGTCCCGCCCACATCCAGAGGAGCCCCGTTTCCCCCTCGTAGCTCGAGATGAGGGATCCTTTCCCTGCTTTCAACGGGAAAGAATTCCCGGCGTTCCCGTCGCATCTCAAGAGGAGGCACTCTCAACAGGAAAGGCGAGAGGAAATCCATGGTCGTACCACCATTCCAAGAGTCCCCCAGATGTCTCAGTCCATTCCAGAGCAACCTCTTTGCCCTGCACTGGCTCATCTTTCACGCCGAGAATCGACTCACACCACGGTGGCACGTGGGACAGCCCTGTGGGAAAGCCTCGACGGAAAGCCTAGAGGGAAAACCACAGATCCTTTGATCCACGCGACGGGAAGCGTGACATTGCTGCTACAGCCTGGAAGTAAAGCGCACATGCATGCCCCCACTCGAGACGAGTCCTGACTCCCCTAGGGAGACTCCAGAAGTACCCAAAGATCCATGTCACCCCTGAGAGGAAACCTCGTTTACGGCCCTGACTCCACACAAGGTTTTTGGCCCCGGTATCGACGGGAGAGGAATCCTGAGAGGCCCCCTATCAACTCGCATGGGGACTGGCCTTTCCTGAGGCCACCATGGCGGGTCCCTGAGGTCCCCGTCGTAACTCCAGAACACCTGCCGCAACTCGAGAAAATCCAGGAAGTTCTCCCTTCCAGCCGAGATGAGGCCTATTTCCGATGAGGCGTCTGGAGACTAATGACACCTAACCTCTGGAACTTCGAAAGGGTCTTTCACACCCTTGCTGCTACTCAAGAAGTTCACCGCCATACCCGTCTCCACTCGAGAGGAAGCACGATGGTCCCGCCCACATCCAGAGGAGCCCCGTTTCCCCCACGTAGCTCGAGATGAGGGAACCTTTCCCTGCTTTCAACGGGAAAGAATTCCCGGCGTTCCCGTCGCATCTCAAGAGGAGGCACTCTCAACAGGAAAGGCGAGAGGAACTCCATGGTCGTACCACCATTCCAAGAGTCCCCCAGATGTCTCAGTCCATTCGAGAGGAAGATCTTTGCCCTGTACTGGCTCATCTTTCACGCCGAGGATCGACTCACACGACGGTGGCACGTGGGACAGCCCTGTGGGAAAGCCTCGAGGGAAAGCCTCGAGGGAAAACCACAGATCCTTTGATCCACGCGACGGGAAGCGAGACATTGCTGCTACAGCCTGGAAGTAAAGCGCACGTGCATGCCCCCACTCGAGACGAGTCCTGACTCCCCTAGGGAGACTCCAGAAGTACCCAAAGATCCATGTCACCCCTGAGAGGAAACCTCGTTTCCGGCCCTGACTCCACACAAGGTTTTTGGCCCCGGTATCGACGGGAGAGGAATCCTGAGAGGCCCCCTAGCAACTCGCATGGGGACTGGCCTTTCCTGAGGCCACCATGGCGGGTCCCTGAGGTCCCCGTCGTAACTCGAGAACACCTGCCGCAACTCGAGAAAATCCAGGAAGTTCTCCCTTCAAGCCGAGATGAGGCCTATTTCCGATGAGGCGTCTGGAGACTAATGACACCTAACCTCTGGAACTTCGAAAGGGTCTTTCACACCCTTGCTGCTACTCAAGAAGTTCACCGCCATAACCGTCTCCACTCGAGAGGAAGCACGATGGTCCCGCCCACATCCAGAGGAGCCCCGTTTCCCCCTCGTAGCTCGAGATGAGGGATCCTTTCCCTGCTTTCAACGGGAAAGAATTCCCGGCGTTCCCGTCGCATCTGAAGAGGAGGCACTCTCAACAGGAAAGGCGAGAGGAACTCCATGGTCGTACCACCATTCCAAGAGTCCCCCAGATGTCTCAGTCCATTCCAGAGGAACTTCGTTGCCCTGCACTGGCTCATCTTTCACGCCGAGGATCGACTCACACCACTGTGGCACGTGGGACAGCCCTGTGGCAAAGCCTCGAGGGAAAGCCTCGAGGGAAAACCACAGATCCTTTGATCCACGCGGCGGGAAGCGTGACATTGCTGCTACAGCCTGGAAGGAAAGCGCACGTGCATGCCCCCACTCGAGACGAGGCCTGACTCCCCTGGGGAGACTCCAGAAATACCCAAAGTTCCATGTCACCCCTGAGAGGAAACCTCAGTTCCGGCCCTGACTCCACACAAGGTTTTTGGCCCCGGTATCGACGGGAGAGGAATCCTGAGAGGCCCCCTAGCAACTCGCATGGGGACTGGCCTTTCCTGAGGCCACCAGGGCGGGTCCCTGAGGTCCCCGTCGTAACTCCAGAACACCTGCCGCAACTCGAGAAAATCCAGGAAGTTCTCCCTTCCAGGCGAGATGAGGCCTATTTCCAATGAGGCGTCTGGAGACTAATGACACCTAACCTCTGGAACTTCGAAAGGGTCTTTCACACCCTTGCTGCAACTCAAGAAGTTCACCGCCATACCCGTCTCCACTCGAGAGGAAGCACGATGGTCCCGCCCATATCCAGAGGAGCCCCGTTTCCCCCTCGTAGCTCGAGATGAGGGATCCTTTCCCTGCTTTCAACGGGAAAGAATTCCCGGCGTTCCCGTCGCATCTCAAGAGGAGGCACTCTCAACAGGAAAGGCGAGAGGAACTCCATGGTCGTACCACCATTCCAAGAGTCCCCCAGATGTCTCAGTCCATTCCAGAGGAACCTCTTTGCCCTGCACTGGCTCATCATTCACGCCGAGGATCGACTCACACCACGGTGGCACGTGGGACAGCCCTGTGGCAAAGCCTCGAGGGAAAGCCTCGAGGGAAAACCACAGATCCTTTGATCCACGCAACGGGAAGCGTGACATTGCTGCTACAGCCTGGAAGAAAAGCGCTCGTGCATGCCCCCACTCGAAACGAGGCCTGACTCCAGTGGGGAGACTCCAGAAGTACCCAAAGATCCATGTCAGCCCCTGAGAGGAATCCTCGGTTCGGGCCCTGACTCCACACAAGGTTATTGGCCCCGGTATCGACGGGAGAAGAATCCCGAGAGGCCCCCTAGCAACTCGCATGGGGACTGGCCTCTCCTGAGGCCACCAGGGCGGGTCCCTGAGGTCCCCGTCGTAACTCGAGAACACCTGCCGCAACTCGAGAAAATCCAGGAAGTTCTCCCTTCCAGGTCAGATGAGGCCTATTTCCAATGAGGCGTCTGGAGACTAATGACACCTAACCTCTGGAACTTCGAAAGGGTCATTCACACCCTTGCTGCTACTCAAGAAGTTCACCACCATACCCGTCTCCACTCGAGAGGAAGCACGATGGTCCCGCCCACATCCAGAGGAGCCCCGTTTCCCCCTCGTAGCTCGAGATGAGGGATCCTTTCCCTGCTTTCAACGGGAAAGAATTCCCGGCGTTCCCGTCGCATCTCAAGAGGAGGCACTCTCAACAGGAAAGGCGAGAGGAACTCCATGGTCGTACCACCATTCCAAGAGTCCCCCAGATGTCTCAGTCCATTCGAGAGGAAGCTCTTTGCCCTGCACTGGCTCATCTTTTACGCCGAGGATCGACTCACACCACGGTGGCACGTGGGACAGCCCTGTGGGAAAGCCTCGACGGAAAGCCTCGAGGGAAAACCACAGATCCTTTGATCCACGCGACGGGAATCGTGACATTGCTGCTTCAGCCTGGAGGGAAAGCGCACGTGCATGACCCCACTCGAGACGAGGCCTGACTCCCCTGGGGAGACTCCAGAAGTACCCAAAGATCCATGTCAGCCCCTGAGAGGAATTCTCGTTTCCGGCCCTGACTCCACACAAGGATTTGGCCCGGGTATCGACGGGAGAGAAATCCCGAGAGGCCCCCTAGCAACTCGCTTGGGGACTGGCCTCTCCTGAGGCCACCAGGGCGGGTCCCTGAGGTCCCCATCGTAACTCGAGATCACCTGCCGCAACTCGAGAAAATCCAGGAAGTTCTCCCTTCCAGGCGAGATGAGGCCTATTTCCGATGAGGCGTCTAGAGACTAATGACACCTAAACTATGGAACTTCGAAAGGGTCTTTCACACCCTTGCTGCAACTCAAGTAGTTCACCGCCATACCCGTATCCACTCGAGAGGAAGCACGATGGTCCCGCCCACATCCAGAGGAGCCCCGCTTCCCCCTCGGAGCTCGAGATGAGGGATCCTTTCCCTGCTTTCAACGGGAAAGAATTCCCGGCGTTCCTGTCGCATCTCAAGAGGAGGCACTCTCAACAGGAAAGGCGAGAGGAACTCCATGGTCGTACCACCATTCCAAGAGTCCCCCAGATGTCTCAGTCCATTCCAGAGGAACCTCTTTGCCCTGCACTGGCTCATCTTTCACGCCGAGGATCGACTCACACCACGGTGGCACGTGGGACAGCCCTGTGGGAAAGCCTCGAGGGAAAACCACAGATCCTTTGATCCACGCGACGGGAAGCGTGACATTGCTGCTACAGCCTGGAAGGAAAGCGCACGTGCATGCCCCCACTCGAGACGAGGCCTGACTCCCCTGGGGAGACTCCAGAAATACCCAAAGTTCCATGTCACCCCTGAGAGAAAACCTCTGTTCCGGCCCTGACTCCACACAAGGTTTTTGGCCCCGGTATCGCCGGGAGAGGATCCTGAGAGGCCCCCTAGCAACACGCATGGGGACTGGCCTTTCCTGAGGCCACCATGGCGGGTCCCTGAGGTCCCCGTCGTAACTCGAGAACACCTGCCGCAACTCGAGAAAATCCAGGAAGTTCTCCCTTCCAGGCGAGATGAGGCCTATTTCCTATGAGGCGTCTGGAGACTAATGACACCTAACCTCTGGAACTTCGAAAGGGTCTTTCACACCCTTGCTGCAACTCAAGAAGTTCACCGCCATACCCGTCTCCACTCGAGAGGAAGCACGATGGTCCCGCCCATATCCAGAGGAGCCCCGTTTCCCCCTCGTAGCTCGAGATGAGGGATCCTTTCCCTGCTTTCAACGGGAAAGAATTCCCGGCGTTCCCGTCGCATCTCAAGAGGAGGCACTCTCAACAGGAAAGGCGAGAGGAACTCTATGGTCGTACCACCATTCCAAGAATCCCCCAGATGTCTCAGTCCATTCCATAGGAACCTCTTTGCCCTGCACTGGCTCATCTTTCACGCCGAGGATTGACTCACACCACGGTGGCAAGTGGGACAGCCCTGTGGGAAAGCCTCGAGGGAAAGCCTCGAGGGAAAACCACAGATCCTATGATCCACGCGAAGGTAAGCGTGACATTGCTGCTACAGCCTGGTAGAAAAGCGCTCGTGCATGCCCCCACTCGAAACGAGGCCTGACTCCAGTGGGGAGACTCCAGAAGTACCCAAAGATCCATGTCAGCCCCTGAGAGGAATCCTCGGTTCCGGCCCTGACTCCAAACAAGGTTTTTGGCCCCGGTATCGACAGGAGAGGAATCCTGAGAGGCCCCCTAGCAACTCGCATGGGGACTGGCTTTTCCTGAGGCCACCAGGGCGGTTCCCTGAGGTCCCCGTCGTAACTCGAGAACACCTGCCGCAACTCGAGAAAATCCAGTATGTTCTCCCTTCCAGGCGAGATGAGGCCTATTTCCAATGAGGCGTCTGGAGACTAATGACACCTAACCTCTGGAACTTCGAAAGGGTCTTTCACACCCTTGCTGCAACACAAGAAGTTCACCGCCATACCCGTCTCCACTCGAGAGGAAGCACGATGGTCCCACCCACATCCAGAGGAGCCCCGTTTCCCCTCGTAGCTCGAGATGAGGGATCTTTTCCCTGCTTTTAACGGGAAAGAATTCCCTGCATTTCCGTCGCATCTCAAGAGGAGGCACTCTAAACAGGAAAGGCGAGAGGAACTCCATGGTCGTACCACCATTCCAAGAGTCCCCCAGATGTCTCAGTCCATTCCAGAGGAACCTCTTTGACCTGCACTGGCTAATCTTTCACGCCGAGGATCGACTCACACCACGGCGGCACGTGGGACAACCCTGTGGGAAAGCCTCGAGGGAAAGCCTCGAGGGAAAACCACAGATCCTTTGATCCACGCGACGAGAAGCGTGACATTGCTGCTACAGCCTGGAAGGAAAGCGCACGTGCATGCCCCCACTCGAGACGAGGCCTCACTCCCCTGGGGAGACTCCAGAAGTACCCAAAGATCCATGTCAGCCCCTGAGAGGAATCCCCGGTTCCGGCCCTGACTTCACACAAGGTTTTTGGCCCCGGTATCGACGGGAGAGGAATCCTGAGAGGCCCCCTAGCAACTCGCATGGGGACTGGCTTTTCCTGAGGCCACCAGGGCGGTTCCCTGAGGTCCCCGTCGTAACTCGAGAACACCTGCCGCAACTCGAGAAAATCCAGGAAGTTCTCCCTTCCAGGCGAGATGAGGCCTACTTCCAATGAGGCGTCTGGAGACTAATGACACCTAACCTCTGGAACTTCGAAAGGGTCATTCACACCCTTGCTGCAACTCAAGAAGTTCACCGCCATACCCGTCTCCACTCGAGAGGAAGCACGATGGTCCCGCCCACATCCAGAGGAGCCCCGTTTCCCCCTCGTAGCTCGAGATGAGGGATCCTTTCCCTGCTTTCAACGGGAAAGAATTCCCGGCGTTCCCGTCGCATCTCAAGAGGAGGCACTCTCAACAGGAAAGGCGAGAGGAACTCCATGGTCGTACCACCATTCCAAGAGTCCCCCAGATGTCTCAGTCCATTCCAGAGGAACCTCTTTGCCCTGCACTGGCTCATCTTTCACGCCGAGGATCGACTCACACCACGGTGGCACGTGGGACAGCCCTGTGGGAAAGCCTCGAGGGAAAACCACAGATCCTTTGATCCACGTGACGGGAAGCGTGACATTGCTGCTACAGCCTGGAAGGAAAGCGCACGTGCATGCCCCCACTCGAGACGAGGCCTGACTCCCCTGGGGAGACTCCAGAAATACCCAAAGTTCCATGTCACCCCTGAGAGAAAACCTCGGTTCCGGCCCTGACTCCACACAAGGTTTTTGGCCCCGGTATCGACGGGAGAGGAATCCCCAGAGGCCCCCTAGCAACTCGCATGGGGACTGGCCTTTCCTGAAGCCACCATGGCGGGTCCCTGAGGTCCCCGTCGTAACTCGAGAACTCCTGCCGCAACTCGAGAAAATCCAGGAAGTTCTCCCTTCCAGGCGAGATGAGGCCTATTTCCAATGAGGCGTCTGGAGACTAATGACACCTAACCTCTGGAACTTCGAAAGGGTCTTTCACACCCTTGCTGCAACTCAAGAAGTTCACCGCCATACCCGTCTCCACTCGAGAGGAAGCACGATGGTCCCGCCCATATCCAGAGGAGCCCCGTTTCCTCCTCGGAGCTCGAGATGAGGGATCCTTTCCCTGCTTTCAACGGGAAAGAATTCCCGGCATTCCCCTCGCATCTCAAGAGGAGGCACTCTCAACAGGAAAGGCGAGAGGAACTCTATGGTCGTACCACCATTCCAAGAATCCCCCAGATGTCTCAGTCCATTCCAGAGGAACCTCTTTGCCCTGCACTGGCTCATCTTTCACGCCGAGGATCGACTCACACCACGGTGGCAAGTGGGACAGCCCTGTGGGAAAGCCTCGAGGGAAAGCCTCGAGGGAAAACCACAGATCCTTTGATCCACGCGAAGGAAAGCGTGACATTGCTGCTACAGCCTGGAAGAAAAGCGCTCGTGCATGCCCCCACTCGAAACGAGGCCTGACTCCAGTGGGGAGACTCCAGAAGTACCCAAAGATCCATGTCAGCCCCTGAGACGAATCCTCGGTTCCGGCCCTGACTCCAAACAAGGTTTTTGGCCCCGGTATCGACAGGAGAGGAATCCTGAGAGGCCCCCTAGTAACTCGCATGGGGACTGGCTTTTCCTGAGGCCACCAGGGCGGTTCCCTGAGGTCCCCGTCGTAACTCGAGAACACCTGCCGCAACTCGAGAAAATCCATGAAGTTCTCCCTTCCAGGCGAGATGAGGCCTATTTCCGATGAGGCGTCTGGAGACTAATGACACCTAACCTCTGGAATTTCGAGAGGGTCTTTCACACCCTTGCTGCTACTCAAGAAGTTCACCTCCATACCCGTCTCCACCCGAGAGGAAGCACGATGGTCCCGCCCACATCCAGAGGAGCCCCGTTTCCCCCTCGTAGCTCGAGATGAGGGATCCTTTCCCTGCTTTCAACGGGAAAGAATTCCCGGGGTTCCCGTCGCATCTCAAGAGGAGGCACTCTCAACAGGAAAGGCGAGAGGAACTCCATGGTCGTACCACCATTCCAAGAGTCCCCCAGATGTCTCAGTCCATTCCAGAGGAACCTCTTTGCCCTGCACTGACTCATCTTTCACGCCGAGGATCGACTCACACCACGGTGGCACGTGGGACAGCCCTGTGGGAAAGCCTCGAGGGAAAGCCTCGAGGGAAAACCACAGATCCTTTGATCCACGCGACGGGAAGCGTGACATTGCTGCTACAGCCTGGAAAGAAAGCGCACGTGCATGGCCCCAATCGAGACGAGGCCTGACTCCCCTGGGGAGACTCCAGAAGTACCCAAAGATCCATGTCAGCTCCTGAGAGGAATCCTCGGTTCCGGCCCTGACTCCACACAAGGTTTTTTTCCCCGGTATCGACGGGAGAGGAATCCCGAGAGGCCCCCTAGCAACTCGCATGGGGACTGGCCTCTCCTGAGGCCACCAGGGCGGGTCCCTGAGGTCCCCGTCGTAACTCGAGAACACCTGCCGCAACTCGAGAAAATCCAGGAAGTTCTCCCTTCCAGGCGAGATAAGGCCTATTTCCGATGAGGCGTCTGGAGACTAATGACACCTAACCTCTGGAACTTCGAAAGGGTCTTTCACACCCTTGCTGCTACTCAAGAAGTTCACCGCCATACCCGTCTCCACTCGAGAGGAAGCACGATGGTCCCGCCCACATCCAGAGGAGCCCCGTTTCCCCCTCGTAGCTCGAGATGAGGGATCCTTTCCCTGCTTTCAACGGGAAAGAATTCCCGGCGTTCCCGTCGCATCTCAAGAGGAGGCACTCTCAACAGGAAAGGCGAGAGGAACTCCATGGTCGTACCACCATTCCAAGAGTCCCCCAGATGTCTCAGTCCATTCCAGAGGAACCTCTTTGCCCTGCACTGGCTCATCTTTCACGCCGAGGATCGACTCACACCACGGTGGCACGTGGGACAGCCCTGTGGTAAAGCCTCGAGGGAAAACCACAGATCCTTTGATCCACGCGACGGGAAGCGTGACATTGCTGCTACAGCCTGGAAGGAAAGCGCACGTGCATGCCCCCACTCGAGACGAGGCCTGACTCCCCTGGGGAGACTCCAGAAATACCCAAAGTTCCATGTCACCCCTGAGAGAAAACCTCGGTTCCGGCCCTTACTCCACACAAGGTTTTTGGCCCCGGTATCGACGGGAGAGGAATCCTGAGAGGCCCCCTAGCAACTCGCATGGGGACTGGCCTTTCCTGAGGCCACCAAGGCGGGTCCCTGAGGTCCCCGTCGTAACTCGAGAACACCTGCCGCAACTCGAGAAAATCCAGGAAGTTCTCCCTTCCAGGCGAGATGAGGCCTATTTCCGATGAGGCGTCTGGAGACTAATTACACCTAACCTCTGGAACTTCGAAAGGGTCTTTCACACCCTTGCTGCTACTCAAGAAGTTCAAAGCCATACCCGTCTCCACTCGAGAGGAAGCACGATGGTCCCGCCCACATCCAGAAGAGCCCCGTTTCCCCCTCGTAGCTCGAGATGAGGGATCCTTTCCCTGCTTTCAACGGGAAAGAATTCCCGGCGTTCCCGTCGCATCTCAAGAGGAGGCACTCTCAACAGGAAAGGCGAGAGGAACTCCATGGTCGTACCACCATTCCAAGACTCCCCCAGATGTCTCAGTCCATTCCAGAGGAAACTCTTTGCCCTGCACTGGCTCATCTTTCACGCCGAGGATCGACTCACAACACGGTGGCACGTGGGACAGCCCTGTGGGAAAGCCTCGAGGGAAAGCCTCGAGGGAAAACCACAGATCCTTTGATCCACGCGACGGGAAGCGTGACATTGCTGCTGCAGCCTGGAAGGAAAGCGCACGTGCATGCCCCCACTCGAGACGAGTCCTGACTCCCCTGGGGAGACTCCAGAAGTACCCAAAGATACATGTCACCCCTGAGAGTAATCCTCGGTTCCGGCCCTGACTCCACACAAGGTTTTTGGCCCCGGTATCGACGGGAGAGGAATCCCGAGAGGCCCCCTAGCAACTCGCATGGGGACTGGCCTCTCCTGAGGCAACCAGGGCGGGTCCCTGAGGTCCCCGTCGTAACTCGAGAACACCTGCCGCAACTCGAGAAAATCCAGGAAGTTCTCCCTTGCAGGCGAGATGAGGCCTATTTCCGATGAGGCGTCTGGAGACTAATGACACCTAACCTCTGGAACTTCGAAAGGGTCTTTCACACCCTTGCTGCAACTCAAGAAGTTCACCGCCATACCCGTCTCCACTCGAGAGGAAGCACGATGGTCCCGCCCACATCCAGAGGAGCCCCGTTTCCCCCTCGTAGCTCGAGATGAGGGATCCTTTCCCTGCTTTCAACGGGAAAGAATTCCCAGTGTTCCCGTCGCATCTCAAGAGGAGGCATTCTCAACAGGAAAGGCGAGAGGAACTCCATGGTCGTACCACCATTCCAGGATTGCCCAGATGTCTCAGTCCATTCCAGAGGAACCTCTTTGCCCTGCACTGGCTCATCTTTCAAGCCGAGGATCGACTCACACCACGGTGGCACGTGGGACAGCGCTGTGGGAAAGCCTCGAATGAAAGCCTCGAGGGAAAACCACAGATCCTTTGATCCACGCGACGGGAAGCGTGACATTGCTGCTACAGCCTGGAAGGAAAGCGCACGTGCATGCCCCCACTCGAGACGAGGCCTGACTCCCCTTTGGAGACTCCAGAAGTACCCAAAGATACATGTCACCCCTGAAAGGAATCCTCGGTTCCGGCCCTGACTCCACACAAGGTTTTTGTCCCCGGTATCGACGGGAGAGGAATCCCGAGAGGCCCCCTATCAACTCTCATGGGGACTGGCCTCTCCTGAGGCAACCAGGGCGGGTCCCTGAGGTCCCCGTCGTAACTCGAGAACACCTGCCGCAACTCGAGAAAATCCAGGAAGTTCTCCCTTGCAGGCGAGATGAGGCCTATTTCCGATGAGGCGTCTGGAGACTAATGACACCTAACCTCTGGAACTTCGAAAGGGTCTTTCACACCCTTGCTGCAACTCAAGAAGTTCACCGGCATACCCGTCTCCACTCGAGAGGAAGCACGATGGTCCCGCCCACATCCAGAGGAGCCCCGTTTCCCCCTCGTAGCTCGAGATGAGGGATCCCTTCCCTGCTTTCAACGGGAAAGAATTCCCGGCGTTCCCGTCGCATCTCAAGAGGAGGCACTCTCAACAGGAAAGGCGAGAGGAACTCCATGGTCGTACCACCATTCCAAGAGTCCCCCAGATGTCTCAGTCCATTCCAGAGGAACCTCTTTGCCCTGCACTGGCTCATCTTTCACGCCGAGGATCGACTCACACCACGGTGGCACGTGGGCCAGCCCTGTGGGAAAGCCTCGAGGGAAAGCCTCGAGGGAAAACCACAGATCCTTTGATCCACCCGACGGGAAGCGTGACATTGCTGCTACAGCCTGGAAGGAAAGCGCAAGTTCATGCCACCACTCGAGACGAGGCCTGACTCCCCTGGGGAGACTCCAGAAGTACCCAAAGATCCATGTCAGCCCCTGAGAGGAATCCTCGGTTCCGGCCCTGACTCCACACAAGGTTTTTGGCCCCGGTATCGACGGGAGAGGAATCCCGAGAGGCCGCCTAGCAACTCGCACGGGGAGTGGCCTCTCCTGAGGCCACCAGGGCGGGTCCCTGACGTCCCCGTCGTAACTCGAGAACACCTGCCGCAACTCGAGAAAATCCAGGAAGTTCTCCCTTCCAGGCGAGATGAGGCCTATTTCCGATGAGGCGTCTGGAGTCTAATGACACCTAACCTCTGGAACTTCGAAAGGGTCTTTCACACCCTTGCTGCAACTCAAGAAGTTCACCGCCATACCCGTCTCCACTCGAGAGGAAGCACGATGGTCCCGCCCACATCCAGAGGAGCCCCGTTTCCCCCTCGTAGTTCGAGATGAGGGATCCTTTCCCTGCTTTCAACGGGAAAGAATTCCCGGCGTTCCCGTCGCATCTCAAGAGGAGGCACTCTCAACAGGAAAGGCGAGAGGAACTCCATGGTCGTACCACCATTCCAAGACTCCCCCAGATGTCTCAGTCCCTTCCAGAGGAAACTCTTTGCCCTGCACTGGCTCATCTTTCACGCCGAGGATCGACTCACAACACGGTGGCACGTGGGACAGCCCTGTGGGAAAGCCTCGAGGGAAAGCCTCGAGGGAAAGCCACAGATCCTTTGATAAATGCGACGGGAATCGTGACATTGCTGCTACAGCCTGGAAGGAAAGCGCACGTGCATGCCCCCACTCGAGACGAGGCCTGACTCCCGTGGGGAGACTCCAGAAGTACCCAAAGATCCATGTCAGCCCCTGAGAGGAATCCTCGGTCCCGGCCCAGACTCCACACAAGGTTTTTGGCCCCGGTATCGACGGGAGAGGAATCCCGAGAGGCCCCCTAGCAACTCGCATGGGGACTGGCCTCTCCTGAGGCCACCAGGGCGGGTCCCTGAGGTCCCCGTCGTAACTCGAGAACACCTGCCGCAACTCGAGAAAATCCAGGAAGTTCTCCCTTCCAGGCGAGATGAGGCCTATTTCCGTTGAGGCGTCTGGAGACTAATGACACCTAAACTCTGGAACTTCGAAAGGGTCTTTCACACCCTTGCTGCAACTCAAGAAGTTCACCGCCATACCCGTCTCCACTCGAGAGGAAGCACGATGGTCCCGCCCACATCCAGAGGAGCCCCGTTTCCCCCTCGTAGCTCGAGATGAGGGATCCTTTCCCTGCTTTCAACGGGAAAGAATTCCCAGCGTTCCCGTCGCATCTCAAGAGGAGGCACTCTCAACAGGAAAGGCGAGAGGAACTCCATGGTCGTACTACCATTCCAAGAGTCCCCCAGATGTCTATGTCCATTCCAGAGGAACCTCTCTGCCCTGCACTGGCTCATTTTTCACGCCGAGGATCGACTCACACCACGGTGGCACGTGGGACAGCCCTGTGGGAAAGCCTCGAGGGAAAGCCTCGAGGGAAAACCACAGATCCTTTGATCCACGCGACGGGAAGCGTGACATTGCTGCTACAGCCTGGAAGGAAAGCACACGTGCATGCCCCCACTCGAGACGAGGCCTGACTCTCCTGGGGAGACTCCAGAAGTACCCAAAGATCCATGTCAGCCCCTGAGAGGAATCCTCGGTTCGGGCCCTGACTCCACACAAGGTTCTTGGCCCCGGTATCGACGGGAGAGGAATCCCGAGAGGCCCCCTAGCAACTCGCATGGGGACTGGCCTCTCCTGAGGCCACCAGGGCGGGTCCCTGAGGTCCCCGTCGTAACTCGAGAACACCTGCCGCAACTCGAGAAAATCCAGGAAGTTCTCCCTTCCAGGTGAGATGAGGCCTATTTCCGATGAGGCGTCTGGAGACTAATGACACCTAACCTCTGGAATTTCGAAAGGGTCTTTCACACCCTTGCTGCAACTCAAGAAGTACACCGCCATACCCGTCTCCACTCGAGAGGAAGCACGATGGTCCCGCCCACATCCAGAGGAGCCCCGTTTCCCCCTCGTAGCTCGAGATGAGGGATCCTTTCCCTGCTTTCAACGGGAAAGAATTCCCGGCGTTCCCGTCGCATCTCAAGAGGAGGCACTCTCAACAGGAAAGGCGAGAGGAACTCCATGGTCGTACCACCATTCCAAGAGTCCCCCAGATGTCTCAGTCCATTCCAGAGGAACCTCTTTGCCCTGCACTGGCTCATCTTTCACTCCGAGGATCGACTCACACCACGGTGGCACGTGGGACAGCCCTGTGGGAAAGCCTCGAGGGAAAGACTCGAGGGAAAACCACAGATCCTTTGATCCACGCGACTGGAAGCGTGACATTGCTGCTACAGCCTGGAAGGAAAGCGCACGTGCATGCCCCCACTCGAGACGAGGCCTGACTCCCCTGGGGAGACTCCAGAAGTACCCAAAGATCCATGTCAGCCCCTGAGAGGAATCCTCGGTTCCGGGCCTGACTCCACACAAGGTTTTTGGCCCCGGTATCGACGGGAGAGGAATCCCGAGAGGCCCCCTAGCAAATTGCATGGGGACTGGCCTCTCCTGAGGCCACCAGGGCGGTTCCCTGAGGTCCCCGTCGTAACTCGAGAACACCTGCCTCAACTCGAGAAAATCCAGGAAGTTTTCCCTTCCAGGCGACATGTGGCCTATTTCCGATGAGGCGTCTGGAGACTAATGACACCTAACCTCTGGAACTTCGAAAGGGTCTTTCACACCCTTGCTGCAACTCAAGAAGTTCACCGCCATACCCGTCTCCACTCGAGAGGAAGCACGATGGTCCCGCCCACATCCAGAGGAGCGCCGTTTCCCCCTCGTAGCTCGAGATGAGGGATCCTTTCCCTGCTTTCAACGGGAAAGAATTCCCAGTGTTCCCGTCGCATCTCAAGAGGAGGCATTCTCAACAGGAAAGGCGAGAGGAACTCCATGGTCGTACCACCATTCCAGGATTGCCCAGATGTCTCAGTCCATTCCAGAGGAACCTCTTTGCCCTGCACTGGCTCATCTTTCACGCCGAGGATCGACTCACACCACGGTGGCACGTGGGAAAACCTTGTGGGAAAGCCTCGAGGGAAAGCCTCGAGGGAAAACCACAGATCCTTTGATCCACGCGACGGGAAGCGTGACATTGCTGCTGCAGCCTGGAAGGAAAGCGCACGTGCATGCCCCCAATCGAGACGAGTCCTGACTCCCCTGGGGAGACTCCAGAAGTACCCAAAGATACATGTCACCCCTGAGAGTAATCCTCGGTTCCGGCCCTGACTCCACACAAGGATTTTGGCCCCGGTATCGACGGGAGAGGAATCCCGAGAGGCCCCTTAGCAACTCGCATGGGGACTGGCCTCTCCTGAGGCAACCAGGGCGGGTCCCTGAGGTCCCCGTCGTAACTCGAGAACACCTGCCGCAACTCGAGAAAATCCAGGAAGTTCTCCCTTCCAGGCGAGATGAGGCCTATTTCCGATGAGGCGTCTGGAGACTAATGACACCTAACCTCTGGAACTTCGAAAGGGTCTTTCACACCCTTGCTGCAACTCAAGAAGTTCACCGCCATACCCGTCTCCACTCGAGAGGAAGCACGATGGTCCCGCCCACATCCAGAGGAGCCCCGTTTCCCCCTCGTAGCTCGAGATGAGGGATCCTTTCCCTGCTTTCAACGGGAAAGAATTCCCGGCGTTCCCGTCGCATCTCAAGAGGAGGCACTCTCAACAGGAAAGGCGAGAGGAACTCCATGGTCGTACCACCATTCCAAGACTCCCCCAGATGTCTCAGTCCATTCCAGAGGAAACTCTTTGCCCTGCACTGGCTCATCTTTCACGCCGAGGATCGACTCACAACACGGTGGCACGTGGGACAGCCCTGTGGGAAAGCCTCGAGGGAAAGCCCCGAGGGAAAACCACAGATCCTTTGATCCACGCGACGGGAAGCGTGACATTGCTGCTGCAGCCTGGAAGGAAAGCGCACGTGCATGCCCCCACTCGAGACGAGTCCTGACTCCCCTGGGGAGACTCCAGAAGTACCCAAAGATACATGTCACCCCTGAGAGTAATCCTCGGTTCCGGCCCTGACTCCACACAAGATTTTTGGCCCCGGTATCGACGGGAGAGGAATCCCGAGAGGCCCCCTAGCAACTCGCATGGGGACTGGCCTCTCCTGAGGCAACCAGGGCGGGTCCCTGAGGTCCCCGTCGTAACTCGAGAACACCTGCCGCAACTCGAGAAAATCCAGGAAGTTCTCCCTTGCAGGCGAGATGAGGCCTATTTCCGATGAGGCGTCTGGAGACTAATGACACCTTACCTCTGGAACTTCGAAAGGGTCTTTCACACCCTTGCTGCAACTCAAGAAGTTCACCGCCATACCCGTCTCCACTCGAGAGGAAGCACGATGGTCCCGCCCACATCCAGAGGAGCCCCGTTTCCCCCTCGTAGCTCGAGATGAGGGATCCTTTCCCTGCTTTCAACGGGAAAGAATTCCCAGTGTTCCCGTCGCATCTCAAGAGGAGGCATTCTCAACAGGAAAGGCGAGAGGAACTCCATGGTCGTACCACCATTCCAGGATTGCCCAGATGTCTCAGTCCATTCCAGAGGAACCTCTTTGCCCTGCACTGGCTCATCTTTCAAGCCGAGGATCGACTCACACCACGGTGGCACGTGGGACAGCGCTGTGGGAAAGCCTCGAATGAAAGCCTCGAGGGAAAACCACAGATCCTTTGATCCACGCGACGGGAAGCGTGACATTGCTGCTACAGCCTGGAAGGAAAGCGCACGTGCATGCCCCCACTCGAGACGAGGCCTGACTCCCCTTTGGAGACTCCAGAAGTACCCAAAGATACATGTCACCCCTGAAAGGAATCCTCGGTTCCGGCCCTGACTCCACACAAGGTTTTTGTCCCCGGTATCGACGGGAGAGGAATCCCGAGAGGCCCCCTATCAACTCTCATGGGGACTGGCCTCTCCTGAGGCAACCAGGGCGGGTCCCTGAGGTCCCCGTCGTAACTCGAGAACACCTGCCGCAACTCGAGAAAATCCAGGAAGTTCTCCCTTGCAGGCGAGATGAGGCCTATTTCCGATGAGGCGTCTGGAGACTAATGACACCTAACCTCTGGAACTTCGAAAGGGTCTTTCACACCCTTGCTGCAACTCAAGAAGTTCACCGGCATACCCGTCTCCACTCGAGAGGAAGCACGATGGTCCCGCCCACATCCAGAGGAGCCCCGTTTCCCCCTCGTAGCTCGAGATGAGGGATCCCTTCCCTGCTTTCAACGGGAAAGAATTCCCGGCATTCCCGTCGCATCTCAAGAGGAGGCACTCTCAACAGGAAAGGCGAGAGGAACTCCATGGTCGTACCACCATTCCAAGAGTCCCCCAGATGTCTCAGTCCATTCCAGAGGAACCTCTTTGCCCTGCACTGGCTCATCTTTCACGCCGAGGATCGACTCACACCACGGTGGCACGTGGGCCAGCCCTGTGGGAAAGCCTCGAGGGAAAGCCTCGAGGGAAAACCACAGATCCTTTGATCCACCCGACGGGAAGCGTGACATTGCTGCTACAGCCTGGAAGGAAAGCGCAAGTTCATGCCACCACTCGAGACGAGGCCTGACTCCCCTGGGGAGACTCCAGAAGTACCCAAAGATCCATGTCAGCCCCTGAGAGGAATCCTCGGTTCCGGCCCTGACTCCACACAAGGTTTTTGGCCCCGGTATCGACGGGAGAGGAATCCCGAGAGGCCGCCTAGCAACTCGCACGGGGAGTGGCCTCTCCTGAGGCCACCAGGGCGGGTCCCTGACGTCCCCGTCGTAACTCGAGAACACCTGCCGCAACTCGAGAAAATCCAGGAAGTTCTCCCTTCCAGGCGAGATGAGGCCTATTTCCGATGAGGCGTCTGGAGTCTAATGACACCTAACCTCTGGAACTTCGAAAGGGTCTTTCACACCCTTGCTGCAACTCAAGAAGTTCACCGCCATACCCGTCTCCACTCGAGAGGAAGCACGATGGTCCCGCCCACATCCAGAGGAGCCCCGTTTCCCCCTCGTAGTTCGAGATGAGGGATCCTTTCCCTGCTTTCAACGGGAAAGAATTCCCGGCGTTCCCGTCGCATCTCAAGAGGAGGCACTCTCAACAGGAAAGGCGAGAGGAACTCCATGGTCGTACCACCATTCCAAGACTCCCCCAGATGTCTCAGTCCCTTCCAGAGGAAACTCTTTGCCCTGCACTGGCTCATCTTTCACGCCGAGGATCGACTCACAACACGGTGGCACGTGGGACAGCCCTGTGGGAAAGCCTCGAGGGAAAGCCTCGAGGGAAAGCCACAGATCCTTTGATAAATGCGACGGGAATCGTGACATTGCTGCTACAGCCTGGAAGGAAAGCGCACGTGCATGCCCCCACTCGAGACGAGGCCTGACTCCCGTGGGGAGACTCCAGAAGTACCCAAAGATCCATGTCAGCCCCTGAGAGGAATCCTCGGTCCCGGCCCAGACTCCACACAAGGTTTTTGGCCCCGGTATCGACGGGAGAGGAATCCCGAGAGGCCCCCTAGCAACTCGCATGGGGACTGGCCTCTCCTGAGGCCACCAGGGCGGGTCCCTGAGGTCCCCGTCGTAACTCGAGAACACCTGCCGCAACTCGAGAAAATCCAGGAAGTTCTCCCTTCCAGGCGAGATGAGGCCTATTTCCGTTGAGGCGTCTGGAGACTAATGACACCTAAACTCTGGAACTTCGAAAGGGTCTTTCACACCCTTGCTGCAACTCAAGAAGTTCACCGCCATACCCGTCTCCACTCGAGAGGAAGCACGATGGTCCCGCCCACATCCAGAGGAGCCCCGTTTCCCCCTCGTAGCTCGAGATGAGGGATCCTTTCCCTGCTTTCAACGGGAAAGAATTCCCAGCGTTCCCGTCGCATCTCAAGAGGAGGCACTCTCAACAGGAAAGGCGAGAGGAACTCCATGGTCGTACCACCATTCCAAGAGTCCCCCAGATGTCTCAGTCCATTCCAGAGGAACCTCTTTGCCCTGCACTGGCTCATCTTTCACGCCGAGGATCGACTCACACCACGGTGGCACGTGGGACAGCCCTGTGGTAAAGCCTCGAGGGAAAACCACAGATCCTTTGATCCACGCGACGGGAAGCGTGACATTGCTGCTACAGCCTGGAAGGAAAGCGCACGTGCATGCCCCCACTCGAGACGAGGCCTGACTCCCCTGGGGAGACTCCAGAAGTACTCAAAGATTCATGTCAGCCCCTGAGAGGAATCCTCGGTTCCAGCCCTGACTCCACACAAGGTTTTTGGCCCCAGTATCGACGGGATAGGAATCCCTAGAGGCCCCCTAGCAACTCGCATGGGGACTGGCCTCTCCTGAGGCCACCAGGGCGGGTCCCTGAGGTCCCCGTCGTAACTCGAGAACACCTGCCGCAACTCGAGAAATTCCAGGAAGTTCCCCCTTCCAGGCGAGATGAGGCCTATTTCCGATGAGGCGTCTGGAGACTAATGACACCTAACCTCTGGAAATTCGAAAGGGTCTTTCACACCCTTGCGGCAACTCAAGAAGTTCACCGCCATACCCATCTCCACTCGAGAGGAAGCACGATGATCCCGCGCACATCCAGAGGAGCCCCGTATCCCCCTCTTAGCTCGAGATGAGGGATCCTTTCCCTGCTTTCAACGGGAAAGAATTCCCGGCGTTCCCGTCGCATCTCAAGAGGAGGCACTCTCAACAGGAAAGGCGAGCGGAACTCCATGGTCGTACCACCATTCCAAGAGTCCCCCAGATGTCTCAGTCCATTCCAGAGGAAACTCTTTGCCCTGCACTGGCTCATCTTTCACGCCGAGGATCGACTCACACCACGGTGGCACGTGGGACAGCCCTGTGGGAAAGCCTCGAGGGAAAGCCTCGAGGGAAAACCACAGATCCTTTGATCCATGCCACGGGAAGCGTGACATTGCTGCTACAGCCTGGAAGGAAAGCGCACGTGCATGCTCCCACTCAAGTCGAGGCCTGACTCCCCTGGGGAGACTCCAGAAGTACCCAAAGATCCATGTCAGCCCCTGAGAGGAATCCTCGGTTCCGGGCCTGACTCCACAGAAGGTTTTTGGACCCGGTATCGACGGGAGAGGAATCCCGAGAGGCCCCCTAGCAACTCGCATGGGGATTGGCCTCTCCTGAGGCCACCAGGGCGGGTCCCTGAGGTCCCCGTCGTAACTCGAGAACACCTGCCGCAACTCGAGCAAATCCAGGAAGTTCTCCCTTCCAGGCGAGATGAGGCCTATTTCCGATGAGGCGTCTGGAGCCTAATGACACCTAACCTCTGGAACTTCGAAAGGGTCATTCACACCCTTGCTGCAACTCAAGAAGTTCACCGCCATACCCGTCTCCACTCGAGAGGAAGCACGATGGTCCCGCCCACATCCAGAGGAGCCCCGTTTCCCCCTCTTAGCTCGAGATGAGGGATCCTTTCCCTGCTATCAACGGGAAAGAATTCCCGGCGTTCCCGTCGCATCTCAAGAGGAGGCACTCTCAACAGGAAAGGCGAGAGGAACTCCATGGTCGTACCACCATTCCAAGAGTCCCCCAGATGTCTCAGTCCATTCCAGAGGAACCTCTTTGCCCTGCACTGGCTCATCTTTCACGCTGAGGATCGACTCACACCACGGTGGCACGTGGGACAGCCCTGTGGGAAAGCCTCGAGGGAAAACCTCGAGGGAAAACCACAGATCCTTTGATCCACGCGACGGGAAGCGTGACATTGCTGCTACAGCCTGGAAGGAAAGCACACGTGCATGCTCCCACTCAAGACGAGGCCTGACTCCCCTGGGGAGACTCCAGAAGTACCCAAAGATCCATGTCAGCCCCTGACAGGAATCCTCGGTTCCGGGCCTGACTCCACAGAAGGTTTTTGGCCCCGGTATCGACGGGAGAGGAATCCCGAGAGGCCCCCTAGCAACTCGCATGGGGACTGGCCTCTCCTGAGGCCACCAGGGCGGGTCCCTGAGGTCCCCGTCGTAACTCGAGAACACCTGCCGCAACTCGAGAAAATCCAGGAAGTTCTCCCTTCCAGGCGAGATGAGGACTATTTCCGATGAGGCGTCTGGAGCCTAATGACACCTAACCTCTGGAACTTCGAAAGGGTCATTCACAACCTTGCTGCAACTCAAGAATTTCACCGCCATACCCGTCTCCACTCGGGAGGAAGCACGATGGTCCCGCCCACATCCAGAGGAGCCCCGTTTCCCCCTCGGAGCTCGAGATGAGGGATCCTTTCCCTGCTTTCAACGGAAAAGAATTCCTGGCGTTCCCGTCGCATCTCAAGAGGAGGCACTCTCAACAGGAAAGGCGAGAGGAACTCCATGGTCGTACCACCATTCAAAGAGTCCCCCAGATGTCTCAGTCCATTCCAGAGGAACCTCTTTGCCCTGCACTGGCTCATCTTTCACGCCGAGGATTGACTCACACCACAGTGGCACGTGGGACAGCCCTGTGGGAAAGCCTCGAGGGAAAGCCTCGAGGGAAAACCACAGATCCTTTGATCCACGCGACAGGAAACGTGACATTGCTGCTACAGCCTGGAAGGAAAGCGCACGTGCATGCCCCCACTCGAGACGAGGCCTGACTCCCCTGGGGAGACTCCAGAAGTACCCAAAGATCCATGTCAGCCCCTGAGAAGAATCCTCGGTTCCGGCCCTGACTCCACACAAGGTTTTTGGCCCCAGTATCGACGGGAGAGGAATCCCGAGAGGCCCCCTAGCAACTCGCATGGGGACTCTCCGTTCCTTAGGCCACCAGGGCGGGTCCCTGAGGTGCCCGTCGTAACTCGAGAACACCTGCCGCAACTCGAGAAAATCCAGGAAGTTCTCCCTTCCAGGCGAGATGAGGCCTATTCCCGATCAGGCGTCTGGAGACTAATGACACCTAACCTCTGGAACTTCGAAAGGGTCTTTCACACCCTTGCTGCAACTCAAGAAGTTCACCGCCATACCAGTCTCCACTCGAGAGGAAGCACGATGGTCCCGCCCACATCCAGAGGAGCCCCGTTTCCCCCTCGGAGCTCGAGATGAGGGATCCTTTCCCTGCTTTCAACGGGAAAAAATTCCCAGCATTCCCGTCGCATCTCAAGAGGAGGCAATCTCAACAGGAAAGGCGAGAGGAACTCCATGGTCGTACCACCATTCCTAGAGTCCCCTAGATGTCTCAGTCCATTCCAGAGGAACCTCTTTGACCTGCACTGGCTCATCTTTCACGCCGAGGATCGACTCACACCACGGTGCCACGTGGGACAGCCCTCTGGGAAAGCCTCGAGGGAAAGCCTCGAGGGAAAGCCACAGATCCTTTCATAAATGCGACGGGAAGAATGACATTGCTGCTACAGCGTGGAAGGAAAGCGCACGTGCATGCCCCCACTCGAGACGAGGCCTGACTCCCCTGGGGAGACTCCAGAAGTACCCAAAGATCCATGTCAGCCTCTGAGAGGAATCCTCGGTTCCGGCCCTGACTCCACACAAGTTTTTTGGCCCCGTTATCGACGGGAGAAGAATCACGAGAGGCCACCTAGCAAGACGCATGGGGACTGTTCTCCATTGAGGCCACCAGGGCGGGTCCCTGAGGTCCCCGTCTTAACTCGAGAACACCTCCCGCAACTCGAGAAAATCCAGGAAGTTCTCCCTTCCAGGCAAGATGAGGCCTATTTCCGATGAGGCGTCTGGAGACTAATGACACCTAACCTCTGGAACTTCGAAAGGGTCATTCACACCCTTGCTGCAACTCAAGAAGTTCACCGCCATAACCGTCTCCACTCGAGAGGAAGCACGATGGTCTCGCCCACATCCAGAGGAGCCCCGTTTCCACCTCGGAGCTCGAGATGAGGGATCCTTTCCCTGCTTTCAACGGGAAAGAATTCCCGGCGTTCACGTCGCATCTCAAGAGGAGGCACTCTCAACAGGAAAGGCGAGAGGAACTCCATGGTCGTACCACCATTCCAAGAGTCCCCCAGATATCTCAGTCCATTCCAGAGGAACCTCTTTGCCCTGCACTGGCTCATCTTTCACGCCGAGGATCGACTCACACCACGGTGGCACGTGGGACAGCCCTGTGGGAAAGCCTCGAGGGAATGCCTCGAGGGAAAACCACAGATCCTTTGATCCACGCGACGGGAAGCGTCACATTGCTGCTACAGCCTGGAAGGAAAGCGCACGTGCATGCCCCCGCTCGAGACGAGGCCTGACTCCCCTGGGGAGACTCCAGAAGTACCCAAAGATCCATGTCACCCCTGAGAGGAATCCTCGGTTCCGGCCCTGACTCCACACAAGATTTTTGGCCCCGGTATCGACAGGAGAGGAATCCCGAGAGGCCACCTAGCAACTCGCATGGACCTGGCCTCTCCTGAGGCCATCAGGGCGGGTCCCTGAGGTCCCCGTCGTAACTCGAGATCACCTGCCTCAACTCAAGAAAATCCAGGAAGTTCTCCCTTACAGGCCAGATGAGGCCTATTTCCGATGAGGCGTCTGGAGACTAATGACACCTAACCTCTGGAACTTCGAAAGGGTCTTTCACACCCTTGCTGCAACTCAAGAAGTTCACCGCCATACCCATCTCCACTCGAGAGGAAGCACGACGGTCCCGCCCACATCCAGAGGAGCCCCGTTTCCCCCTCGTAGCTCGAGATGAGGGATCCTTTCCCTGCTTTCAACGGGAAAGAATTCCCAGCGTTCCCGTCGCATCTCAAGAGGAGGCACTCTCAACAGAAAAGGCGAGAGGAACTCCATGGTCGTACCACCATTCCAAGAGTCCCCCAGATGTCTCAGTCTATTCCAGAGGAACCTCTTTGCCCTGCACTGGCTCATCTTTCACGCCGAGGATCGACTCACACCAAGGTGGCACGTGGGGCAGCCCTGTGGGAAAGCCTCGAGGGAAAACCACAGATCCTTTGATCCACGCGAAGGGAAGCGTGACATTGCTGCTACAGTCTGGAAGGAAAGCGCACGTCCATGCCCCCACTCGAGACGAGGCCTGACTCCCCTGGGGAGACTCCAGAAGTACTCAAAGATTCATGTCAGCCCCTGAGAGGAATCCTCGGTTCCAGCCCTGACTCCACACAAGGTTTTTGGCCCCAGTATCGACGGGATAGGAATCCCTAGAGGCCCCCTAGCAACTCGCATGGGGACTGGCTTTTCCAGAGGCCACCAGAGCGGGTCCCTGATGTCCCCGTCGTATCTCGAGAACACCTGCCGCAACTCGAGAAAATCCAGGAAGTTCTCCCTTCCAGGCGAGATGAGGCCAATTTCCGATGAGGCGTCTGGAGAGTAATGACACCTAACCTCTGGAAATTCGAAAGGGTCTTTCACACCCTTGCGGCAACTCAAGAAGTTCACAGCCATACCCATCTCCACTCGAGAGGAAGCACGATGATCCCGCGCACATCCAGAGGAGCCCCGTATCCCCCTCTTAGCTCGAGATGAGGG